>NC_083223.1:82241653-82552339 GCF_032191835.1 Heteronotia binoei
GGACATGTTTTTGAATGATGGGAGTAACAAAGTGGATTGGTCCCAGAAGACTTGGATGCTGTCTGCTAGGAAAGTACAGTTCTGTCTGGTCAGCTGTGACACTGGGCCATTTAAGGTAGCAAAAGGGAAAGATAGAATAGAAGTGAAAAATACTTTACTGTACTTGATGTAAATCGGTGGATAGGTACTTACATAACTTGAGATGCTTCATGGTTTAATACATACAAAGTAGATGGGTGGGGGCATTGTTAAAAGGCAGGAGGGAAGCAGTCTACACAAAGTTTTGTTGTGCTAGGAGTTCTGTACTGGCAGTCTGCTCATTTTGGGCAGCTACCCTGCTCCCAAAGCCACCTCATTCTATCAAAAAGGGTGGCTGTGAGTAAATAGGTGGGAAGCCCCTCTGTGATTCCAGCATGCCCCCCAAAACTAGCTTTGATCCTTTCAAACTGTCCCACCATTAGGAGGAATTCTCTGGCTTCTTGGGACACTGACACCTATCTAAAGAGGGACAGATTCTCTAGCTGGGAACTCCTCATGAAACCTAGTTCCCTGTCCTGCCTTTTCATGGAATGCAAGCATCCCCCCCACCACCATCCTGTTATGCCAGAAGACCCTCTCCAACAGTTGCTGGCCATGCAAGTGATTATGTTGAAGCATTTAGGCACTAAAAATAGCAGCTTGATGCTGGAGCATTTTAGCGCAACTGCAGAACCCAACTAAGCTGAATTCTGAGTGGTGCATTCAAAAGCTAACAGGAAGACACATGCATGAGCACTCACATGTGCTCTACATGAGTGGAAAATGGTTTAACCTGTTTAAGAATTCCCCCCTCCATGTTTGCTCCTTCAAACCCCTATCTTAAAGGGAAGTGCAACTCAGCACCCCTTGCCATGCTTATTCAGAGCTGGTGGCTGTTTTGGCTAAAAAGGGTACATGGCCCTTCAGAGCATAGCATTCATTCAGCCAGTCTACTCAAGCACACTAATGAGCGCACAGGCATGCGTGCACACACACACAATGTCAGAAAATGTAATTTGAACATACTGATACAGAAATAAGTTGTGTAGGACAAACAAAGGAAAATACTTGATTTTTGTACAGAATTGAACAATACAACACAACCCCCCCACACACACACATGATAGAACAAATGGACTGTTAACTCTTCAATGTAAACCATGTTAATAGCAAAAAAAACAATTTAACAGTTGATAATGAATTGTAATTGTTAGTAATGAACTAAGTTACAGAAGGGCTATGCCTTGTCAAATATACAATGCATCAAAGCTTTATATGATACACCAAACCCTGAGCCTTATGCCTGCAATCTGAAATGATCTGTTGTCTTTTTGGTGGCAGGTGGATATGCGGGGGTTCCACTGAGTCAATGGGGTCTGTAGAATGCTCTTTCTCCCTATATATACTATGCAGCACTATGCAAGCAATTATGACTGGTGTTAAGTTCTCCTCTTGACAGGGGAATGGCTCTGTATAGGCATCTCCATTGTGCCCTCAGCCTTCCAAATGCACATGCCACCATGTTCTTAGCTTAGGAGAGAGACCTGTCAAAGAGTTCCTGAAGTCTCTCACTGAAGAGGAGAAAAATAAAAACCCAGACCTTTACTATGGAAAAGCACTTTTGTTCATACACATGGCTGCAGGCCATTACAGAAACTGATCTGTGCAATATGTTAAAAGCACACAATGTAATCCAAAATGAAAAAAAAAAGAAAAACATCACACTCACCATTCCAATTTCATTGTCAGGGCAGACTTTTTCCTCAGTAGTTTCAATCGCCACACAGAGCTCTTTGCTGATGATAGAAGTGGTTTTTAAAAAGTCTTAGTCCCACTTAGAAGAAGAAGAGATTGGATTTTCCCCCACCCTTGACTTGGAGACTCAGAATGACTTACAATCTCCTTCCCTTTCTCTCCTCACCATAGACACCCTGTGAGGTAGGCGGGAGTGAGAGAACTCTTTGGGAGCTGCTCTTGAGAGAACAGTTCTGTGAGAACTTGTGGCTGACCCAAGATCACCCAGCAGCTGCATGTGGAGAAGTGGGGAATCAAACCTGGTTCTCCCAGATTAGACTCTGCTCCTAACCTAACCACTACACCAAACTAGCTCTCAGTGAACAGGACACAAGTTTGAAATGTATAATTAAAAATAAAATGTTAGCATCTGTAAGCCAGAACAGTTGTGTGTTTGAAATGACACAAAACCCCATTAGCAACTGGCAGTTAAAATGGATCACAAAGGCTGTTTGAAAGGGGCCAAAGTATCGTGATGGAAAAGCTGAGCACCCTATGTCAGTGGCAGAGGCAAAAATAGGAGGTACATGTATGAGGGCTGCTAAAAAGTTCCAAAAGTTTTGAAAAAGAGATAAAACAGTTTGAATCCTTGAGAAGAAAGAATAGCCATTCCAAAGAAAGTCAGTGTGGTGTAGTGGTTAGAGTAGAAGGTAGTTAGGAAGTGGTTAGGAAGGAAGGTATGATGGGGAACAAATATTTACCTAGCTATTGTATCTATTCTTGTTTTTGCTGTCTCGCCTCACTTTTTTCTCCTTTTTTGGCTTGTGGGCATACTTTTTGCTTAACTCCTTGCAGGATCAGATATTTTCCCACGCTTCCCAGTTTTCACTCCAGTGTTAATTATATTATCCTAAATATTTGAACATTTAAGAGGTGAAAATGTTCACATCTTTGGCTTCTCACTAAGCAGCTGAGCAGGTTTAGGAATGAGCTGGTATAGGCTGAGGCAGTTGAAATGGTAACTATCCATCCTTCCATCACCCTTTGTTCCTTGTCCTTCCTTCTGTCCAGGGTGGAATGCAGATTGTCTTTGAGACTGGAGATTGGGTTCTTAATATGCTCAGCTGTTACCTGTCATGAACACTTGTGAAAAATGATTGTCAGTGTGATGTAGTGGATAGGGTGTTGAACAACAGGGAAATTACCACATAGTTGTGAGTCTCATTGAACAACCTTGAGAAAGCCTTTCTCAACCTAACCTGTTTTACAATGTTATGAAATGAGAAACCCAGGGCTTTTTTTTTCTGGAAAAAGAGGTGCCGGAACTCTCAAGAGGAAAATAAAGGAGAAACACGCGGGTGCCCCTTATAAACTTTTAAACATTTTTTTTAACTTTGTTTTCATGAAGAGGTTCTGGAACCCCATTCCACCATGTTCCCCCAGGAAAAAAGTCCTGGAGAAACCCCTCATATACTATCTTTAGCTAGTCAAAATAAGGTAGAATATAAAAAATGAAAAATAAAGTAAAATAAAAAGGATAACATTTAATATATAGAAAGGAATATGTATTTAGCACTTTGTACTTTAGGCAGTGTTATGTAGAAGGTGCATGAACTTCTGACATTTTGCTTAACTAAAAACAATATTTAAGGAGGTGATCAGTTCAAGAAGTGTGGTCGATGAGGGCTGCATATCTCCTTCTCTTCCACCAAGTTGCTCTCCAAGCGCACAGACAACAAATACAGGGCAGACAAATGACAGGAAGGGAAAGATTAAGTAGACTAGATGATCCCAGAGGTCCCCTCTAATTCTATGACTATGATGCTCTTCCACTCCTAATCATAGCACTTAAAAGGCAACTTTTCAGTTAAAAAACCTGCTATGATGTGAATGTATCTTCCATACATCACCAATAACAGTTCTTTCAAAGCTTCTTTGGCTAAATTCACACTAATGACTGTACTTTGTGAGGGCACAGAGATTAGGGTACTGCTGGACTCATGGCTGGGGATTCTTTGTTAGGACCAGGATGTCTACAGAAGGACCTTTACACAAGGCCCCTTTATATTGTGCAAGATCACACCAACCCTTTAAGAAACATGCCAAAACGAAAACACAATTTTTTGCAATGACACTTCTGCATAAATGCTGCATTGCTACAAGTCTGAAAAGACATAACTCTTTACTTCTGAGTTGTTTGTATGGGAGACAGAATAAATATGAACCATCTAGCTCAGAGGTGGCCAAACTGTAGCTTGGGAGCCACATGTGGCTCTTTCACACATATTGTCTGGCTCTCAAAGGTCAAGGAGGAACTTAATGCAGACTTACTCTCAAGGAATCATGCTTAGCATTGGGACCTCAGTCAGTCTCTGAGCACTGAGCCATAAGTAAGTGACTATTTCTGACATGTGTGAAGCTAGGAAGGAGGGGGAAATAGGTTTGCAAGCTCTTCTCCTCCACCACAGAGTTTGCCTGGAGACCTAGAGTGGGGAAAGAGAGCGCAAGAGCCAAGGGAGCCACTGGAAGGAGGGAAGGAATTAAAGAGGACTGTGCAGGGTTTTCCCTTAGCTTCATAGCTCTTGTAGGAGCTGTATTTACTAATCTTGGTGTCGGCAAAGAGAGATGCATAACGATGCAAACAGTGGTCAGTGATATATATGGTACATGTACATTTCCACTGATGCAAAAAAAAAAAAATTCCCTAACCTTTCTCTATACTGGTTTTATGGGGACTGTTATTTCCAGCTTTTTTTTAAAAAAAGTCTCCTTATGGCATGGTTGTGTTGTAAAGTGCATTCTTACGTATCTTATGCATATGCATAAAAAGTATAAAGAGTTTTAATAAAGATGTGTGTGTAATATTTCTTTATGTCTTGTGACTCTCAAACATCCGACATTTATTCTTTGTGGCTCTTACATTAAGCAAGTTTGGTCACCCTTGATCTAGCCTGTCTTCTAAGATAGGAGGGGAAGGTTCTCTTTCATACTTTGTCTTCACACCAGTCAGTTTGAGTTCCCGTGTACCATTCAGTCTGAAGAGACTTGCATGAAATAACTGAAGACAGTTTGTATCATTGTTTGTTACCATTAATCAAAGCCTTAAGGGGTTTTTTTAAAGGTTATGGGGCAGAAAATGGTTATTCACTGGCAGGAACCCCCCCCCGCGCGCCAAAAAACCCCCACAGAGGTAGGCAAACTTTTTGGCCAGTAAACACTATGGAGGATGGTGTGGGCGATATGATTGTACTAAGCCAAACATACTTGGTGTAAGCCAGGCTCCTGTGGCACTGACAGGATCTGATAGATTTGCTTTGGACTTGTCTGGTAGTTGTACAGGTCTGAGACTTTATGATGGGCATAAGCTATGCCTGTTAGTGTCTCTTGCACTGTTGACCCTTGCTGTGCTGCTAGTAGCACAGCTGCTTGGGTGAAGATCTGGCCCTTGGTGTCAAGCTAAATGGTCTGGTGTGCCACTGTTGGTATGCATGCAAAGGGTGGGCTACTGCCAGAACATGAGAACTGCCAGCACCATGACATCAATACTGGACTTCAGATCAAGATTGCCATGTCCAGTCCTAGAACACAGAAAGGTAAACAAATGGTGAAAACATGTCTTGAGTGTTAGAAAACATAAAAATAATGAAGATTAGAGAAGAAAAAATATTGCATGCTGGTATGGATCCTGCTTCATGTCAGGCAAGTTGTTTCCCTTTACAGAAGATGCTCAACTTACCTGGAGGAACAGCAGCCTGAATTCCATTCCTATCAGAAAAAGCAGATATTAAATTAGGGTGGCCAAACTTGCTTAATGTAAGAGGCACACAGAATAAATGTCAGATAAAGCACAAGACATGAATATCAAGAGCCACAAGACAGGAAAGAAGGAGGGATGGAAAGAAAGCAACTTTTAAATGCATTCTCCAAGCCCCCAGCTGGCTTGATTTCTAGAAGTGATGTAAAGAAACAGGTGCCTTTTCCAAGCCAGCCAATGGGGACTTCAAGAGCTACACCATGGGGGCTTCAAATGAGGCTTCAAGAGCTACACAATGTGTGTGAAAGAGCTACGTGTGGCTCCCGAACCACAGTTTGGCCACCCCTGTATTAAATGGTTGAGCCAGAGGGACAGAAAAAATGATCTCAGGGTTAGTGGGATGTCACTAAGGGGAGGGACGGTGGCTCAGTGGTAGAGCATCTGCTTGGGAAGCAGAAGGTCCCAGGTTCAATCCCTGGCATCTCCAAAAAAGGGTCCAGGCAAATAGGTGTGAAAAACCTCAGCTTGAGACCCTGGAGAGCCACTGCCAGTCTGAGAAGGCAATACTGACTTTGATGGACCAAAGGTCTGATTCAGTATAAGGCAGCTTCATATGTTCATATGTCAGAAAAACAAAACTAGGAATTAAAAGATTACTGGTAACTGATGGATGAGAAATGAAACTGACAGGCATTGATGATAGTTGGAAAGAGGGATGAGATGAGGAGTAGAAAAGAGAAGAGGGGGAGTATTTTGTATTTATGTATGCTTGTCTGCAAAATTTCATAGACCTTCACTTATCTCCATATAAACTGTCTGGTATAAATGCCATTTACTCCTCTTGTTCTTGTAATCTTTCTTTTCCAGCATTTTACTATTACACTATATCTTCCATTACCATTAAATTTAATATAATCCATCAAGAAGCCCCACTGGGGATTTCCTTCATTCTAGATTTATTTGCTAATAGACTCATGACAGCCGATGATGGCTCTCTATTTTGGTGAAATTATTAATTGCTAATGCAGTTTTATCACTGCAATCACAGAGTTGCCAAACATATATTCACTTCTTTTGAAAAGCTCCAGTCTAAATTATGGCTTCATCATCCAAGTTTCCGTGGGAGTTGAGAGTGCCAATATAATCTATGGGAAATAATTGAAAGGCATAAATTTAAGCATTGTGTCTCTTCTTGTTGAATGACTCCTAGCTCTTCATTTGACACAATTCTCTTCTGAACATTTACATTCTCATTATCCTCCTTAGATTTATGCAGAACTAGAGGAAAGTTCTTACAGCAGATTCTTTCCTCATATATGAAAGCCTGAGACCCATCAATAGAATGAGCCAACTGAAAGAAAGGTTCAGCCCATGGTTGCTTTAGCTATAGGGAGCTGTCCAGTGGAATTTTCTGACACCCTTTCCTTAAAAATAATTTGATAGACAGATCCAAGCGGGCAGCCGTGTTGGTCTGAAACAGTTGAACAAAGCAGGAGTCAAGTTTCACCTTTAAGACCAACCAATTTTTATTTAGAATGTAAGCTTTCGTGTGCTCTTAAGCACACTTCATCAGATGAGGAATCCAGCACAGTGAGCAAAGCCATTCTGGGCCACTGCCTACCAGCTATGTATGGCTCTGCTCAGCTATGTATGGCTTTGTTCACTGTGCTGGATTCCTCACTTGATGACGTGTGCTTAAGAGCACACAAAAGCTTACGTTCTCAATAAAAATTGGTTGGTCTTAAAGGTGAAACTTGACTCCTGCTTTGTTCAATTTGATGGACAGGCACTCAGCTCCATAGATTTTGTTTCCACTTCAGTGTTTGAGGACTGAGAGGTAAAGTTTCTACAAATGCATGTTGCATATTGGTGGGAAATGTGGAGAGCTATGACTTGCTGCTATAGAAATGGAATTGTGAGCATGGGTATGGCTTGGGGGACAGCCTTCTGTCCATGGGGCTGCCTCAACAGTGAACACCAAGAACCCCAACACAGAACAGCTCAGCCTGTATCTCCCAAATCACATTCTTTTAAAAATCATCCTGAGATACATTTACTGGGGATTTTATTACAGTTTAATTGGTTTATAATAACACTCCATTTAATTGGATAATTGACCACATACTTAATTTAAGTACATAAGCAGCCCCACTGGGAATGAAAAGAATGTGCCTTATGGCTGACAAGGTACATTCTTCATATCATCAGTACATAAAGTTAACTTTCTTCTCGCATTGTTGTTTTGTTTTATAATTTGGATTTATATAGTGCCCTGCCCACAAGCGGGTTCACACCAGGTCACAACATAGAACAATTAAAAACCACTTACTTAAGAATAAATCAATTAATTAAACAATTTAAAAACAATTAAATAGATAAAAGATGGAGAATTTCAAACATAAATCCATAGCTGAACAATAAAATGGTATAAATACAATTGCACAGTGTCTATGTTATAGATGAGTCGAATCAAAATGGGCAGCACTGAACCACTGTTGTGGCTAACTCAGTCTTTCTTCCTTGTACTTCCTCCCGAATTAATACTATCTTATTGAATGTTGGTGGTATATGTTAAAAATGGACAACTTCAAGTGAGTTCATTATGAGCCCAGTTCTCAGTATGGTGAATTTCTATTTCATTACAGTTATGTAACTGTTTGAGGGGAAAATATGTCATCTCTTAATCACAAATATGGTATGTTTTTATAATGCACACAATAATTCTTAAATCTTAGAGCATAAACAAAAGGCTACACTTATAGTTAAAGAAAAAGAGACCCATTGACTTCTACAGGTTTCATAACAAGAATTTATCAGTCATCACAACTTTCCTTTAGATAAAAAAGAATAACAAAAATCTCCATACTATGGATGTCTATGGGATAAACACAGAACAGATTTGCCACAAGTAAATATATGGAAAGCAATGTCTACAGCCTCCCCCACAAACATGTTGAGGAAAATCAACCTGCTTCTCAAACATACCATCATAAATTATGATTGAAATGAAAAATTCTGCTATGCTTGTTGCAAGCCAAGAGTTATCAACATATGGCATTTGCTTTCTCTCTTCATAAGAGAGAATCTGAATCCTTCCCAAGATGTATTTATGTGTCTTTCATTGTGGTAACATTTGAAATTTAAATGTGATATCAACTCACCAAGCCAGGACAGTATTCTCTGGATGGAATCACATGACTACTTTTCACTTACTATATGTTAATTCCCCCCCACACACACACACACTCAGAGGTCATGCACTTTGACTAGGTAGGTACAGTCAAAAGCAAACTTACTCACTGAAATAAGTGGAACTTCCAAGTTAGATATGGTCTCCATGTCCATGTACTTCCATTAGGTTGGTGGCTGGGACAAAATAATACAAGGATGGTTTTTTTAAAATTGCCCATGCTGGAAGAAGAAAGCATTTTTACTAAGAGCAGGTCTGGATGTAATTCAAGAAGTACAGCTAGCTTCATCTTGTCACAAGGTGATCTTGCATAGGAACGATATTTAGGATGTACACTTTGATTAGAAAGTTTCAGATGAAGCAAGTGGGATAAGAAAGATCCATCTGTAGCAACTGGCTTTAGAAGGCCATTTCATATAACCAAGGTCACTTGACCTTAAGCAAGCTCTTCAGAAATAAGTAAGATTTCCATGCTGCAACTGCTGGAATTACTGCTTGTCATACATGATTTTTTAAGTCATGAAAAGTCCTCACACAATTAGACTAAGAGCTATGGAGATGGAGATGTTTATTATTCTTCAATGGCCCATTCTTGACTGAAGGGAAAGAAATATTATACCGGTACTTGATAGCTGATTTCAGAAGCAGCTTAGTTCCTTGGGAGTAGCTTAGAACAGGGGTGGCCAACAGTAGCTCTCCAGATGTTTTTTGCCTATAACTCCCATCAGCCCCAGCCAGCATGGCCAATGGCTGGGGCTGATGGGAGTTGTAGGCAAAAAACATCTGGAGAGCTACCATTGGCCACCCCTGGTTTAGAAGAAACTGATCTCACAAGTGCAGCCCTAAGCAGAGTCACACACTTCTAATCCCATTGACTTCAATGGATTTAGAAAGGTGTAACTATGCCTGGGATTCCACTGGGCAATTTAAGTAGCCTGTGGACTTTAGGGCTATGGAGCTATGGAGCAGAAAGAAAGGCCACAAAACCTTAAAATAGTATTTATTTATTCATTTTTTTATTATTTCACATTTCTATCCCACCCTTCCTGAAACAGGCTCAGATGGGTCACATAATCACGCCCCCCCCCTCCACTAGTCATTGCAGCCTTGGACTTCTTCTACAAGTGCTGGGTGTTTTATAAAACTTGATAAATTTGGGGGTGTTAATGTTACCACTGGACAATCCGAGGCTTGCAGCCAGCAGCAATGCTGCTAGGCTGCATTAGCTTGTTTGCTGCCCAGGAAGGAGAGAGTCTGCGTGTGCCGTTTGGGTGCACAATGCTGTGGGAGGGGTTTGGCAATCCTAATGGCCAGACCCCGCTCTTCGCTGGCAGTCCTGCGGACGATCGGGACTGTGGAGGGCGGCACGTTTGTTTGTGCGGGTGTGGGGAGGTTTCCAGGTCGGCGGTGGTGGCTCCTTTGTTGAGCATTTTAATGCTTGGCGGCGTCTGCTCCTTGGGGGGTCCCTGAGGGCTGCGGAGAGCAGATGAAGGCTCGGCGGCGGCAGCCTCTTCCCTTGGCTGAGTGGTTTGCTGGGCTGGGGGGTTGGCTGAGGGCTCTGGCTGGAGTCCTCTGTTGTGCTTGGGGTGGTGGTCTGCTCTCTCCCTTTCTTTGTAAGGGAGATTTGGGCAGTAGGATTGCATCCCAGGGGGTATATAGGGTGACTTTGGTGGCTGGGGCTGCCTTCCTCTGGTGAGGGTAGAGTGTAGTCGGCCATTTTGAGTCCCTTTCTTGAAGCGGAGGCAGTCACAGTAGAGAGTACCTGTGAGCAGCCATTTTAAGCTCCTTTCTTGTCGGAAGAGAGGCATCCATTTTAGATAGCACCTGTGAGTGGCCATTTTGTGGGTATTAGTGTGCCTGTGAATATATCTGGTGGTAAAGGGTCTGGTAAGTCCAAGGGCAAGAAGCCAGCGCCCAAGGCACCCAAGGCGCCAGCTAAGAGGCCCCCGTTATCCTCGTCTGACGAGGAAGGTGAGGTAGTGGTTGAGGCCAATATTATGAGTAGGTTGCGGGTTTTGGAGCAGGCATCAGGTATTCCCTCTCCAGGAGGTTTGGAAGGGGATAGGGCCTCTAGGAGGGGGCTGCAAGCTAATATACTAACCAGGCTGTCTATCCTTGAGGGCAGGTCTGGCGGAGTTGTAGGTGACAGGGATGCTGGTTCCAGTAGTACAGATGTGGGTGCTGTGTCATCGGCTGGTGCATCTGGAGTTAGAGCATCTTTGGTTCCCACTGGATTTGCAGGTAAGTACGGGAACAATTGGCAGGCTGGTGTTGGGTAGGCGTGGCCATGGGGACCATGGGGTCCTGCTTTGATGGCCGGGCAGGATTATCCTGCTGTGAGTCCGGGAGTGCCTGCTTCTTTGGGGTCAGGGTCCCTGTTGAATTGGGCTTGGCCTGGGGGGCAAGGTGGCCCTTGCGGGGCTTGCCCGGGTGTGGGACACCTGGGTATGGCAGGTTCTCTTATGGGTGCACCTTCTCCTTATGGGATGGTGCCTTTCACATCTTTGCCCTTTGGGGATGTCGCTTTGCCGTTAGGGGTAGTAGTAGTAGTTCTTTATTCACGGTCATCCGACCAGCTTAATACAAACAAAAACAAAATCATAAAAACAAACCCATCACCTCTTACACAAAATTCCTGACTCCTACTATTACACATATTGTTAAAACTCATAACCAAGATTTACACTCTCAATTTCCCTCCTTTCCAACTGAGCAGCATAACAGAAACGGGCAATCTTAGAAGAAACATCAGAATGAGCGTCAGACAGGAGGAAGGCAATTTGCTCATCCTCCTGCCTGCCCGCCAAGGACCCGTTAGGGGATCACTTGCTTCCGGCAACCAGGGAAAAAATCCTGAAAGGGAAGTATGTAGACATTTTTTCTCTGCTCTTTCGGGAATTGGAGAAAAAAGATAAGGAGGAGTTGGATGAGAAGGAGAAAGAGAAATTAAAAAAGCGAAGGGTGGATAGGACCTGGGGATAATTGGCTTCCGGGGTTTTGTATTTATGCTGGGGTGATTGCCCGGGCACAGCCTTGGCGTGCAGCTGCCCTTTTCCAGTATTTGGATATAATTTATAAGGGCTACATGGCATTTAGCGGCCCTGCCTGGTTGCAGTATGATCAGGAATTTCGGATGAGGGCTGCCCTGTATCCGTCTCTTCAGTGGGACTGTATCCATCAGCAGCTGTGGCTGCAGGTCATGTCCCCGGCTAGGCCTAACTTGGGTGATCGCTCTGATAGCGGTCACCTGGTGAGCAGGTCATCTACAACATCTTCGAATTCATCAGGTTCTCCCCGTGGTTCAGCGGGGCAGGCGGTTCAACCCCACCTGCTTGGTTGGGAATTTGGATCTCTGGGAGTGTGTAGCAGGAAGGCTTGCCAGTTCAAGCATGAGTGCCCCATGTGTGGTGGGTCCCACTCCTTTGACAGCTGCCCCAGAGCTCGGGGACATAAGAATGCAAAGAAGCCTGGTGGGGGTGGAGGAGCCTATCAAGCTAAGAAAGGGGCCCAGCCCGATAAGGGTGGGGCCTCTTGAGCATTGGCTGTTGAAGTACCCTCGAAGGGCAGACAGTTTGTATTTGTTAGAAGGGTTTAAAGTTGGTTTTAGGATCCCTTTTCAAGGGCCTCGTGTACCACTTATGTCTGGGAACCTTAAGCCAGTTAAGGGCTTGGAACAGGTCGTTAGAGACAAGATTGCCAAGGAGTTGGCGGAGGGTAGGATCTTGGGTCCTTTTTCACATCCTCCAGTGGGTACTCTTAGGGTTTCGCCATTGGGTGTGGTAACCAAAAAGGTGCCTGGTGAATTTCCCAGGGGGAGTCTGTGAATGATGGGATTCCTAAGCATTTATGCTCAGTTAGGTATACCAGCTTCGACCAGGCTGTAGCCATGGTGAGAAGCTGTGGGGTGGGCGCAGAGTTGGCAAAATGTGATATTAAAACTGCATTTCGCCTTCTTCCAGTGCATCCCGATGATTTTGAGCTCCTGGGGTTTTCTTTTGAGGGCCAATTTTACACGAACAGAGCATTGCCAATGGGCTGCTCTGTATCATGTTTTGCTTTCGAGTGTTTCAGCATGCTTTTTGAATGGGCTGTGCGGGAGAAAGTGGGTTTACAGGTTGTTGTTCATTATTTGGATGACCTTTTTGTGGGTCCAAAGGGGACTGGACATTGTGGGCAGCTGCTGTCTGGTTTTATTGAGCTGGCGGCAGAGCTTGGGGTCACTTTGGCTCCTGAGAAAATGGAAGGTCCGACCCAAAAGTTGACTTTTGGGGGGATTGAGATTGATACTGTTGCGCAGCTGTCCAGGGTACCTCTTCAGAAAATAGTTGAAATGAGGGTTAGAATTTTTGCATTTCTTCTTAAAAAGAAGGTTACCTTGCTGGAGTTACAGCAGCTAGTGGGGCACCTCAACTTTGTGTGCAAAGTGGTTGCTCCGAGGAGGGCTTTTCTTGGAAGGCTTTGTGATGCTATGGCAGGGCTACGTTTGCCTCAGCATAGAACTCGAGTTACCTGCAGCATGAGGGATGATTTGAGGATTTGGCAGGAATTTTTGGAGTCCTTCAATTGAGTCTCCTTTTGGAGAGAGGACATGAGGCTTGAAGCTGAGCTTCAGGTCATGTCTGATGCTGCTGAGTCCTTGGGTTTTGGAGTCTATTTCCGCAGACATTGGTGGGCAGATAGTTGGCCGGACTCCTGAATACAGGTAGGTGAGAACCGAGATCTTACGTTTCTCGAGTTCTTTCCCATTTTAGTCGCGGTTTGGCTGTGGGGGAAGGATATGGCCAATCACACCATTCATTTTTATTTTGATAATATGGCGGTAGTCCATGTCATTAATTCCCTTTCATCCAAATCTCAGTGGGTTATGAGGTTGGTGAGGGCCTTCACTCTGCGTTGTTTGCGGCTTAATATTTTTGTTTTAGCCAAGCATGTTCTTGGGGTGAGTAACGGGGCGGCTGATGCTCTCTCTTGTAAACAGATGGAGAGGTTTTGTCAGCTGGCCCCAGATGCCGACAGAGAGGTGGTGCCAATGCCTCAGGAGCTATGGCTGATTGGAGAGCCGAGGCCTGCAGAGCGATAGGCCTAGCCATTGCGCCTAGCACCAGGAAGTCTTACAAATGGGCTGTGTGGCAGTTTGAAGACTTTAGGGCTGAGGTAGGGCATCGCATTGTTTGGCCCCTCCCGGTGGAGCAGTTGCTCCATTACTGTGTTTCGCTTTGAGGTAAGGGATTGGCCGTGCAATCCATTAGGGGGCGTCTGTCTGCATTGGCTTTTGCCAGTAAGGTGCTGGGTTATAGGGAGGAAACAGCTGATTTTCGTCTTCGAAAGATGCTGAAGGGGTGGGCCAGAGAGACTGGACCCAGGGTAGATATGTGGAATCCTGTGTCTCCGTCGATTCTGCGGGGTTTGAATGGGATTTGGGACGTGGTGTGTGCTTCTTCTTTTGAAGCATGTTTGTTTCATTCTGCATCTTTAGTAACCTTTTTGGGGGCCCTTAGAGTCAGCAAGCTGGTGGCACAACCCAGAAATGATGTTTCTGGTAGGGCTCTGTTGTTAAGAGACCTGGAGCTATCTGTGGGTAAGGCTGTGATTACTTTCCGTCGCTCTAAGACAGATCAGTCGCAAAAAGGTACCGTACTTAAGCTGGGTAGTTGTTCAGAGCTTGAGCTGTGTCCAGTTACCGCGTTGGCTGCTTATTTGGCAGTCCGAAGGCCCAAGGATGGTTTTTTGTTTTGCCATTATGATGGTAGCCCATTGACAAAGCATCAGTTTTGGGCGGTGACGTCATGGGCTTTAGGTGAATTGCGGTTGACTGGGGTGTGGTTTGGAACCCACTCCTTTAGAATTGGGGCAGCCTTGACAGCTGCCGCTATGGGGTATCCTTCCTCCTCCATTCAGTGCTTGGGCATTTGGCATTCATCGGCCTACAAGTCTTACATTCGACCTTTCCTCAGGCCTTAAGTAATTTATTATTGATGGTTTCTGGTTCTGTTCTTGTTTAACTGTTTTTTTCTCTTTAGATGCTGTTGTTCCTGGCCAGAGGAGGCGAGTTCTCATCTGTGGCCATAGCCATGTGTTTTGGGCCGCTCATCAGGCACGGGGAACTTCGGTCAGCTCTCAGCTGGGACTCAGTCAACATGTTTGCATTGAATGGTGGGGGTGCCGGGGCCTTCAGTGGCCGGGCCTGCTGCCTTTGTTATTTCAAGATAGTGTGGGTCCTCCTCCTCAGGTTTTAATCGTTCACCTGGGAGGCAATGATCTGGGGCTTTTAAAGGGCAAGGCCTTAGTTTGGCAGGCCCACGATGATTTTCAGTATATTAGGGAGCAATGGCCGGGGACCACTATAATTTGGTCAGCCATGCTGCCCCATCTTGTTTGGAGCTGTGCTTGGGACCCTCCAGCTATTGAGAGGGCCCGGTATAAGGCTAATAAGGAGTTTAAGAAGGTGTGGGAAGGGGGGTTGGGCCACTATCTGCCCCATCCGGACATTTCGTCAAAATTTCCTGACCTCTACAGAAGGGATGGGGTGCATTCTCAGAAAAGGGTAATATGCTTTTCCTGAGAGATTTGTGGCAAGGGTTGCGGGTGGCTTTGGACCTCCCGGTGGGCGCTAAGCTCTAAGTGGAGACTTGGCCTTAGTAGTGGCAGGTTTTGGGGGTTTAGGGCACTATGCGGCTAGGTGTGAGGAAAAGACCCCTCTTTCCCCAATATCATAGTCACCAGCATGGTTGCCAGGGCGCCTGGAGAAGTGAGCTCACACACACCTTTGGCCAGAGGGTGTGAGCAAAACCATCCAGGGACTAAAAGGGACTCATGTGTGCAAACAGCCTAAGTGTGCAGGCATTCTAAACCGGTATAGAGTGCTTGCCAACGTGCACGGACGTTTCCCCGTCACTGCGTGGGTCCGCCATGGTAGGGAAGAAGCTGCGCCGCTACAGAGCTATCCAGGCGACCGGTGAAGAAGCGCTGTACATGGAATCCACTGTGTATCGCTGACACCACTCGTAGCCATCTTCCTGCCAGGCTGGACTTCATTCCTTCATAGTGGGAAGCTCACATACACACCCTGAGTCACCCTTAGCCCGCAAGCAACCCATTTGCCCCATGAATGGATTAACAGCTCAACTGTTAGTTCTGATTGCCTGGCAATACCCTAAACAATAACTCTTGCCCAGAAGATAATGAGAAAAGAGGAAGAACATCTCCTGTCACAACCAAGTCTTTTGTCTCCACCGGGGATACCTAGGTCAATATTTGATTCCCTATTGTCACCTTCCCAGATAAGCCCACTTAATCCCAAGTACCTAGCCATTTCCATACTGACATCCTTGGAGCCGCCCCAGGCCTTGTCACAACCTGGAAGTTTCCAGGTTGCCCAGGACGAAGGTGAAGTTCATTGGTCAAAGCAAACACCCAATTGGGTGTCACCACGGGACTCGCCATTGGCTCTGCTAATGTCCAGCCTTCATGGTCATCACAGAGCCTCCCATTCCTCCTCCCCGTTGCCTCCCATCCCCTAAGGGCTCAGGTGAGGCCTTATAACCTGTGGACTAGCTACCCACAGGTGTGCTTCTATCAGTAACCCACCTTCCGCTGCATAGATCCATCCCCGATTCCTGATCAGTTTCGGGTCCTCCCCCATTCCCTCAACTGTCGCCACCGGAGCCTTCCTTGAAGTCTGCGAGAGGTAATATCGCCCTGTCTGTCTACCCTTATATGTTCCCCTATCAATCTATCTGTGTTTCTTAGACCTGTGTGAATGTGTGATTGTTTTGTATTTTTATCTTGTGTGAAAAAACTATTATTCTAAATAAATTACAATTGGTTTTTATTAAATTAGAGTCCTCTTTATTGAGCATTACCCTCTGGATGGTTGAGCCTGGTATATATTGGTAAAAAGATTCCTAGTGAGCCAGGTGCCCACCTAACTAATTCCCCAACCTCGTTTTGAGGGCATTTTGGCTAACATAGGGGAAGGCTGTGAAGCATCTCCCTTTTGGGGAATTAGGGGTCTGGCATGATCAACCTTGGGGTTTGGTGACCCAAGGTATGAAAAATGCAGACCATCCTGGAGGCTCGACTAGGGGGTGCCTTTCATGCGTCTGGGTTTGGGCCCTCTGGTGCGTGCCTCCCTGCTGGGCCTGCCTGGTGGGAGCTGAGTCACACAGCTCCGGCTGGGGGGCTGGGTCTCTCACCCGCTAATGGCAGGGGAGCGGTCACGATGACCCCTAGCCCTGGCCAGGCTGCTGGTTGGGTACCCTTGCTGTTTATTATGATGTTTAATAAAAGTGGCCCAAGTTTATACCAATGCATTGTGTCTGACTCTTTATTCCAACCTCAGGGGGCAAAATATTAAGTTGCAAGGTCATAGCTTGGGGAGGAATGTGTTTTTTTTAAATGTTCCAAGAAATCAAGACAAAATGAAACCATTCTGTCTCTTGTCTATTCCTTCAACAGTGCCTTTGTCCATCTTCTTTCCTCTGCCTGTTCTGGGTCCAAACAATAGCATAAAGAGAGAAGGATGTGGGAGGACAGCTGGGGAAGAACAGAGAAGGAAGCACAGTGGCTAAAATGCTTACAGTCTGTTTCTAAATATGTTTATTCAGAAGTCAGTTCCACTAATTCTAGTGGGACTCATTCCAAATATATCTGCATAGGATTGCAGCCCTAGAGAGAAAGGCATAACCTCTGGGTGAGGATCTGACAACCAATGCAGGGTGGAAGCAAATTGTGGGCTCAGCCTAAATAGAGTTGATTATAGCTGCTTGTTGTATTTATTTGCACATAGTACAATAATGTGTTGAGTAGCCAGACTCTTATTACAGTTATCACTGCCTCATTTCTACACCACTTAATCATCTGCAGAAAGTTGTATGATTTTCATAATTGTTTGTCTGCTTCTGAACAGTTGTTCAGGGAATTTAAGCAATGCATGTCTTTATGCTGAGAATGTTTTGCTGGATGCTCAGCCATTATGACACTGGGCAGATGGAGTACTTCCTCCTGTTTCCGGGCCCAAGTTCCTAATTCCTCCTACTCTAAAAGGTATCAGATTGTTTCATCAATAATATTAAAACAGGCTATTAAAAGTTTCAGAAACGCTTTGAAACAAATGTAGTACGGTCAAAAAAAGATGATGAATTTAGCTGATGCTAGAATGTCTGGTTACTGTTGAGACTAGTGTGTCTGTGAAAGTCAGTGGAAAAACTCACCATTGCACTTCAGCCATAGAAAGAATGATGGACAAAGAAGCAGATGAAATAAGGTGGGGAAAGGGAGCGTTCTGCGAGATTGGTCTGTCAATAGGCAACACAAGTTCTAGAGCTAAACACAGTGGCCAGTTTAAAATGGGCAGCCATGTTAGTCCGTCTGTAGAAATGAGGAAGAGTCCAGTAGCAACCTTAAAGACTAACAAAATTTGTTGCAGGATAAGAGCTTTCATGACTCATGAAACCTCCTACCCTGCCACAAATTTCCTTAGTTTTTAAGGTGCTACTGGACTCTTGCTCTTATCTACTGCTACAGTTTAAGCTTGGTTCATTTTGACACCCATAACAGCCCAGGTGGCTCCTCAGTTTTACCTGTCTGTACATTCCCACTTCTATTCTACTATATTGCTATTTTCTTATGGTCCCCACTTGAACAGATAAATTCTGTAGATTTGTTTAAAGCGATTCAGGGATATTTTAAAAAGATACTTCCAACAAACTCAATTTATATCCAGCAGTAAAGAGCAAGTTTTAGACAGGGGCCAGCTGATTTAGTGTCCAAGATTAGATATCACAAGCAACTATTTTAAAACCTCTCATAATCAGCAAGATGTGGACAGATTGGGAATTAGCAAGAACAGCAAAGGCATGTGAAAGCTGGCTTTGCCTCTCCTTTTACAGTATAAATAAGAGATTTGGCTTTTTTCTTCAGCATTGAGAAGGATGCTAGCTTGCCTGGTTGTTAGAGGAAGCTCTACAAAACTTAACATATGGTAATGGATAGCACTTCCATCTGTGAAATGCTGATACTGTGTACCTTCAGCTTCCACTAAGAGGAACTCAGTCTTGAAGCATGAAAATTCTTGAGGGAAAGTCAGTATGAAAGCAACAACTTACCTCCCTTGCATCAGGTACAGTCACTGAGACTGGAGGGGTGGGGGAGGATGTGACTTCTTCTTTCCCTCTCTTTCATTTTCTTCTACCAAAGGAAATGGCCTCACCAATGTATCCAATTTCTTTCAGTGTTTTGAGTTAGGCAAACCACCCCTTGTTGCCCACCCATTCCATTTTCCCTTATGAAAACTTGTTTGTATGGTTCCTAATCAGATTCCTAATTTCCTTTCAGGCACCAGTCCTAGCATTGTGTTCACATGCTGATCCACAGAGCTTCACTTAGTTGAAATTATGTCTTTAGGCAGGGGAAGGGGAGAAAAGCAAGATCAGTACAGAATGGTTGTCCTCACACCTACAAGCGTTTGCAGTACACCTATAAAATAAAACACATTCTGTTTCTCACACTATCTTCTCAGTGAGTAGCTGTGACAGGAAAGGCATTGTTCTTTGGAAGGAATCAGTAAACAGTAACCATGTCTGAGAAAATTAGGTCTATGATTATAAACCCAATAATTCCACCAAGCTAACTTCAGGTGATAACTAAAATGTACAGCAAATACTGAGATCCTTTTGGACTGGCTGAAACCCATAATTTATGTGTTCTGTTCTGTGAGTCTGTTGACTGTTGTTCCAAACTACATGTGAAAGTAGCGAACTCATACCCTTCAGTGCAGTGCAGGTCTGGCTCAATCATGTGTAAAGTGGGAAATGAGGCATGAATATGAAGTTAAACCCATATAATGTTATGGGTATAGAGTCAGATTAGGACCTAGGAGACCAGGATTCAAGAAGCTCACTGGGTGACCTTGAGCCAGTCAACCTGTTTCAGCCTAACCTAGCTACACCAATTTGGTTAAGTGTGCGGACTCTTATCTGAGAGAACTGGGTTTGATTCCCCACTTCTTCATTTGCAGCTACTGAAATGGCCTTGGGTCAGCCATAGCTCTCACAGAGTTGTCCTTGAAAGGGCAGCTTCTGAGAGACCTCTCTCAGCCTCACCCACCTCAAAGGGTGTCTGTTGTGGGGGAGGAAGGTAAAGGAGATTGTGAGCTACTCTGAAATTCGGAGTGGAGGGCAGGATATAAATCCAATATCATCTTCTATCTCGTGGGGTAACTATCAGGGTCAAATCGGGGAGTGGAAAACCATATGTGCTGCTCTGAGCTCCTTGGAGAAAGGATGAGATAAAAATATTAGAAATATACAAAGAAAATTGCTTTCTGACTCCAGGTTTTCTCCTCTTTTTTTTTCAGCTGGCTTCACATCAAGTCCAGCTAGGTAATAAGTGACTCCTTGTGAATGACTGGGAGGGTGGCAGGCAGAAGATGGTTTAGTATGCATTCTCCTCTTGTATTCCTTTGGTTCTTTAAAATGCACTCATACTCATCACTTACCACAAGTTTGAGACAGACTTGTGTTTAAAGACCCACAATCCAGTATAGTTTGATTTAGGTTTAAAGAATACCCTTCAGTAATGTTTTCAGCACATAAGTGATTTGTGTTTAATGTAAAAATTGGTATAGATTAGGTCTCATGAGTGGTACTGATGGCATTGCTTTCCTGCTGATGGTGGTGATGTGTTTGATAGGATTAGTGTTCATTTCCTTCTGAATATTTCATTTGCAATACACTTAGTTTATGGATTTAAGTCAAACACAGCTTTTTCCACTAACTGATATTGCAAAATCCACTGTTCTCATTTTTAGCTTAAAAACAGGCAGTTTTCAAAGCCTGTTTTCATTGTTTTTTAGCAGTCAGAACACACAACATCTTCATTAGTATAACTGCTTGTCTGTTTATATGGTTTCTTTTCAGAACTTGTTATATATAATGGTTTCTTTTCAGAACTTATTTTTCTAATCCTCCCTGTCCTACTAGGGGTAAGAATAGTGTCAGTTCCTGTATTACAGTTTTTTCCTATTGTACTATGATTGGCATTGTAACCTTTCAAGAAGTGTATTTACAATTGCACTTAACTATGCAGTGGAGACATTATGGAGGCAAACTGCAACATAGGCTGCTCTAGAAACTACCTGCAATACTGTTAAGGGGAAAAATTGTTGTACTATCAGTACCTAAGAAGCCAGAAGTGCATTGTTTCTATGGCACATCAAACACAAACATTTGCCCATATATAAACTGGAATACACTCTCAGTGCTGAAGTACACGTGAAGTACATATGTCAGAGAAATTATCTGGCTTATTTTCTTCTTACATAATATTTTATTTGTGACATTTCCTGCATCTGCCATCGCACATTTTCTGCCAGTTGGAAAGGCTTAGTGCTGCAGCTTGTAAAAGAAGTAACTTTCTTCATATGATTGACCAGTGATTTATAACATTTTGCTTTAATGTGGCATTTTAGAATTTTGCTTTAACTCACATGGGTACCAAGGTTAAGTTCTGTGACAATATTTAACACTTATAGGATAGTTCTTGAAATATACCAGCTATGCAAGTTGTCCAAAGTTACTCATGTGAAATGGAGGGAATTGTCTTTCAGCAAATAACTCTAATGGTCCATTGGGATTAAACAGAAAGGCTGTGATCACACAAACTAAATAATGCACTTTCAGTGCACTTTCCAACTGGATTTGCTGTGTGAACTGGAAAGTGCACCAGTTGGAAAGTGCACTTAAAGTAGATTGAAAGTGCATTATTTAGTGCATGTGATTGCAGCCCCATGAATCATGGGAATAACAGAAAGATTACATACTGTGTTAAAAGTGGACCTTGAGAGCCAAACAAATCATTATGAGAGACAGGGTTTTTTTTGAACAGGAACACAGTTCCAGCTGGCTTGGTGTCAGAGGGTGTGGCCTAATATGCAAATGAGTTCCTGCTGGGCTTTTTCTACAAAAACAGTCCAATGAACATAAAAGAAGCCATGTTGGATCAGGCCAATGGCCCATCCAGTTCAACACTCTGTGTCACACAGTGGCCAAAAAACCCAGGAGCCATCAGGAGATCCATCAGTGGGGCCAGGATACTAGAAGCCTTCCCACTGTGTCCCCCGCAAGCACCAAGAACACAGAGCATCACTGCCCCAGAGAGTTCCATCAATATGCTGTGGCTAATAGCCACTGATGGACCTCTGCTCTATATGTTTATCCAGCCCCCTGTTAAAGTTGTCTATGCTTGCAGCCGCCGCCACCTCCTGTGGCAGTGAATTCCATGTGTTAATCACCCTTTGGGTGAAGAAGTACTTCCTTTTATCAGTTCTAACCCAACTTCTCAGCAATTTCATTGAATGTCCATGAGCTCTCGTATTATGAGAAAGGGAGAAAAGTACTTCTTTCTCTACCTTCTCTATCCCATACATAATCTTGTAAACCTCTATCATGTCACCCCTCAGTCGACATTTCTTCACGCAAAAGAGCCACAAGCATTTTAACCTTTCTTCATAGGGAAAGTGTTCCAACCCTTTAATCATTCAAGTTGCCCTTTTCTGGACTTTTTCCAATGCTATAACATCTTTTTTGAGATGTGGTGCCTTGTGTGAAACAATGGTGAAGTCAGGAGGTGTGGCCTGATATGCAAATGAGCTCCAGCTCGGCTTTTTCCACCCAAAAAGCCCTAGCAATAGAGATGCATGATTACTGTCCTGACTTTTTGTTTAAACTGAGAAGCAGTCAGGGGATGGTGCCAGTTTGCATGGTGGAAGCATTTTCTTTCAACTAGCTGTGGTTTCCCTTTCATACCTGATATGCAATGAAAATCCACCCTTTTGTCACATGACCCTCAAGACTTTCCAGCCACCCTGTTTTAAGTGTGTGTAGGTATGTGTGTATGTATTCTGAGTAACACGGGTAATGTTTTATAGAAAAAAATGGAATACATTTAAAAACCTTTTAAACATGTATTTGCAGACATCTCCAATGATTTCCTCTCCCTTTCCTAGAAGGCAAGTTGAGCTGCAAATGATTTTTTTAAAATGAGCCTGAATAATACTGGATAGCAATAATGCAATACCTTTAAACCCTTTTAGAAAAAAACTCTCATCCTGCAATGATCACCTCCCCTCTCCCCAAAAAACAGGCAATTATCTTGTTACATTAATTTCAGTGGGAGACTGGTTCCTGGGCCATGGCTTAATTAAGAGTAACTGGAGTTTCCCTTTCAGACACAAAAAACTGCTCATATGGATAGCATCTTGCCAAAGAAACAATGAGATGTTTACAGCTTTAAAATAATGCAGATGCATTTGTGTGCATGTCTGCATAGGTAACATGTTAATGGTCTGTGTGCAAGCAGAAGACAATATCATGTGAAAACGGGGGGCGGGGGGGGCAACTACCAGTTAGGTGGCAATAGAAAACCCTTGGTGTGGAAGCAGCTCAGAGTAAGATCACTGCAATATGTTCTTACTGTACTTACAGTACTTTCCTCAGACTTAAGCTGTGGGTCTTGTCTGAAAGCCGACAACCGTCTAGATAAGTTCAGTGCTTTTATTACTTTGTAGTACTCTGGTGATGCTTAATGGTCTGTCCAAACTTGTGCCTCACAGAGATTTAGGAATTAATGTCTGAAATGGCATTTTGGTGTCAGAATGCACTTTTGGTACATGTTGTTTTTTTACTATTTGAAACATTTGTTTTACTCCTTTTGGGGGGAAATGTTATTATGTTGGTATTATCTTATATAGATTTGCTCCTGCTTTCTAGAAAACAAATGTGTATGTCAACTGTCAAGCTTCAAATCTTTTCTTAAAGTAAACAGGGATGATGTGGACCTCCATAAGCTATGTCGAATGCAAGGTGCAGGTTTCCAATTAAAAACAGAAGTCATGTAATACCCTTTATTAAGACCAATCAAAATAACAACACATTGTGCAAGCTTTTGTTTAAAACCAAGGGAATTGGTGTTGGGAGAGGAATCTTTATACCTTGGTTGGGAGGTTTCTCCTGTATGTATCTTATATAGGATGCTTTGTTGGTTTCAGTGGGGGCTGATATCAAGTTGCATCCTCAGTATGCTGGGAAGAAGCACAAATGGATGACATCCAGTTGCCCCCCCTCCTTTCTGAAGAACTCAGAAGCTTGAACAGTGTGTTATGCTATCTGAGCAGTAAAAGTTATTGCAATTACCAACCAGTTACCACGGCTTCACAAGCACCACCACAAAAAACAAACTCCTGTGCAATGAAGCCAAATCCACAGAATGAGAAAACAAAAACAAGCTGATTGGCAACTGTGTGGGGAAATCTCTTGAAAACCATATAAAATTGCAAGCAGGACAAGAGAACATTAATAAGAGTAGATGGCTAACAATACAACTGGTTTTAACTTTGAATGGAAAACATGTTGAGCACTACTTATATCAGAGGCAAAATAGTCTGCCTATCTTTAAGCTAAGAGCAGTTTAGTCAGGTCTCCATTCCGTGAAATGTAAAACAATGAGCATTAATGCTAGGGTCCAAACTAACATGTGAAATAATAGTTTAGAAAATCCAGCTGTCATGCAAATTACATAACTGCTTTTGCAGATCGGGGCCCTGCACACTCTCACTTTCAAGCAAGATGAAAATACCTGCAGAAACAAAAGCATAAGATCAGACCAGTGATCCATATAGTCCAGCATGTTTCACACAGTGACCAACCAGTTGCCTTGGAGGCTGATACTAATAGGGCACAGAGGCCAACAAACTAATGTTGTCTCTTAGCATTGGTATTCAAAAGTTTGTTCCATCTGCATGTGGAGATATTCTTTAGTTACTATGGTTAGTAGTCATTGATAGACCTCTCCTCCATTAATCTATCTAAATAACAATCTGTCTAAATAACTTCCACAGATCCCCACCCCCAAACTAAGTTCAGTATTGTATAGTATAGCAAACAATCAAGAAAATATCCCTGCTGAGGCAGAAATATTAGCATGAGATCTAAGAACATGAAATCTCTCTCAGGGCCAGCATGTGACAATTTCCTAATGGCTGCACATTCAAACAGAACACTTATACTTTGAATAAATAACAGTTTAATTACATTGGAGAAACAAAATATGGCATGGTAAGTAATACATTGGTAATATTACAGAAATACTATTCCGCTATAGTAGTTTAATGTAGAAGCTACTTTTAATGACAGTCTTACTAGTACTTTTGTACAAAGTAATATACAAGTTGCCAACAGAAACATATTGCAGCAGTTGCAAGGATATTACCAGCTCAAACAAACATCTAACAATACAATATACTTCAAAGAGAAAGTAATAATGTTAGATTTACAGACATTAAAAGAGATAGGCTCTTCACTTGGAAACAATGGAAATAAAATGATACAGAAATTCAATTTTGCTATTTCATATTATCACAAGGAAAGACTTTCCTTCCTCTAACATTGCATCCCTTAAATCTTTTCAGATGTCACAGCAACTTAATTGTTCTGTTCTACAATTACAGACATTTTTAGGCCACTGCTTGTATAGCTGACATTTTAAAAGCTTTTAAATTTTATTTACATACATTCAATCCTATGTCGCCACATGAAAGGTTTTATCATACAAGAGGCATTTTAATCAGTGCAAGGGGAAAAAAAGAAATCCATAATGATCGCACAGCATTGAGGAGGCAATATACAAATATACATTAAGACTGTTGAGAATCTACTTTTCACATAATACTGATGGTCTCTGGTACAGATATACACAACATTTAAAGTTAATAAATACACAGAACTGTTAACCACAAAGCTACTTGTTTTATGAGTGGGTGGATGGATATGAAGCAGTATGTGAATAAGCTGCTAGGATATTACCAAGGGAACATGGGCAAGTGGAAACAGCATTATCTAGAGGAAGAGTTCTTGTCATAGTAAGCTTACCAAAGTGAAGACAATTCCTTGCTCTTGCTGCATGAGAGCTACCTTGTTGAATCACATTAAACTCAATCTAGCCCAGTGCTCTGTCTCCAGATGACATTGGTTATGAATGAACAGCACTGGACTAGCTGCTCTGATTTCTGGCACACACTGATCAGAGAGCAGCTTGTGCCCCCCTTTGGCAAAACTGCACAGGCCTTTCAAAGGGTTTTCATAGTGGCTAGCTAGCTACCTGCCTTTGGGCATCAAGTTATCTTCTCAGCATCTGATTACCAGACTATATTTCCTCAGAATATGGAGACCATCCATTTAGAAAGCAGCAGCTGGTGAAGTAGGCAGTAAACTGTCAGCAATCACAAGAAGGAAGAGAGTCTCCACCTGAACTTCCTCCAACAGGTTTCTTTACCCTGTGAAGTTGCATCTGACTTATGACCACTGTATAGGGCAGGGGTGGCCAACGGTAGCTCTCCAGATGTTTTTTGCCAACAACTCCCATCAGCCCCAGTCAGCATGGCCAATGGCTGGGGCTGATGGGAGTTGTAGGCAAAAAAACATCTGGAGAGCTACCGTTGGCCACCCCTGCTATAGGGTTTTCAAGGCAAAAGATGTTCAGAAGTTGTTTGCCATTTCCTGCCAACAGATAGATGCTGGTAAAATGTCAGGGTTCCCTTCTACACGTAAATACCTAATTCACACATCAGAGCACGCAGGTTGAGCCTGGGTTCTCAACCCTGAATAACAAACATGAATTGCAGGTTCTCTTCAATTCCCATAAATGCAGTGGCAGAACTAGATGGGGCATGAAACATGTGACTGGACTTCAGTCTCTCCCCTCCATAATTCCACTTTGCATCCAAGGAAAACAAAGTTGCACTTACCTGTAACTGTTATTCATCAAGTATTTCCTGTGAAGGCACCCATGGAGTCTGTACATGAGCAAGCCTGCCATTCGACAGGTTTTTATAGCTCCAGGGGACACTGTGTGCTGAAGTCAGAAGCTTCTTCTTGCCCAGAGACCACATGCTCCTGCACAGCAGCACCCCCTTACCTTTAGTATCTCTACTGCCGCCAAAGTTAGAGAATGCAATGAGGCAGGAGGAAGGGCATGTATGCCTGCACAGAAGATACTCAATGAACAGTAGTTACAGGTAAATGCAACTTCATGCAGTCCTATATGGGGATTCTAGCAGGTCACTCACCAGGTGAACAGCAAATGAAGAACTGCCTTACTCATTTGAGCCTCATGTCCTGCCTGCAGATCCAAAGCATGGTGATGTACAAATGTGGTTGCTGATGACCAGGTGGCAGCTATGTAGATTTCTGTCAAATGTACTCCATCCAGGAAAGCTGCTGAAGAACCCACTGCCCTAGTAGAATGGGCTTGAAGGTTCAATGGGTATGGCAATCTGGCCCTATCATAACACTCCCTAATGATCCTGACAATCCATTCGGACAGAGTCTGAGATAATGCTCTTCTATCTCTCTTAGAGCCACTAAAATGAACAAACAGGGCTCTGTCCCCACAAAGCTCCAGGGTTCTCTTGAGGGAAAATAATAATGCCCTTCTAACTTCTAAAGAATGCAACGACTGCTCATTCTCAGAGCTTGATGCAGAAACAACTATGGGCAAAACAGTATATTGGGATAAATGGAAGCCAGAAATCATCTAATGAAGAAAACTAAGACCTATTCCTCACTGGCAGTTACTCTACCCCCAGGCTTCTGCTTTCCCCGGCTCAAGCAATCAATTCCCCACCTGTTGCTGAGTGGTTGCTTTTTGAACTGTGGCTTCCTCCAATTTCCCTCACGGTTTCTTGCTCTTGTCTTTTGGAGAGCAAGAAACCATGAAGGAAACCAGAGGGAGCCATGGATCAAAATCTGCAGAAGCCCGGAGGCAGAGCGAGGAATCAGTGCAACACTAGGGCATAGAATTACCCTTTCAGGGAAAAACTTTAAAAATATGGTATCTATTTGAAGAACTGCTAGATCACTCACCCTCCTGTCTGAGGTAACAACTACTAAAAACCACATTTTCATAGAAAGTTCTGTCAAAGAAAAGGTAGCAAGAGGTTCAAGACTTGAGCATTAATTGTGCTAACACAACAGATAGAGACCACTGGAGGACTAAAGGATCCCTGTGCAGGCAGAGATTACCTAATCCCTTAAGAAACCTCTTAAAACAAATTATGGAAGAAAATGATCCTCTGTCAATTCCCTTATGATGGCGATAGCAGCCAGGTGAATCTTTGAAGGAGGAGACGGAGATTGGAATTTAGGGGAAGGTATTTGTGAGTTCATGCAAGGGGGTTGGGACTAGATGACACTGAAGGTCCCTTCCAACTCTATGATTCTATGATTTATAACTTGCCCTTCACTACTTGAAGGAATCTCTGAGCGGTTTACAATCTCATTTTCTTTTCCCTCCCCACAACAGACACCCTGAGAGGTAGGTGGAGCTGAGAAAGCTCTGACAGAAACAGGAACAGCTCTGTGAGAACTTGTGACTGACTCAAGGTCACATCAGCAGATGCATGTGGAGGAGTGGGGAATCAAACCAGGTTCTCCCAGATATGAGTCCATGCACTTAACCACTACACCAAACTGGCTACACCAAATGCTAGGCCTTTAGCTTTCAGGTGTAATAAATAATCAAATATGACCTGCAAAGTGGCACCACCAGGAGACATGTCCTTTTCACTACACCAGAGGCAAAATTGCCTCTACTTATACATATAGGATTTTCTAGCATTAGCTTGCTTGACTGCATGAGAATGTAATTAACCACCTTAGAATATATTAGGTCTGTCTAAAGGCTCCAAGCCATCAGGCTGACACAGTTCAGATTGTGATGAAGCACTTGATCAAAGCTAACTAAATCTGGTTGGTTTGGTAGGGGAAGGAACTGGCCCCTGAAGATCTCCATAAGGATCATATAACATATTTGATGAGGTCAAAATGGTGCTACCAGGATCATGTTTGATTTCTCCCACCTGTCTTTCTCTATTATGCTGGTAAGGAGCAGAAATGAAGAGAATGCATAAAACAAGGCTCACTGCTGAGAACACAGAACCGTGGCCATTTGTTCTGGATCATACTCACATGGAACCTGGCCAGTATCCTCATCCCCACTGGCATTAGAAAGAGGTGGAGATCTCAGACCCGGAGATGGGGACCTGGGTTTCTCCTATAGGGTTGTCATTGGCTCAGGAGTGCAGATGGGAACATTCTGCTGAGGAGCCGATTTACACTCTTCCTTTAGTCTCCATAGTTGCAGGCTCAGAAGAGGTGTGGTGAACCCAAGGGGAGTGTGACAGATCAGATCCACTGAGATCCAGATCCAAGATGGAGCTGAACACATCGATTCCAAATACATGGAATTGGGGGCTTTCTCCAAGCTGACTTGGATGTGGGCTCCGAGGCTTTAAGTGCTTTCTCCCACAATGCTGCCTTAAGTTTTTACTCCCTATCCCTGAGCTTTAGGGGTAAAGTTTTGGCAGACCTTACATGTGGAGACACTAGCCCTTCACCCAAACTGAACAGACAGAAGTCAAGTTCGTCAGTTTGGGTCTTCTTCATTCCACATCAGGAGCACTTCTTGAAACGAGCTTTCTGAGTCATAGAATGAACTCAGAAGCTGATGTAGTTTCAACAAACCTGGACAAAATCCTCTCAACTGTAGCTGGAGACTCCAAAAACCACAACCTTATCCTTTGGCAGCAAAAGAGAAACTGAAGGCAAGGGGGTGCTGCTGAGCCAGAGCACTTGGTTCCTGGGTGAAAAACAAGCTTCTCCTTCCAGCATGCAGCACCCCCTGGAGGCTTTTAGCTGTAAAAACCTATCCAATGGCAGGCCTGTTCATGCACAGTCCCCATGTGGGACTGCACAGAAGACTGATGATAAAATAAGGCATGACATAAACTTCTTAAATAATTCATTAAACCTGCAACTCATGTTTCACTGTTACTTGGGGTATAGGTGCCATATCCAATCTGCATACCTGCAAGATGGGATCAAAATTCAGCAGCAGCCATCACTGGCTGTTTTAATTTGTGCTTTAATTACTACTACATTTAGGAATCACTCAGGCTGATAACCTGCTAAATGGAAACTCCACACACAGGCATTATACCTCCTAATGAAGACAAAAAATATCTCAGATACATGACAGAGAGACTATATATACTTGGAAGAGCCTCTTCTTTTCACTCAAAGAAGGGAATCCTGTTTGCATAGGAGCTTGGGGTATCCATCAGCATGCATGAAGCTCTGGTTTGGGGCAGGCTGGTCATCGGGCAATGTTTATCTGTCTCAGCCCAGAAAGAAACAAGTACACAGAACATGGAATAAAAAAAATGTAGACCACAGTGCGACTTAAGGCCCAAATAACAGAGGTTGAAACTATGTTTACTTACAAAACATGCAAGAAACAAAGGGGTGCCCCAGCAGTCCCTGGCATTGACAGCAAAAGCATCTTTTAGGCACTATAATATAAATAGTATTTATTGGTTGGCAATCGATGGCATTGGACTAGCTATTCTGATATCTGGCACCCTGTGGGATGAATCAGAGAAGAGCTTGAGCCTCCCCTCAGCAGAACTGCACATGTCTTTATTCTAAGTGCCTTTATAGCTTTGAGATCAACTGCTCTAAAGTATGGGTTGAAGTCTAGCTGATTTAGTACAGCTTTTAAGAATAGTTATACTTAGAATACATTTTGTAAGGACTTCAAAGCCAGCTTGGTTGTAAAATGGTGTTAGGACAAGCACAGTTAAAACAGATTTTTGAATAACTTGCATATGTAAATGAAATATACTGATGAATATACAATACTATTTCACAGGATGTTATTATATCAATAAGCACCATGTTTAGTGCCAAGACAGCCCCATTGTCCCATAGTTTTAAAAAATACATAAAACTGGCTACATAAACAGAAACCTATACAATATGCATTAAAATCACAATAAGACAGTTTCAAAAATGGCTCTTGAAATACCTTTCTGTTGTACTTTGGATTTTCTGTCCTCCATAACTATTTCAGGATTACATTAAATAGTTAATGGTAGAAGTTTTAAATGGAATAAGATGCAACCCAGCCCACTATGGATACAAAGACTGTGAACAGAAGGTGTTCCTGAGAGGGCCTATAGCATAGCTCTATTTCTACTCTCACACACCTTGGTGTGGGAACTGGACTGTAGCAGCTACACCATTGGGTGAATGGGGTTGGACAAGGATACAGAAGACACACTCAGACCTGCTATTCTTATTAGTGGCATGGCACATTGAGTGCTTGTATGTTGAAGCCAAGGGGAAGTGGAATGAAACAAGGCTCTATCAGGACTTATGGGCATTCCTCAGCGTATGGGTACTGCACACACAGTGGGCTGGATCAAGACCATAATATTCAGTAAATGTCTTCTGGAAACACCTAATCTGTCTTTAGCAGGGGGAAAATGAGAACAGTTCTCCCATGCTCATTAAAGGGAACACACCAAATAAGATCAAGCAACCCAATTCAGGTATGCATATGTTGGGATGGATTCCTTTATTCATACAGAGGAAGCTTGCTTGCAAGAATGTGCTCATTTCCATCAATGTACATGAGTTACAGCTGTTCTCTAAACTGTAGGGAAGCCCTCTTGTGCCAGGGTTTCATGTTTGTCTTCAGACACATATGGAACGGACTAGTCCTTTCAGTTACATCACCATGTTCTTCCAGGGTCATAATAAAATGACACATTGTCAATCTAGTCAAAAGACTGCACAAATCATTCACTAGTGAACTGAAATTCTTAACTAGTTAGCCTCTCTAGAGATATCTATGTTCCTTAGGACAGCTTAACTGGTGGCTATGGAAAGCTGCTTGCTTACAAGGAACTGTTACATGCCTTGTTTGGTATCCATCTTGCAAGGCTTGAACGAAGCAAGTAGGCCTAAGTCTCAGGGGTATCTCCTGTATTCAGTATACCTAAAGACAATTAATGTAAAATGCCACCTTCTCAATTTACCTTCACTGTATACTGATTAGATATGGAGGAGGCAGATCCATTTTCATTATTAGCTTTCATTCTTAGCAAAGTAAATAGTGTGAGCAGAATAAAGTCACCATAATTTAATCAAGGATGGCAGCCTTAACTAGTTTGCTGGATTTTATATAAGGGAATTTATAACACACCCCCTCGCCAAAAAAAAAGCAACAAAAGCAAAATATATCACTTCAGTTGCCTTGTATTTTTTTCTCCTTTGGAAGTTCCTGGGATCATTGACTGGAACCAAAAGAAGTTTTTAAAATATCATACTGACATTGAAGATGTATGTGAAGGGGTTTTTGTTTTTATCTTTTTTTAAAAAATCCAGTCTCCAAGGAGCTCAGTCAGTGAAGCATATCCAGTGTTCTTTTCCCCTACATCTCCGCCTCACTAATAACCATGAGAGGCAGGTAAGGCTGAAAGACAGCATGACTGGCCTCATGTCCCGTATTAAAGACTTCATTGAGGATTTGAACATGGACTTCCCCAGTCTTAGTCTGACACTTTAATCATTATATCACACTGGAATTCCATAGTATATGTCACAGATACTCCTCAGCCCCATGGAAGTGCATTTTGAAATAAAACTTTCAAAATGCAGAGGACTGAGACGTGTCTTCTCATAGAACTGATATTTGATTCTAACAACTATTTGATTAAACTACTTTCACTGTTGACCCGCCCCCGCCCCCCACATTCCAACCAAAGGGCTGTCTTCAGCATTACAGGCTCACCTGCAGACATTCTAATAACTTCCTTTCACCTGAAGTTATAGCAATTCAGAAATTTTAGTTCTCAGTGTGCTACACTGCACTTACAGCCTTAGTAATACTTTAAACTCTGCTACAAAATGAAAAGCAGTTAGTCTTCTCTTAGTTTGCAATAGCTCCAGTTTCCATCTATGTATTGCCAGTCCAACTCAGTTTTTTCAAACACAACAGTGGGCTGAGCTGTGTACATGCTGCTGAATATTCTCTCTCATACTACTTAATTTCACATACTGCCCCCTCCCCCCATTCAATTTCTTCTCTCCTACATTCTGATGGTATTTCACATTGAGGGCTTCACCAGTTTGGCTCTGACAGTAGCTTATTTAGAACAGTTATGGATGCCTGTTTTAAGGGCCAAACTAGTCATGAGGAAACCATCATTCACCTTTCCACACCATATAACACAGAGTCTTGGGATGTTACAATAATAGAATGTGCATGCAGGAGAGGGAAACTGGTCTCTACCTACAAGCTTATGAGCACAGAACAGTGACTGGCACAAAATTCTGATGGAAAGAGACTTCACTTCTTCCCCACGTGCTCATTTCTTATTAAACTCCACTGCAATATCTGACTGTTGACTGATCAATAGACAGCAGAATTCATTTTCATTATTTCCCATAATAACTGTGTCATGCAGGTCAGTCTCATGGGCCATAGCAGTTTTGTCTATCTTCTACTAAAACACTACTTTTCTTTAGTTATCAGATTTATTTTTCAGTATGGATTTAACTTTTTAAGTATGGATTTTTAATTAAATTCTGAATTTTCCAATCTCAATTTTTGTTTCTGATTGGTCAGAAGAACTCACTTTTAAAAAGAATTCATGTGCAAAGAGTGCAACATGGAATATAAGGGGAAATTAATTTGGTCACAATTGTTTTCCTTAATAATATTAATGTAACCCACACTTATTTAGGATACGTATATAACATACACAAAATACATAGATATTATTTAGTTATATACAAACTCACACATTTTTAAAAGTATAGTACTAATACTTGATCCTCTTGTTACTGAAGATTGATGCTTGGCATCTCAGGCTTGAAATCTATTTAAACCTGGGATTTAGAAATGCAACACATTTCAAGTATACATCACAGTGATAACATTGTACTGTACACTGAATTGACATATTCTGTCTCCAGGGATTCAGTAAAAATAGTTACCAGTTAAAGAAGACATTACCTGATACCTTCATTTGGGATAGAATTTGCAATTCAAATAAGATCCCACAAAAAACCAACCCCTAATAAAATAACAGAAAGGTTTCAAAAATACAACCTTTTGTTAGTCTGAACCAGGGTATTATTTTCTTTTGCAATGCGTTCTTTGTTGCTGTTATTCCCTTATTTACAAGAATAAACTTAATAGGGATTTCAAATGTTATCAGAAGAAATACAAAGCCTTTCCTTTTAAATTCACTAAAAATCACTAAGAATGTAAAATTTTCAAAATACCTTATAGGAGTCTTCAAAATATGGGAATTATTTTCATGATGGGGGTAAGGGTATTACATCATCACAAACTTTACATTACTTTCACACAAGTCTACCTAATCACTTTGGTTAGACAAATATCAGTAACATACAGTAAAACATCTCACAAGACATGATACAAAACGTCTACAATCCAGTACTGCCGCTTGGGAAGAATGAAACCCTCTATGTTACAGACAATTAATACATTTCACACTGGAAATCAAACTACAATTATAACTTTGAATTTTGATCTGATTACACATTTGAAATTTTATATAAGTTTACCTAAGTGTGCAGATTTTTCTCACTGATTTGTATATTGTTTTTTACATCACAGGATGTAGTCATTATTATTCAATTAGAATTTTGTCAATGGAAAATCTGTTGGGTTTAAAAAAAAAACAGTTCAAATTCTTATTTGCAGAACTTGGAGAAGGGGCTACTGCTTAATCACAAAAACAGTCACTTTAAAAAAAATGACAACATACTCAAAATGGTACATTTGAGGAAACACACACTTTTGAAGTCACTGATTTATCTTGTTTTCTCTTAATTTGTTCTCTCACGATGCTGAGAGGTCTTTACTTTACAATGCCTCTGCAGTAGTGTCTGAGGAAACAGACATGGTCACTTTGGCAATCTTAACTGTATTTTTAATACACTTCTCAGCAGCCCTGTGGACGTTACCTGGGTTGTTAGCATGTCTGTGCTGGCAGTCAGACTCCAAACTGTTATCAAGAGGTTGTGCTGTCCCTTCACAAGTTGGGAACATGCTCCTGAAAGCATGTCTCAGGTCTTTGCTCCTGAGGGCATAGATGATGGGATTCACTGTTGAATTCAGCAGACAGAGCATGCTGCAGAAGGCAAAGATGGTCTTGATAAGCTTGTTCATCTTCCCAAAGACATCATAGACCATAATTGCAAGAAGAGGACCCCAGCAGATTATCAAAACCACAAGAATAAGGACCAAGGTTTTGGCTAACCTGATGTCCATTCGTGTTTGTTCAGGCCTAGTGATTTGCTGCACTTTACCATCTCCTGAAGTATGAATTATTATGCTCTTCTGAGTGCCACGCTGGAGCATTCTAACAGCATGGCTATGAGCCTTCCACAATATATACATATAGGCATACACAATAAAAAGCAAGAGGACAGTGGTGACCCCAATCCAGAACAACAGATAGTTCTCATCAATTAGAGGAAATATATCTGAACAAACTGAATTGAGTATTTTGCAGTTCCAACCAAGTAGGGGAAGAACAGCTATCACAATAGCTATGGTCCACATCACACAGAATGCTACAACAGCCTTTGACCTCGTAACAATCCTTTTGTAGGACAGGGGCCTGTGTATAGATATGTACCTGTCTATTGCAGTAAGAAAAAGACTACCGACCGAGGCAGTGAATGAGGCTGTAACTCCACCCAGTTTGAAGAGGAATACATTAGGACTATCTTTCCGATGAAAAACATGGAAGTCAACAAAACTGTAGACAAAGATTACACTACCCAGGAGATCAGCCACTGCTAGGCTGCTGATGAAATGGTAGGAGGGTCTGCAACGCAGGCTTCGGGAGTGCAGGATGACAACCAACACCAGAAGGTTTTCCAGGACAGTGAAGGTACCCAGTGTTAGGGACAGTACAGCAATTGCTAGCTGCTGGCTACGGTTCAGAATCATAAAGCACTCCATATCCATGAAATTTTCCCCACATTGTATATTCTCATCATTCTCCTTGAAGGTGGACAGAGTTTTATTGTAAATATCTGTAAGATTGAGTTGATCCGATGGATGGACACTCAAGACAGCATTATCTCCAGCAGTCATTTTTTGTTGGAAATCACTTCGGAAAGAAGAGAAGGGTAATTTCTGTGGGTAGTATCCTAACTTGGACGCCATGTCGCTTTTAAAATCTTCGTACTGGATATCGTTGGAACCCATGGAAAGAAGATCTGTTGTAATTGTTCTGAAGGTCGTATCTGCGAGCCCATCCAGGACTGACTTCATAACCCCAGATTTCAATTATGCAGGGTTTGGGAGAAAATGTATGAAGCAATCCTGGTAGAGAGGGGAGAAAAATCAAGTTTAATTAAGTTTAAGCAGGGATGAAAGAGGAGATAAAAAAGAAAAGAAATCTACAAATTTAATTGAGCAATACCAGTAATGTCCTGCTCTCCTTCTACCTAACGTTGGATCATTTTTTACTTACCTGCAGCAGATGAACAACTATTCAGCAACAGAATGTCTGAAATACAACGCATGGCTATATAATAAAATACAGAAAGAAGTTGAAAAATGTGATAAAGCATTGGATTATTTCTAATTTTAATTGCTAGATATTTTGGATACACTGCCTAAAACGAACATTTTATTCTCTTTCTTAAACCAATTCCTCCACTTAAAAAACCCCCAAACTGGCCACACCAATGGCTGCTGCAGAGGATTAGCACACAGCTAGTTATTAACAGCATGCTTTTTTCCCTCTGCAATGTAGATGCTAACTATGATTTAGAGGGACACTTGAATCAATTGTTCATTGTCCTCAAAGTTATTGGATATTCTTTTTTTTAACTATAAGTGAGGTCTGTGATCCAACTATTGTTCAGCTCATTTAACAGCAATCAGATTGAGGCTTTATTCCTTATCAAAGCTGGTCAATGGCATCAACTTCTTTACACTGTAAGATACCTGGACATTATTCATTCTGGGCCATTAGAGCCTCATCTGATGTAACAGTTAGTGATCATTAAATGACTTTGTCAGGCAATCAAGCCATCCAAAGAATGCACACCTCTTGAAAAGTTATATGAAAACTGTCCCCATATTAATGTAATTCTTTCTACGATGACTTAAAGTGGGATCACACTGGGAATTTGGTGTGGCAGTATTCCAGCTTTGAAAAAGCCGGTGTGCCAAGGCAATCATGCAGTCACTACCCTGCTGCCAGGAGAGGCATGGGCCACACACATGCAAGAGGAGCATTCAGACTGCTCCTGCACAAGTGGTGCGGGTGCATCAAGTATCCTGGTCATTCAGACAGCCGGGAAATGTGCCCTGCATGTGCTTTAGAGACAGTCTGTGCATGTGTGATCATGCACATTTTTGGGGACAGATGTGCATGTGTGATCGTGCACATTAAATCTGGAAGGGAGGTGTGGCTAGGTTAGACCAAATCCCTTGTGTGATCTCACCCTCAGTAAGCAGCATCTGAAAAGACTATAAGTTTTCACCTGGTACGTCGATCAAGTTCCTTATCACTTTCCTCCATGCATGCACTCACCAGATAACTTTTAAAAGTTTACATACGAATAGCAAATTTTACATCAAACTCTTTTCTACATAACATCTTCCCAGGTTTTTTTTTTTACATGGATTGAAACACTTTAGCCGAACTCGTAGCTGATTTCTGAATTTATTAGAGTGTTGCAAATTCTTGCACCCTATGCTACCCTTAGCACCTGCTTCTTAATTTCTGTTATCTGAGAAACAGGTGAAATAAAAATCAAAGTTAGTAAACAAAGTCTAGTAAAACAAAATAAAGATTATTACTTGGACAGCAATGGTTCCATACAGTCACACTGCTCTGCCTTCCTGCCCTGCTCTGCCTTCCTACCCTGCCCCCCCTTAGTGCTCTACTCACCACCCAGTAACCTGATGAAAATCAAAGAAAGGTTGACAGAGATCCCTTCCCCATCTTATCTTTATTTCCCCTCTTCCACCACTGCTGGCACACAGCCCTGTATAGCTGGACAACTAGCATATATAGATATAAAATTAAAGTTCATAACCCTGAAAACATTCAGCTTTTAAATAATTTATTATCATTAAATACATTATATCATGAGGAAAACAAGAAGAAACTCATGGGAAAATTTCCCCACTAGTCACTGCTTAGTCCTCTGACTTGTGACACTTCACCTTTCAATACCCTTTCCTCTCACTGCCATCTCACTGCTCTATATACCTACTCAAAACCCTGGCACTCCACTCACCTCTCACTGCTCTGCCTTCCTACCCTGCCCCCCCTTAGTGCTCTACTCACCACCCAGTAACCTGATGAAAATCAAAGAAAGGCTGACAGAGATCCCTTCCCCATCTTATCTTTATTTCCCCTCTTCCACCACTGCTGGCACACAGCCCTGTATAGCTCCCAGCCTCTGCCATCAGGCCCACTAAGGCTTCCCTCCCATGGCTGGATCAGGGGAATTCTGCTCTTGGGGGGGATCCCATTACTAGGCTGGAACAAGACATTAGCCAGGAATTTTTGAGTTGGGGAGCAGGGGCCAGGGTGCTGGGGCAGGGGAGTTAGGGTTGCCAGGTCCCTCTGAGTCCCCAGTGGGGGACTTTGGAGGCAGTCTGGGAGGGATGAAGACAGTCCAAACGTGATGACATCACACAGGCCACATGGTCTCTGCCAATCAGCTGATGGGCCCTTTAAATCTTGCAGAAGGGAAGGGAGAGGGGTGACCATTAGTGGTGGGGCTTGGGCTTCTCCCGCCAGCCAACTAGCCGCTAGTAGGTTGGATAATCTAATTAGTAATTGCCCTGCCTCTCCTCTACCACAGGATTGGTATGCCTTGGCTCCTTGCCTGCTTAGCTTTCATGCTGTTCCCCCCCACCCCCATTTTGGAAAATTTCCTTTACCTCTCTGCTTTCCCAGCAGGAGAAGGCACTTAGAGCAGAGCCTTGGAAGCTGATCACAGTGGCCAGGTAGGTTTGGATGGGAATAGGTAGTTGTGATGGACTAAGGCAGTTAGCTGGTGAGCAGGGAATAGCTCACTGAGATTGGCTGAACTGCAGTCATGGTTACAAAATATATCAATTTCTAGAAGGCTTGCTGTGGGGGAGAAAAAATGCCTCACATTCAGTTCAGTCTAGGTACTGAAGGAGATCACCTGTGAAAATCAACTGGGAAGAAGCTGAGACAGTCTGGGCTGAGTTCCTTGTGAGGCAGAGCTGGATTTGGAGAGAGTTATTGAGAAGAAAGGGCAACACGAGGCTCTTTCTTTGTGAAGAAACTCTCTGAGGGAAGCAGAAGAAAACTGAAGGCTCTGAGGAGACCTGTCAGCACTTCAGGGCATACTCCTGGGTCAATTAAGAACCCCAACACACACTGAGAGGGAGACTAGACAGCAAAACCCAGGAGACAGACAACAAAACTAGCTGGGTGGGACTGACACATACAGGATTGAGGGGCTTGGTTAGAGTACTCAAAGGTGTGAGTCCTGTGGCATTACTCTAAGGTCTGTATGCTAGTGTGTGCGTCTGTGTGGGGATAATTCTGGCACAAGTCAGAAGTCCTCAATGTGAAAGGACAAAGTGTGTGTGTGATCCTTTATTATTTTGAAGTGCTAAAATAGGAACTTAAATTGTTCTGTATTTAGTAAAATTACAAGAAAACATCCTAAGAGGTTTTGTTCCTTAGCAGCTAGAATATCCATAAACATTCCATGCAACAGCCAACCTATGTCAGAAGCACAGCTGCAATACGTTATAGATTCTTGTAATATTTAAACTCTGCTTTTTAATACAGGGTCATTGTCTTGTCCTTTCCTCTTCACATAAATGGAAGCTGCAACAAAATCTTCACAAACCAGGTAACCTTCTTCAAGAGCAGATTTAAAATATATGAGAATGAATTTGCACTTAATGTAGCATTCATTTACAAATGCTCAGAACAGATTTCATAACACAAAGAAGCAATAAAATTAATTTCCTGTTCACTAACCTACAGCCAACCCTAAGGAAAAATGTGGCGTTTTTTTAACCAAACACAGAATATATTTGGGAGACTGCAATGTTACTCGTCTATAATACAAGGGAAATGTTATACAAGACATTTTCAGTTAACCACTTAAAATTTAGAAAAATGGTTATTTAAGCTTAGTCAACTCTGCTTTTTCTATAATAGGCTTCTTTTTCTATAGTAGGCTTTAATCATTAAATTGTAGAGAAAGTTAAGACAGGTTCATAACATTTTCATGCAAATAAACAATTCAATGACAAAATTATAGAGATTTCCTAGTCAACTGATGTTAAGTACATATTTTCTCATCTTAAAAAACAAAAGGTTATTCAAATGTAACTAAACACAAACAAAACCTCCATATTCTGTGTTTTATGGGGGGAAAGTTTCTTTAGGGAATTCAGCAAAACACTATTCTGTATGCACATACTGTGCCTATATCCTAGCTAATGGGATCATGACAAGCGACTCTAGCCTGCATTTCAATGATTCCCGCTCCTGTATTTCTGCATTTAGATTATTACAGTAATTTTCAAGTTATCGTACTTGCAAAGAAAAAATTCTGTGAGAGTGCTAGGAAGTACATTAGTAATAGAATTTAGACTTTGGGGGTTGTAGCAGACAAGAATTTTGTTTTTGTTTTGTAGCAGAAAGAACATAATTGTGAATCACTGGCAATGCATGCGGATGCATCTATTAAAACAACAGTGGAATTTTAAAATTAAAGCTTAAGGAAAACAGTCATTCAAATGACAGTGAAATCTTTTATACCAAGCGCTCTATGTGCCTTGAAACAATGATATCTGTAAGTTGACTGACTGGACTATGTAGCACGTGCCTTGGGTCCCTTCCAGATAATAACAGTTGTTTTTTTCCATAGGGCTATGTTCATGCTAGTATGACCTAATGCCAGTAGTCCTATATCATATTTCCAAAATGGATGATGAGTGAAAAAATGGAAGAAAGCCAGAATCTTGATGGCTACTTTAAAAGAGATCAGGGGAGAAGAGTACGCCTGCACAGGAGAGGGACCACGTGCAGCTTTTAAAGAATTAAATTAACCAAGAAGTGTTACAAAATGGTGGGGCATTGCTGCATGCGGTGGAGCAGAATTTCATATTCACCAGTCAGAAAACACGTTTGATGTTCTTTTCTGAGCTTGAATGATACAGTAGCAGAGCCCCCAAAAAGAAACAAAAAGATTTTAAAATAAAAATTAAAAAATTAAAAGGGAAATGAAAAATGCAGTGTGTGTGTGTGTGTGCAAAAGGGGGAGAGGCAGAGACAACAGCATAAACCAGTAGTGCCCCCTTTCTGCATCCACATCTGCACTGGATCTTCCTACATTCAGAATTTAGTGCTAAAAGTGAAAGCTATCCCTTTATATGGACTTCAGTCCTGTTCTTATGTGTCAGGTGTTCAAAACCTTGACCATGGCATGAGACCCAGCAGGGATTACAAGCAGACATAATGGAGACAGTAATATGAATGAACATCTAAACCTCTAACAGGTCTTATAAATCAGAAAGATTAAGGGAAAAGCCACATGGGTATAGTCAATGAGAGCAGAATCTCAGGGAAAACCAAGTAGATGAGAAATATAGGACCTTCCTCCACTGGTTCTTCATTTACAAAGAGCTACATATAATAAAGGGCAATAAGGAATGGTCACAAAAGACAACTTCAGAGTCATGGGTAGAAGAAAAAGAAGAAAAAGATATTGGATTTATATCCTGCCCTCCACTCCGAAGAGTCTCAGAGCGGCTTACAATCTCCTTTACCTTCCTCCCCCACAACAGACACCCTGTGAGGTGGGTGGGGCTGGAGAGGGCTCTCACAGCAGCTGCCCTTTCAAGGACAACCTCTGCCAGAGCTATGGCTGACCCAAGGCCATCTCAGCAGGTGCAAGTGGAGGAGTGGGGAATCAAACCCGGTTCTCCCAGATAAGAGTCCGCACACTTAACCACTACACCAAACTGGGTATAGATTAAGGTTCAATCCTGCAAATTTCTTCAGTATCCATGCCCTCCAATTGTTAAGCAGCAGTCATGGATCACTCACCAGATTCCTGTAATTCCATCCTGTCTTCACCTGCTGGACCTAAGTCCAACACAAACAATAATGACCATATCCAAACCTGCCTAGCTGTAATCTAAAATGGGAACCTTGTACACTGTCCCCAGAGTTCTTAAGCCATTGGACATACTTAGAACTTTAAGAAAGAGTAAGCCAAGTAGGAACCCAAGAATGGCTGCCATGGGGAGGGGCTAATCCTAACCCTTCACATGCATATTTTCTCAAAGTTTGTGTGTGTGAAAGAGAGATGTTTTTAAAATGCCTTTTACTCAGGGCTTTTTTTGAGCAGGAATGCACAGGAATGCAGTTCAGGCTGGTCTGGAATCAGGGGGTGTGGCCTAATATGCAAATGAATTTCTGCTAGGCTTTTTCTACCATAAATCCCCTGTTTATACAAGGGTAGTAGGTAGGATTTCATGAGTAAGAACAAAAGATCTTAAATCCTCTGTTCTTCCCACTACCCCTTTTTCTTCTTCTCTGGCTCTTTTTTAGTTCTCATAGTAAGAGTTCCTATCTCCCCCTCTACCTTTCTACAGGTAATGGAGCTGTTGCCATAGCAATGTAGCTTTAAGCAAGCACATACCCTTTAAACTGCAACTACTGCCTAGTCTTTCAGGGAGATGACTGCAGATTAACTCTTCCCCTGTATCCCTTTGCCACCACAATCTCTCCATTAGAGTACCTCGAATCCACTCGAAGTAATGAGGTAGGGATGTGAAAGATGATAAAGGAAATAGTAGAATGGAAGTACAGGGTGCAAACAGGGTGAAGGAGGATAAAGAGGAAGAGATAACTTGAAATAATGAAGGAATGTGGAAGTGGGCCAGTAAAAGAATGGATCATGCACAAATAACGAGTGTTCTTTGATGCTACCAAGTGCTAATGATACAAGGAAGCAAAAAGCAACAAATTAAACCCATTCATTTCTTTTTTTTCACTCTATTCTTTGTAGTATTCCACTGACTTACAAGTAGTTTGCTAAATGTATTGTAACTCAGAAGTGAATTAGAGGATATAAATGTATGTTTAATGTCCACAAAAATATACTTATGATTGAAAGCTGCCTTGAAGCACAAGGAAAGGCAAGATATAAATGTTTTAATAAATAAAATAAATAGTTCCAGTGTTCTCCATCTCTCTCTAATATATCAGCAGTAAGTGTTGTTCTGTAGCCATAATATATAATAAAAAAGAACATTTAAAAAGCAAGTGCTTTTGGTAACTTCTGGCCCCAATCCAGCAAAGAGGCACATTTATACTCAGATTTTCAATGGTTTGGATTCAAAGGGGCCTGTTATAAGAGTGAAATATACTTCCACTCATCAAAAGAGTGGATTTCCCCTCCAGGTGTGTCAAGAAACTGTAAAACACCTAAATGTTTGTGTGACTCAATGTCTGTATGTGTATGTAATTTTGCCAGGATTTGCACTAGCATTAACTAAGATAACAGACACTTACCAATTAGGGTGAAAGGTAATTTGTCACACCTGTGAAGCCAGCCCACAGTGACAGATAAATCATTTAGATCTAGCCTTGACAGGTTAGCATCTAAGCCAAGACTAGATGACAGCTCCTAGATTAGATCACGTCAGTGCTTGGCTAACCAATTGACTAGCCAGGATATAATCAGGCTAGGTACTCACCAGTAAGTAAGTCAACTCAGAAGTTTTCTTCAAGACAAGACAAGACATCAAGAAGAAGGTATCATCACAACAAGGTCAAGGAGGACGAGACTCTGAGGCATCTCCTGTTGTTATGGGCCTGACTGTATAAGCGTCAGTGAGGATAGCATAAGTAATTAGCTGAAACTGACTACACAATCCAGTGTAGGGGAAGCAGGGAAGTTGCCTCAGGATTTTCTTTGGTGTTCCTCTGCGCATATTGTATTTATTTTACTTGGTTTTTATATCCCATTTTATGCTTCCCTATTCCCTTATCTTGCAAATAAATTATATATATTTTCCCATAAGTTTTGCCTTTTATTTGGTAGACCTAGGACCTGATAACACACCGACCATAAGAACCTACGTGATATTCATTTAAGTTTTCCCCAAGTTATTTTATTTTCTCCCTTCCCTTTAGCAGGCCTCTGTCAAGAGTCTACCCTAAGCTGAATCCTCTTGTCATAGATCAACTTGTCATTATTATTAGAATGACCCTGAGCAATTGGTAACTATGGAAGTGAGACGGTCTGTACTCTAATCTGAAATTTATGATTATTGCTTTGCTCTGCATTGCTTTCACTTTTGCTAGTCAGTGCATCCCCAACAGTTATCTCTGCAGCGTGTTAACATGACAACCAAGGTCGTGCTGGAGGAGACTAGGAGAAATAGATATTGCACCTGGACTAGAGTAAAAGGGGAGGTGGGAAGAGGGATGTGTAATGCCCGCCAATGTACCCGCTACTTTTTGCCGTGCTTTGCTTGAATTGATAACAGCCCACCGAGGGTATATAGGAGGCGCCTTTGGACTCGCACCCCAGTTTCAGCAACTTCTTGTATTGCCTTAAGATGCTGGGAACAAATGTCTGAATTAACCAACTGCATGTTCCTTGTCTCTGAGGTCTGACATATTGCTGAAACTCCCACATTATCCCATGCTACCTGACCATGGCTGATGAGCAGGATCAAGCCATGGGAACAACCATGACCACTACGACTGGGGATGAGGAGCCCAATCCAGAGGGGCCTAAGATGACTCCATCCACGGTAATAGTCAGGAGAAAGAAGTGGGGAGCAACAGATTTCCGGGAGAGTATTATCGGAGATTTCCACAGTGATGCTCCCTCGTGGTTCCGCACCTCAGACCTACAGCGATCCTTCCGGCTGTGGGGGTTCCAAGGCGAAGATGATAGCCTGGATCACTCGTGAAGGAGTGGATTTGGAGACAGCTCAACCGAGTGGGTGCAGGAGGCACTTGCCATCCAGAGCCATCAGTTGTGAGACGAGATGTTGGCCATGAACGCCTACCTGGTACAAGAAATGCAGGGACTCAGTCGCCAACTACAAGAGGTCGCTGCACAAGTGGTGGGGGTGCTGCCTCACCAAGCACCCCCGGACGGAGTACCAAGGGAAGGCCCCGGCTGAACAACCAGGGTGCCTGGTGGGACCGCCTGTGGGAGGGGAGCCACCAGCTGGGGGAGAACAAGCAGTACTGCCTCCCCCTCCTCAACCGGAGGAACCTGTCCCCGTACTGGGAAGGCCCCAGGTGAGTGAAGTCAAATTCAACAGGAACCTGGCCAAGCTAGCCTACTTTATAGTTTTGGTGAGGGGGCACCTGAGCGTGTGGGCCTGTAACTTCTCCTTGGAACAGTCAAGAGTGGTCAACATCGGCGGCTGCCTGGAGGGAGCCGCCATGGACTGGTTTGTCACCCTGTTTGAGAGCCGTTCCCCTGCACTCAATTTGGCACAGGAACTCGTGAGGGCCCAGCAGCACCACTTTGAGGACCCCCTGCAAGAAACTAATGCCATTTCGGCGCTGCAAGACCTGAGGCAAGGGGCAAAATCCGTGCTAGAGTACACCAGTGAATTCCGCGCCCTCAACTCCAAGGTCCACCGTTGGGACGACGGAGCAAGGGTCAAGCAGTTCAAGCAAGGACTGAACTCAATGTTTTCGGGGAGGCCCTCAAGATGGGGGAGCCCCGCACTTTGATGGATTGGATCCAACTAGCTTGCAAAATTGAGGACCAGCACAAGATCATCGCTCTCCACCGCAAGCAATAAGGAGGAGGGCAGCAAGGTGGGAAGGAGAAGCCCCCCAAGTCAGTCCATCCCCACAAACGGGGGACAGAGCCGATGGTTTCCCAAGTTGAGAGGGACCAGCAGGCCAAAGCCATATTGTGTTTCAAGTGTGTGTGGGGAAAATCACATCGCTAGCGAATGCCCCAGTAAGCCAAGGGGCCCGGTAACCTCAACCGCCATAAAGGTGAGCGCCAAGAAGCCGGGGGAAGCAGGTCCAGTGGTTGTGAGAGGGAAGGTGGCGGCTCTGCCATACCAGGATCCCACTCCCGAGGCGTCAGGAGAAGAGGACAACGATGGCCAGGTGGCAGGGAACAACAATGACCTGTTGTGAGGTGCACGCAACAGCAGGTCCGCATGACAGCCATGCCAGTTTGAGTGAGACTTTCAGGCACTTTATATTATGTCCCAAAATTACGAACCCCATGACTAAGCGCTTCTCCTGTGTAAAGGCATTGTTGGATTCAGGGTGCTCTAAAGACTTACTCTCCCCCAGCCTTGTGGAAGCACTGCGACTGAAGACTGCCCCCCTACCCAACCCGTTAGTATTTGAGCAGATGGATGGACAAGCAATAAGGAGAAGCCCTGCATGGAAGGCACCAAGCCCTGTGCCCTCGAGGTGGGGGAGCACTGGGAGCTGCGATCGTTCATGATTACCCCGGCGGCCAAATTCCAAACCGTGCTCAGCCTGGAATGGTTGGCGGATCATGACACTTTTGTGCAATGGAGTGGCAGCGCAATCTATTTCCATGATAAGGGATGTGACCACCACCAGTGGGATAAGAGCTGGGGGCCTCAACCCCCCCCCCCCCCGGCAAGGGGAGAGACTGTGCTTAACGGTGATGGAGGCTTCTTCCATTCTCCCAGAGTACCAAGACCTACAAGGCACAGGAAGCCGATGAGTTACCCCCACACCGAGACACTGACTGTGACATTGAACTAGTAAAGGGAGAGTCCCTCCCTAAGGCAAAGCTATACTCGATGAGTAGGGCGGAGCGGAAGAAACTACAGATGTTCTTAGAACTCAACCTGAAGAGGGGGTTTATCAGACAGGCAAAATCCCCTCATGCTGCCCTCGTCCTGTTCCGAAAGAAAAAGGATGGCAGCCTGAGGCTTTGCATGAATTTTAGGGGTTTGAATGCGATTTCCATGAGTAATGCATACCCCCTCCCCCTAATAAGAGATTGTTGGGCAAAATATCCCAGGGGAAGATCTTCACTAAGCTGGACCTTCGAAACGCCTACTTCCGCATCCGGATTAAGGAGGGGGATGAGTGGAAAACGGCTTTCAACATGCCGTTGGGACAATACGAGTACCTGGTGATGCCGTTTGGGCTGAAGGGCACACCTGGGGTGTTAGGGTGCACCTGGTATGAACTTGATCAATGAAGTCTTGCAATGGTTCCTGTATAAGGTTTGTTACCTAGATGATGTGTTAATTTATTCACAAGACCTTCCTTCACACGTTAAACTAGTGCGGCAAGTGTTACAGACATTGTACGAGAACAAGCTATTTTCCAAATTGTCTAAGTGCGAGTTCTACCGGACGAAACTTGACTTTCTTGGGTGCCGAACTTCAGTGGAAGGGTTAGGGATGGACCCCACCAAAATAAAAGCAGAAGTTGATTGGGTGCCCCCCCCCAAACCCGTAGACAACTCCAAAGTTTTCTTGAGTTCGCCAATTTTTACAGGGGGTTCATAAACAACTTCGCGGAAGCGACCCTCCCCCTGACAGACTTATTGAAAACTAAAAGGAAGGGGGCACCAGCCTTGAAAGGCAACACCAGCCTAAATTGGATGCCCCATATGAGCCCCAAAGAGCGCTGAGGTCAGCAGGGAAGAACCAGCTGAATGTCCCCGAGCCAAGGGAGGCCAGATTGAAGACCACTTGGGATCGGGCCTTCTCAATTGCAGCCCCACTATTATGGAATCAACTCCCGGAGGAGGTACGGGCCCTGCGATGCTTAGATCAATTCCACAGGGCCTGTAAGACCCTTAAAACAGCCTTCACCTAATGCTGAGCTAAGGAAATGCTGCTGGATATGTTTTTAGCCACAGAATGTATTAAAGATCGAAATTATAGCACCACAATTAATTAATTTTAATAAAATTTGTAAATGGTTTTATGTCGATTTTATAATTATAAATGTAACTACTATGTATAATTTTATTGTACCGGATTCATATGTTGTGAGCCGCCCTGAACCTGCTCTTGCGGGGAGGGCGGGATACAAATAAAAAGTATTATTATTATTATTATTATCATCATCATCATCAATGCCAGATGGCATTTGAGGAACTGAAAGCTAAATTCATGTCCGAGCCGTGTCTGATCCACCCAGATGAAAATAAGAAATTCGAGGTTCAATGTGACGCCAGCAACGTGGCTCGCACAGCTGTGTTGCTCCAGGAGGGGGAGGATGGAAAGCTACACCCCTGCATGTATTTATCCCAAAAAATTCAGCTCCACCAAGCGGAATTAGTCAGTATGGGACAAGGAGGTTTCTGCTATTGAATTGGCCCTAGAGAATAGAGATATTATTGGGAAGGGGCAAAAGAACCGTTTGAACTGTAGACAGATCACAAAAATTTGGCGGCCCTCATCGCCGCCCAAAAGCTCAATAACAAGCAGATCCGGTGGGCAGGGTTCTTTCATCAGTTCAAATTTACACTAGGTCACATCCCTGGGAGGTTGAACTTCCAGGCTGATGCCCTCTGCTACCTCCTGCAACATGACAGCAGAAGGGAGGAAGTACTCGACTCCCTCTTTACCCCCGCCCAACTGAGCACATTGGTCAGCACCCGCTTGCAAGCATGGAAGGAGGTGGGGACCCCTGACACTTTTTATGAAACCATTAAAAAATCCCTGGTGTATGAGCCGCCGGATGATGGATTATAATTGCAATGCTCCAAAGAGGGGTTGTGGATGAAAGGGGATAAACTATTTGTGCCAGACAACTTGTGAGGCGAAGTGATCTGAAGGACCCATGATTCGAAACTGGGGGGGAGCATTTTGGCTTTGTGAAAACTGTTCATCTAGTACAATGACAGTTTTGGTGGCCGGGCTTATGAAAGGACATAGCGCAATATGTAGCCAGCTGCCCCATTTGCGTGATGGTTAAAAATGGGGGAGGGGCCTCCCCCCAGAAAACTACAACACATCTAGACCTTGGGAGTGCATTTCCATGGACTTTATTACAGACCTTCCCCCATCGCAGGGGAAGACGGTAGTGTGGGTAGTAGTGGACACCTTTTCCAAGCAAGCCCACTTCATCCCATGTAAGCAGCTGCCCACAGCCAAAAAGCTAGCCAAGCTGTTTATACAGCACGTGTTCTGTCTCCACGATTTCCCAAATAAGGTCATTTCCGACCGCGGAGCACAATTTGTTGCCAAGTTCTGAGAGCACTTATGCAGTCTGGCAGGGGTCGAGTGGGGGCTCAGTTTAGCGTATTACCCCCAGACCAATGGCCAGACGGAACGAACTAACGCGGTGCTTGAACAGTTCGAAATGCTATATGTCCTGCAGGACAATTGGGTGGAACGTCTACCATTTGCAGAGTATGCCTATAATAAAAGTGTGCATAATGCCACTAAAGCGTCCCCATTCCAGATTGTGAATGGGTATGAAGAAAAACACTTTCCCGAATTGCCATCTCCCCCCTCTGCCCCCGTGGAATGTACAGAATGGTGGTCCAAGATCTCACAGGGTTGGGGGGCCATACAGAAGGAATTGATCAGAGCCCAAGAGGGATATAAGGAACAGTATGACAAAAAGCATTCTGAACTATGGGACCTTAAACTGGGAGATACTGTTTACATCTCTACCAAGCACCTGCCTAACACACAAAACTGTAAAAAACTAGGCATGAAATATCCGGAACCGTTTTCTATTAAAAGGATTATAAATTAGGTGACTGTTGAACTGGAATTGCATAAGAACTTAAAACATGTCCACCCCTGTTTCCATTCCAGCTACCTCAAACGCAGCCCTGGTCCCTCGCCCTGGCACCCGCAGCAACCAGCACCAGCTCTGACTCTGATACGTGGTCAAATTCATCATGAAGTGCAGGAGATTTTTGATTCCAAAATAAAATGGGGTGAGCTGTTCTATCTTATTAAATGGACTCACTTTCCAATCAGTCAAGACGAATGGATTCCAGCTTCAGAAACCAATTGCCGTCAATTAATTAAAGACTTTCATAACAAATAGTCAAAAGGGATCTTAGGGGGGGCAGAATGTCAAGAGTCTATCCCAAGCTGCATCCTCTTGTCATGTAACAACTTGTCATTATTATTAGAATGACCCTGAGCAATTGGTAACTGTGGAAGTGAGAGGGTCTGTACTCTAATCTGAAATTTATTATTGTTGCTTCACTCTGCATTGCTTTCGCTTTTGTTAGTCGGCACATCCCCAACAGTTATCTCTGCGGCTTGTTAACATGGCAACCAAGATTGTGCTGGAGGTGACTAAGAGAAATAGATATTGCACCTGGACTAGAGTAAAAGGGGAGGGGGAAGAGGGGTGTGTAATGCTCGCCAAATGTACCCGCCGCTTTTTGCTTGAATTGATAATGGCCCACCGAGGGTATATAGGTGGCGCCTTTGGACTGGCACCCCAGTTTCAGCAACTTCTTGTATTGTCTTAAGATGCTGGGAATAAACGTCTGAATTAACCAACTGCGTGTTCCTTGACTCTGAGGTCTGACAACCTCTAGGGCATGGCATATACTCCCTGGGTCTGGATGTCGGTTATGACATGTCAGCAGCTGGGTGTTTAGTAATAACAACAGCTGTGGTTCTTGATAAGGTGAACCCTCCTGTGCCATGTCTCATGCCATTCTCAAATGCTCCTTAGTGCTCTAGAACAGCTTTCCAGGAGTTCAGGGGACTACAGGAAAAAGGACAGGAGATAGGATATACATGAATTCCATTTGCCATTTGTTACAACACAATGGCATAGTTTTTGTTGGTTTGTAGTCTTTACATCCACCACTACAGATGCTGAAAGTATCTCTGCATGAGCTCTCTCACCCTGAAGCAGTTTGGCTATCTATATTATTCTCCAAACTGGTAAAAAGGATACATGGAAGAACAATATAGTAAACCAGCCAACCATATATAAGCGCTCTGTTCACTAAACTCCAGTCTTCAATACCTATAACTATCTCAGAACAATGACTGTCACCTCACCCCAAGTTCTACTATCAGTATGTTAGTTTTCTTAGGTTCTGAATTCCTGATGTCTTTCCATTCTTGTTTACTGTACTGTGGACATCATAAGCAGCAGCCTACTTTGTCAGACACTTATTCATTATACCAATTATATTTTTATCTAGTTTTTCCATACAGTTCTTGAATGACTGGGGTAATATTTAAATCCTCAACAAACAAAACTGATTCTGTTTGTTGATGCCCTCCCTTCTACTCCTGTAATATTTAAATGATTCAATCAATTTCATGAATATTGAATGTGTGTGGTTTTCCCATGCAAGCGGAACCTTTGTGTTTGGTTCCAGCCAACAAGGTTAGGTCTTTTAAATGGGTATATCTTTGTCTTTTCCCTCAAATGCTTTTTATTTTCTTCTCTGTGTAGGGAAAATTTACACCTTTCTAAACCTATTGAATACTCTTTTCTAAATCCACTGGCTTCAATGACTTAGAAGGATGTAACTCTGTTTGGTGTAGTGGTTAAGTGTGTGGACTCTTATCTGGGAGAACTGGGTTTGATTCCCCACTCCTCCACTTGCACCTACTGGAATGGCCTTGGGTTAGCCATAGCCCAAGCAGAGGTTGTCCTTGAAAGGGCAGCTGCTGTAAGAGCTTTCTTAGCCCCACCCACCTCACAGGGTGTCTGTTGTGGGGGAGGAAGGTAAAGGAGATTGTGAGCCACTCTGAGACTCTTCTGAGTGGAGGGCAGGATATAAATCCAATATCTTCATCTTCTTGTTTAGGCAATGGCAAACCACCCCATAAAAAGTCTGCCATGAAAATGTTGTGAAAGTAACGTCACCCCAGAGTCGAAAACGACTAGTGCTTGCACAGGGGACTACCTTTACCTTTACCTCTGTTTAGAGCATTGTACTATGAATCATATATCTGCAGCTTAAACTGGCTAAGTTTTACAATCTGATTCTACTTTGTTGTTGTTGTTCAGTCGCAGTCGAGTCCGACTCTTTGCGACCCCATGGACAAAGTTACGCCAGGCCCTCCTGTCTTCCACCATCCTCCAAAGTCTGCTCAAATTTGTGTTTGTTACATCAGTAATGCTGTCCAGCCATCTCATCTTTTGCTGTCCCCTTCTTCTTTTGCCTTCTGTCTTTCCCAGCATCAGGATCTTCTCCAGTGAGTGCTCCCTTCTCATTTGATGGCCAAAGTATTTGAGCTTCAGCTTCAGCATCTGACCTTCCAGGGAATAGTCAGGGTTAATTTCCCTTAGGACTGACTGATTTGATCTTCTTGCAGTCCAAGGGACTCTCAAGATTCTTCTCCAGCACCACAGCTCAAAAGCATCTATTCTTCTGCGCTCGGCCTTCCTTATGGTCCAACTCTCACAGCCATACATTACTACCAGGAATACCATCGCTTTGGCTATACAAACTTTTGTTGGCAGGCTGATGTCTCTACTTTTTATTATACTACCCAGTTTGCCATAGCTGTCCTCTCAAGGAGCAAACGTCTTTTAATTTCATGGCTATAGTCACCATCTGCAGTGATCTTGGATCCCAGAAATGTGAAGTCTGTCACTACTTCCATGTCTTCCCCTTCTATTTGCCATGGTGTGATGGGGCCAGATGCCACGATCTTAGTTTTTTTGATGCTGAGTTTCAAGCCTACTTTTGTGCTCTCCTCTTTCACCCTCAACAAGAGGTTCTTTAGGTCTTCCTCACTTTCTGCCATTAGAGTGGTATCATCTGCATATCTGAAGTTGTTGATGTTTTTCCTGGCAATCTTAATTCCGGCTTCTGTTTCATGTAGGCCAGCATTCTACATGATGTACTCTGCATATAAATTAAATAAGCAGGGTGACAATATACTTCCTTGTCGAACTCCTTTTCCTAGTCAAACTCCTTTTCCTATTCTAAACCAATCAGTTGTTCCATATCCCGTTCGGACAGTTGCTTCTTAACTCTTATACAGATTTCTCAGGAGACATGTGAGGTGGTCTGGTACTCCCATCTCTTCAATCAGCCCTCTCATTGATTGCTGCCTTGACATATATATTATACTGCTCTCACACACGTATACACACTGAAGCAGCTGCTAATTTTGAATCTGTTTTAGAGATTGCTAGATTTCAGAGATTTAGAGAGAGAGGCCCTTAAGGGACAAGTATTTCCAAACCCATGTTTACCACTATGTAACATGTGAAGCAGCCCTTCAAAGGAATATATTTCCAATACACACATGGAACAGAGAAAGTGAAGAATTATTTTTCCCCCCCACAAAAAAAAATGTTTTACTGAGGTTCTAGGACAGAGAAAACCTGGACTTTTTCACATGACTCTGCAAAACAGAGTTCTTAAACACTAAGAACTGCCCCCCTGACTTAATTCCAGGCTCCAGGAACTTACTATGAGAAAGTACAATTAAGTCATTAATATATGTCGCTAATTCACACTGATTTCATCTCTCCCAGTGGAAGGAATGGAACTTATAGAACATATTCAACAGAGGCCCATATTAGGACAACAATTGCATAGGGGTGATTGTGAAATGGCTGTGGCTCAGTGGCACAGCATCTGTTTTATGTGCAGATATTCTTGGGTTCAATTAGAGGAAGTCTGATAAAAAACAACAACCTGGAGAGCTGCTGCCAGTCAGAGTAGACAGTACAGACCATGACAGACCAATAGTCTAACTCAGTATATTTATTTAATTTACAGTATTTATAATGCATCTTTCTGCTCTCACAAGGGCCACAAAAGCAGTTAACAATATAAATCATACAGAATAAAATCACATTTTAAAACTATTAAAACCAAAACAGTATTAGAACAATTAACCCCAGAACTAAAATACATACAAAGACATAAAAACGTATCATGTGCTGATATGATGCAACAAACAAGCAAGAGAAAGTGATGGTGGAAAAAGGGTGATAATTATACAACTGTGCTGGATGACCATATTGATACCTTTTTCTATAGGGAGAAAGCGCCTATATTTGTAAAAGAAACATTATCAACTCTGTTGTTAAATAAATACAGTCTTAATTAACCCTCTTAAGGAGACTCTTGTTTAGCTACATTTCATTTTTTATGAAACTCATTTCTCTTTGAGGGCAACCTGTTAGCTATATAACATTTGCTACTATTAAGTGTGCATTCATGAAGTCAGTTGGAAGCAGTTCCAAACTTATTTTCCATTTAAAACATGCAAAACAATCAGCTACATCAGCTAAGTGTACCCATAAAACACTGACTCTGCAGTTGAATCCATAGTGTGCACTTCAACGCCTACATAGCACTCAGCTGAAGTTAATGGCAGGGTCATGTGAGTGCAAATAACCACTCACACACAATTATAAACAAGATTACAAGGAGTGCCATAGAGTTTATCATAAAACAGCAGCTGTTTATGATTACTGAAAACATATACTTAAAAAAATCCAATGCCACTGTCCAGATGAAGGATCAAGCCTCAGATGCTTTTGTATGGCTCACACTGACCAAGCTGTTAAAAATATTTTGCCTTCTACACCCTTATTGAAATCAGAAGTTGTCGAGCAATTGCATTACGATACAGAGAACAGACTGTTGGATGATAATCTGGGAGACCCAGGTTCAAATCCCTACTCTGCAATGGCAACTCACTATGTGAACCTGTACCAGTAACCCTCAGCCTAACTTACATCACATGATTTACTTGTTCACTTGTTTACTAAAATTACAACCCACCTTTCTTCCCTGATCCAGCCCACCAAGAGAGCAAACAGATCAAAAACATACAAATAAAAATACATCTTAAAAACAATTAAAACATCATCATAATACGAAAGAAACAAGCTAAAAAATACATATGGTACAGTAAATAGGGAAGGTCCCCTGTGCAAGCACCAGTCATTTCCGACTCCGGGGTGACGTTGCTTTCACAACGTTTTCACGACAGACTTTTTATGGGGTGGTTTGCCATTGCCTTCCCCAGTCATCTACACTTTCCCCCCAGCAAGCTGGGTACTCATTTTACTGACCTCGGAAGGATGGAAGGCTGAGTCAACCTCAAGCCAGCTACCTGAAAACCCAACTCCTACCGAGGATCGAACTCAGCTCGTGAGCAGAGCTTAGGACTGCAGTACTGCAGCTTTAATACTTTGCACCACGGGGCTCTCTATGGTACAGTAAATACACATTCATAAAACCAAAAATTAAAATAGGACAGAGAGAAGGGATCACTAAGAAACACTAGAGAAAAAAAAAACATTCACATGCTGGCAGGAGACAAGAACAGGTGACAGGTGAGTTCTTCTGGCGCGAGAGTTATAGTGCTGGTGTTACAACTGAGGTGGCCCCTCTTCCAGGTTGCCACCCATGTAATTTGAGAGACCAGAGTATCCAAAGCAGGGCTTCCCAAAATGAACATTCCAGTAAGGTAAAGCTGACAGTCATCCACATATTGGTGACAACTCAGCCCAGATCTCCAGATCACCTCATTCAGTGGTTTCATGTAGACAATGAAAAGCACAGGAAACAGAATGGAGTTTGCTGGCACCCCACAGGACAAAGGAGCAGCAGCTCTTCAGCACCCCTTTCTGAATCTTAACCTCCAGATAAGACCAGGACCAAGGCAAAACAGTGCCTTCTAGTCCCAGCCTGAAAAGGTGATCCAGAAGACGCCATGGTTGACGGCAATGAACTTTTCTGACAGGTCCAGGAGAATCAACAGAGCTTCACTCCCTCTATCCCTGGTGCAGGCCATTCACCATGACAACCGAAGTAGTTTCAATCCCATAACAGGGCTGAAACCAGACTGGAAAGGATCCAAACAATCAGCTTTATCCTGGAACTCTTGAAGTAGCCCAGCCACCATCCATTCATATAACCAAGAATGAAACATCTGAGGCTGCTTGAGCATTCCTTAAATCTCCTGGGTCCAGGGTAGGATTCTTTAATAGTGGACATGTCACAGCCTGTTTCAAGGCTGGAGCGACCACCCTGTATCTCAAGGAGGCAATGATCACCTCTTCGGCCCTGTCAGCTGTCTAGTACCCTTTCATGGCAGATTTAAGTAGCCAGGAAGATCAAGAGTCATACAAACCTCCTTGTCCATATAATTACACTGAATAAACAAAAAAAAGTATCCCAAATGGTGGGACAAGTCAACACCCTGGCACTGTGGCTCCAATGATAAAATGGAGGAGGTGAGAATAATGTTGTAAGATAGGAGTCCCCAACCCCTGGGCCAGGGACTGCTACCAGGCTGTGGCCTGTTTGAGATGGGCTGCACAGCCTCGCCGCCCCCTCTTCCCCCCATTTTTACCATTTTAAGGCCTTCCCTTCCCCAGCCTTAAAATGGTGAAAATGGGGGAAGGAGGAGGAGGCGAAGCTGTGCCGACAGTGGCAGCAAAGGAGGAAAATGGAGGAGGCGAGGCTGCATGGACAATGGCAGCAAAGGAGGAAAACAGGGAGAGGAAGTGGCAAGGCTGTGCAAACAGCAGAGGAAGGAGGAAAATGGAGGGGGAGGCAGCGAGGCTGTGTGGACGGCAGCAGCAAAGGAGGAAATGGAGGGAAATGGGGGGAGGAGGTGGTAAGGCTGTGTGCAGGAGGGGCGAAGGAGGGAGGAGGAAAACAGGAGGAGGTGACGAGGCTGCGTGGGGGACAGAAGAGGGAGGAGGAAATGCCGTGGGGGGAGGCTGAATTGGGTGCCCCTCCACCAGCCCTGGGGCCAGTCCCCGGGGCCAAAAAGGTTGGGGTCCACTGTTGTAAGACATTCTGGTTCCCCATTGCAGAGAGAAGTGTGATATAAATGCATTTCCAGAAATCATTTATTTGCATCCCTCCTTTCTCACGAGGGCTCAAGGTAGATTACATGGTGTAAAGCAAGATAGATTCATGGAGGATAAGTCTATCAATGGTTACTAGCCATGGTGACTAAGGGGAACCTCCACATTCAGAGGCACTAATCCTCTGAATCCCAGAGCAAGGAGGCAGGATGATGATGGCTATTGGTTTAATCTAGTTGGGCTCTTTTTATGTTTTAATGCAATCAAAAAGCATGAGACATCCTATAAACAATACAATGGTTGGGTTTAAGAAATTAGAAACAGCACCTTCAGAAGGCTTTGTTCAAATGAGTAAAGGGGCTATGGTCAAACATAGCAGGAGAGATAGTCCTGCAGATATGAGAGCGCAAGGTCATGAAGAGGTTTGTATATGATAACTATTACTTTGAATTGAACACAGTGCCCGACAGATCAACAATACAGTAAGAACAGCATGGGTGTAATATTCATACCTACCTAGCTTCCAACAGTAACTGAGCTGTAGCATTTCATACCAACTAGAGTTTGAAACTGATCCATAAAGAACTATTGCAACCAACTGTGTCAGGGACCATGGCTCAGTGTTAAGCATCAACTTGGCATGCAGAAGGTCCCAGATTCAATCACTGGCATATTCAGTTTTTTTTTTTTTAAGGATCAGACAGCAGTGGTGTGAAAGATCTCTCTACCTGATCCTCTGGAGAGCTGCTGCCAGTCTGAGTAGACAATACTGAACCTTGATGGATAAAGGGTCTGAGTCAGTATAAGACAGCTTCATGTGTTCAACCCAAACCACATCTCTTAATCCCTACTTCTGCATCCAAATGCCTCAACAAAAAGGCATGGTCCACTATACCAAAGAGTGCTAATTAGGGACGGACATAAACCAGGAAAGTGGAGGTTCATGGTTTTCACAAACACCAAACCTCCAACAAACTCCTCCATTGGATGAACAGGTCCATGGTTCATCCAGTGGGCAGCCTGACTGGAAGTGAGTTCAAAGGGCAAGATGCCCACCTCCAGGTTGGGCAGGCCCATCTGAACTCCAGCTGACCTGACTTGACTGAGTTCTCAGAGTGAGTTCTAAAGGCTTTTAGAGGCCTTGTAAGCCCTATAAAAGCCTTCAGCGGCCTTATAGGCTATAGCAGGGTGGCCAAACTTGCTTACTGTAAGAGCCACATAGAATAAATGCCAAATGTTTGAGAGCTGCAATACATGAATGCTAGATGTTTGAGAGCTGCAATACATGAATGTCAGATATTTGAGGGAAGGAAGGAAAGAAGGGATAGAAAGGGGAGGTGGAAACAAAACAACTTTAAATGCATTCTCTGAGCCATCAGCTGGCTTGGTGAAGTGATTAAAAGAGAGAAATGCCTTCTTCAAGTCAACCAACTGAGAAGTGGGAGCTTCAAGAGCCACACAATATGTACAAAAGAGCCACAGTTTGGTCACCCCTGGGCTATAGCTTATAAAAGCCTTATAGCACTATAAAAGCCTTCAGAGTTCATTCTGAGAACTCAGTCAAGTCGGGCCAGCTGACCTGACTGCGCTCACTTCCAGTCAAGCAACCCAACCCAGAAGTAAGCTCTGAAGGCATTTAAAAGCCTTCAGAGCTCACTCAAGTCAGGCTACAGGGCTGGTGGTAGGCTCTGATAGCATTTAAATGCCTTTCATAGCTCACTTCTGGTTGAGTTCTAAAGGTATTTAAATGCCTTTGGAGCCAGCAGAAATCCTCCCTGAACCTCACAAACCTCCATGGAAGTTTAGAGAGGGCTTGTGGACGGAACATTCTACAAAACCCCTGGGCTGGTTCGTGCTTGAAACACAGTTCATGGTTTGGGCCCATCCCTACTGCTGATAAATCCAGTAGGAACAATGAAGAAGCAAGGCCCTCTGAATAAGCATGTTTGTCTACAATCAGATGCGGATACTCTTCTAAGGCTGACGAGGAAGAGCTGGAAGGGTTAACAGAGCTGGAAGAGTTGCCAGCCAGTTCCTCAGCTGAACAAACAGCAGTTGGCCCATCGATCACTCTCCAGGAACCAATGTCAGCTGTTGACGATCAATCTCCTCTGAGCTCTCCTCCTCCCATCTCAAAAGTTTGAAACAGGTTCCAGAAAGAACTTTCAGAGCGAAGACATGAGGCATGCCGATGCTTCAGATCTCTCAGTCCTGAGTTCTAGCAGAGTCACTGCGACCCAGGGAGCAGGCTGATTGAGACTCCCATATAGCTCACACCCAGGACTTGGTAACCTTGTGGAACCAACAAGTCTATTCTCTGACTTGCATCCACGCTCCTTCCTGATCTGCTTGATTTCCTTGGCACCCTGACCTTTTAGCTTTTGGACATTGACTTCTGATTCCGATTTGTGATTCTGCATTGGTGACCCAGCTCCTGCTTGACTTCCTGGACTTTGACCTTGGACTAGCTTTGGACTCCTGCCTGCCTGCACCCTGAGAACATGACAGTATCCATTCCATCTATCAGAAAACCAGATTTAAAAGGTTCAAGAGCAGATGAATCATCCAGAAAGACCTGAAGTAGTTTTGCTACTGCTCTCAACCACCTTACTCAGAAAGGGCAGATCAGAGACCAGGTGATAATTGCCCATTTTTCTGTAGCAATGGTTTATAAGCAGTGTATAGATTATTGCTTTTCGGTGACCAAGGAAAGGCTCCTTGAATCTGTGACTGATTTATGATGGCCATCAAGGATTCATTAATACGGTCCTTATATGATTTCATCAACCAGGATGGACATGGATTCAGAGCATGTGGTAGCCTTCATTGATCACAAAATCCTGTCAACACAATCTATCACAGATGGATATTTTGCAAACTGTAAACAGAAACTTTCATGCAAAAATTAAACTTTAAAAATTTCAGTAACAAAAATATAACCATGAACACACGTGGAAGTTGTGATCCAGACATTTTCTTTTCTGATAGATCTTTCTGTTCTCTGCAGATGTTTTTAAAAATTTCATCCTTCAGCACAGTTAGCAAACTCCAGTGACAATATTCCTCTTTTAATCTCTGCATACCTGTTCTGATCACAGAATGATTGCCACTTGGAAACTGTTGGAATTCAAGCACTGCTTCCTAGCATGAAATCCTAAATCAACTGGGGATATCAGTGAATATGTTAGGAATCCGAGTGTGCCATGTGTTCCATGATTTTGATGTTCTTGCCCAGGTTTCAAGATAACATGAAAAGAGATTAAAAGGTTTTTAAAATGAAGAGGAAAAAAAGATTTGCCAGTATAGAAACTCAGTTCATGGCTTGGTTGATAGTTTAGTCCAACACAGTGCTGGGATAAGAGATGGGCAAGATCCCTAGAATGCCTTAAAGCAAGTATACAGAAAGCTTTCTGAAGAGCATTTTTAACATGATACACTAGAGTATTTGACTCTTTTTGAGAATATGCCTCCTCATTTACTTAGGTGCACTTTATCTGAAAGGCTTGAATGGGTTACATTATTTTGGCAATTGCTTAAAAAATTAATATCAAAAAGATATTTAAAAAGGCAAAATGAAACCTAAGAAGGATGGAAAGCTATACATTTGACATAACTTGTTACAGATTAGAGAGCTGGAGGTTTACAGAAGCCATAAACCACTGCATTTCATTTATATTATCCTTAAGTTGGTATCCTTCAGTTTGACAAAAATGATGAAAATATAGATAAGGATTTCATCAGACAGGAGAAATTAAATGCTAAAGGCCTAAAGAAATGTTGATGAAGAAGTGATGAATGGATTTATGAATCTACAGCTGTAGTAGGTATGGGAAGAAAGGAAAAAGTGAGGAGGGTTGTAGACAAGAGAGAGATGCTAAAGGAAATGAAATTATTTTAGGAGACAACTAGAACAATATCTGTGTTTTAAAAAATTAGGTAAAATGCTCTTCTGCCCAGTTGTTTCTTTTTTTACTAAATTGGATTAAATTTGTTTTTATTTGAATCATTTTATTTATAAATAGTTTAGCAGAAAGATCAACATATTTTGTATAAATCAACAAAACTGTTACAATTATTATTTTTCCAGCAGATTTGGGCTAGAACACAACTCCGTATTATCCATGTATAAAGTTTTTATTGGGGAACCGAAAGTACAAAGCCAGATAAGTATGCTTTAATGATGGGAGAAACTTGTGCAATAGACTGAAGAAGGTAGAAAACAATGACCAGCTTTCTGAAAAGAAAAGAGATTTAATTTGAAAGTGTGTGGCCACTTGCAAGGGAAGTTACTGATACTTTGTGTGTTTGTGAGAGGGTCTGATCCATAGTGTTAAATTAAATGAGACATTAAAAGGATAAAAGAATACCTGAAGTTTATAATTATAGAATAGTATTGTGGTCAGTAGCTAGTTTTCTGGAGGGGTGTTCTGTGAAAAGTGGCTGAACACAAATCCGTATTAAAGTTGTATTCCTTAAGCAAGGTGTTGCTAGAGATGCCACATTTGCCACACTTCGTCTCTTTGCACTTTGCAACTGGATTTTACTGTGTGAAATCGAAAAATCCACTTGAAAACTACTGCTAAAGTGTATGGGAAAGTGGATAGAAAGTGCATTATTCAGCATGTGTTTAAGTGCCAAAGCTAGTATATGGTACCTCAAGGAATCAGATTTGGTCCAGAAACCTGCAGCTGCTGACCCATTTTTTTTTTTTTAAAGCAGAGGATGTGATGAATTACTATTCTTTCCACCTGAGCTCTTACGGGTACGCTAATATAGAAAATGACTGATATACTGTCATTTTTAATAAAGCTCCAGGTTTGGTTTTGTTTTTCAAAAAAGGGTTTTTACTAAATCTGACATCTTCTAACCATGAGAGGGACCTTTTTCCAGATAAATGTTTCTCTCTTTTCAAAGCTGAATTCAAGTTTAAAAGATATTCAGATATATGCCCTAAGGAAACAAACAACTGGAGAAATGGATAGTTTCTAGCATATTAAAATACCATGCCATATTCCTTGGCAGCGATGCCTGTGTCTGTATACATCTATCTATATACATATTCATGACAATTATTTAAGGTTTTGTTGTACAATGAGGAAAAACTAGTAAATGTTGCATTAGCTCTTGGTACCAGCAAATCAAAATTCTTGATACCAAAGTGTTGCTAATCAAGTTAACCACTGTTTAAATGTGTTTAACAAACCATAATAAATGATACAAAAGATATTTCACATGGAATTCCTGTTGCATGTGAAACTGATATACAATTATTATAAAAACAGGAATATAAGAGGGACTGGGGTGGAGCGGCTCCAATAAGATTGCATAACATATTTAAACTTGTTCTTAGGACATGATAATTATCTTGTTCACATTATTTCTTAGCATGGAGAATATAGCAAACATATCCCATTAGCACACTATGTTAAAATCAGGCAGTCGTGGCTAAAAATAATGATTTGTTTCTACAGCAGGTTAATTTTACATAGTCATCAAGGGGAGAAAAACTTTGCAAGCTTTCCTAAAATGCAGGTGTGAAAATTTACTCCATCTGGGTAAAAACAGATTTGTACAGTGTTTCTTAATCAGCATAATCTACTCACATCTTTCTAGTAAACATGACTAATTCAATCAGAATAAAACCATGATTGCTGGAGAGAAGGTTATCACTGGGTCACGCAAATCCAGAAAGCAAAATCTGTGTCTTCAGTAGGTGCCTTTTTGCTCTCAAACCACTTAGCATGTGCAATCAATATACTGAATTATATAGCAGGAAAGCTGTAATTTGTTTATTACCATTATGTTGAGTGACCAGGCGCAACCCAGGACAAGGTTCTTGTAACCTTCAACAGTTGTGTAGGAAGGGGAATTTTGGTGATGCAGTTTCTTCTCTCCCTGGATCATTATAACACAATAAAATGCACCTGATGAAGTTCCATAACCACAGGCCATTTCTCTCTATTAAGAAGATCCTTGTTTCTATTGTACTTAGATACATGGTCAATATGGCATCGTATGGTTGGGTTCTAGTGACATTTGAGAAATGAACTCATTAAAGGCCACTTTTAGGCCTCCTTATAGAAAAAATGTAGCTCAGGTGACTATTTCTATCTGGATTCTTTGTTGATGCAGAAAAAAGAAGCTTTAAGGGAGGGAGGGGAATTCATTCAGATAGAGTTAAAAGTTACCAGAGTAATTTAATAGAAACAGATGTAGTAATCTGTTGAGATAATGCAATCAGTCATCTCACTTCATCTATTCTGAGATTAGATCAATGTGTTGAAAAACAAAATATATAAACAATTATGATTATAATCATAATGCACTTTTAGAGTCATTGCTCATAGCAACAAATACGCCAAGCCTGGCCAGCAGTATAGGAAAAGGCAGGGTTAAATTTTTATCACATCTTATCTTCATACTGATAACATGATGCCCATTCTTGGTCTGCTCTGGCACATTTGCAAGTACAAGGACCTGGCATGCAGTCCACCACAGATAGGGAAACAAGAGCAGTCTTGTTATGATTAAAAGGGTCTATTTCTCTCTGCCTTCTGTGTCCATCTGTACAGTTGCTTTGAACCTGGCCAGATCCCAGTGCTAGGGTTGTTTGCAGCATTTGGCGGTATAAAATATATGTTACCAAAAAAGAGGGGGGGGGGGGGAGAATCCAAGTTATCACTTTAGATACATAGTTGATTATTTTGTTGTGTACAGGAGCTGCGAGATATTGGGGAAGAATACCGAAACACTGGAGGTTACCTCTTTCCCAGATTAATAAAGCAAAGAACAACAACAACAAAAAATGGAGATGGGAACCTTGCACCCAGCAAGAGAAAAATATATTTGCAGCCACTTTGAAGTCTGACTGATTTGCTAGAGAAAATTCATAGAATCCATTGCTTTGAAAAGGACATAAATCTTTAAAGTTTTTCCCCATAAGAAATTAGTGAAATGTGTGGGAGTGAGTAGATAAAGTAAACCTGTACCGGCAAAAAAAGAAGAGAAAACTAAATAATTCTTAGGCAAAATTAAGTAAGTATATAACCTGTCAATTATTTCTGTTTGCTTTTTAATCTCTTTACCAAGCTCCTCTGAAAACAGAAGGCAGACTAGTACTCAAAGTTTCAGGATGCCAGCACTGCGGAAATTTTCAGTTTTATCTCAGTCTGTTAGATTTTTAAATAAAAGCTACATCAAGAGTACAATACTAAGGAAAAATAAAAAGCAATATTATAACTAAAATTTAATTGGCTTAACTAGAAAAGTGAAGAAAAGAAACAGAAAAGAAGACTTTGTCTTGGATATGCCATACTTTAGTGCATCATTACAACTCTTAAAAGGATGTCTTTTATGCAATAATTAGCCAAAGAACTCAGAAGATCAAAGATAACATATTCTTCCTTACAAAATCCTGGAGCCTTTCCAACTTGGATGTTTTCCCATTACTTTCTGATACATCTGAGGTGTTAACTGTGTGTTGATTATACATTAACGGGGGGGGGGATCTATACCTGCACAACTCCCTCTTTTTAATGTTTAAAAGCTTTGAAGTGCAATTATTGGTTTTACTAATTAAGCATGAGATAACTGTTTTCAAATTGTTCTGCATCTTATTCATATATATTTTAAACAATAACGCTATTGTAGTTTCTCTTACAAGCTAATCTCAAATTAATACAATTTTAACATATATGGCCTTAAATTAATTAGCTGTTCATGCTGTTTCTCCTGTACTTAATTCACACTTACTGCATAACATTAAACCACCAGCATTTTTTTTTTGGGGGGGGGTGTTTGTTTCTTGAGCAGTTTTCATTATGTGTAGTTTGTGAAAAAAAAATAATTATACTCAACTAATTGTTGCAATGTTAACAATCTGATTACTTCAGTGGTACTAAATGTCAAAAATGCTACTTTTTTTGCCAGACAATAGCAATAATACATAACAGCATACACAGATGTTCCTTCAGGCAGAGAAGAACAATAACAGTGGAGAATGTACAAGTAGAGTGAGAAAAATACAGCATCATATTTAAAAGTTAATTTAAAATCTCACAAACACAAACTTTATACAATTATTTCTTAACATGAATATAGCTAACTTCAAAAGAAAGATTTTTCCATATCTGACTCAATCAAATATTTCCATAGATATTTTGGAATATCTACACAATAGACAATTAAACCATAATACATGAGCATGTAGGGCTCCCCCGCCCATTAAACTAATAGTCCTATTGGTGTTTGAAGAAAAACAAGGACATCCTGACATCACTGGACAGTTTGTCTAATTAATATCACTGAAATGGTGTCAGGAAGCATTGTTCCATCCAAGACTTTATTCATACCTCACCCTGGAAGGTTTTCATTGTTGATTAGCTTGTTTTTTTTAAAGAAACCCTCCCCCAGAAATGTTTGTTTGCAAAATACCTGATACTTGACACTAAGGTTTGATCACTCCTAAGTATGTTAGATATGAGTGTTAAAACAAAAGGCCTTTGAAATATTTAGAATATGTTGGCTAACTGTGGTTGGTCCCCCCTCCCTTCTGATACCTCAGTGGGCTTTTCTGCATCTAGAATAATTGTATAGTGGCTATTTTTTTTCTATTTAAAACCTTAGCTGCTGAGAGTTTGGCAGGGGATGGGGATAATTCAGGAAAAATCAATAGCAATGTCTTCCATTATTAATCACCAAAGGGTTAGGATTAAAGATGAAACCTTCCATGTCAGGCAACATCCTATGGGAATCTAGAAGGTTGACTGCTTTGAGAGCTTCTGCATGAAGAAGAATGAATGCATATTAACCATAAAACTACCAGTCTTTAGTACCTACAAAGCTTGTCAGATCTTATATATCCCCCCTTTCTACATATCCATTAAAGGCAGCTATGAAATAAACCTTCCACATGTCCAGTCTTGTTAGTTACATCCACTTAGTTACAATGCCTTGATCTCTCTGGACTAACACAATGGTATTTTCTCGAAATAAAGAAAGATGAAGAATATGCCAGCACCTGCAACGTCCTGGTATCTTTTCAAAATTACTTGTCTTTGCTGATGGCTCATTCTAGCAGATAGCGACCAGCAATGGTGCTCACCCAAGCATACTAATCAAACAGACATGATAAAACCCAGCAAATCATCTAAAAGACAGGATATATAATTTTGCCATTTTAATTTCAAATGGGTGAACCACTCCAGAAGTCTAGGCTAAAGTCTCATGGTCCACAAAGATATCTCCATATAATCACTAACTAATAACTGTTCATTGTAACAATTTCCTCCCCCTTTACGCTCCTGCATAATTCAAGTCCGATTACAGGTTTCTCTTAACAAAGGACATCAGGGTGGGGATTTAGATGCTACTGCTGCAAAGAAACTTTCCTGGTTCATCAGGTGCTGTGAGATTTCAGAAAAGGTCCAGTGGATATCAGCTGCAGACATTTGCATTGACTCTATTTATTAAAACTGCCCAGTTTTCAAATACGGAATATTTATACGCATACTATATCTGAATTGTTTGTGGGTGCTTCCCAAAAGACCCGACAGTACATAAGATATAATGCTTAAAAAATGGGTGAGTGGGAGAACGGGTATAAACACATACACGTTTTCTAACCCGCTCTAATAGTGACGCAGACACACAAGCACAAACACAAGCACCCAGTGAGCTACCTTGTACTGACAGACTCATAAACTCCCTGAGCGTTCCTAAAGGAAAGGATTAGAAAAATCCGTCCACTTTAGGGGAATAGATCGTGCATGAATTGACAAGGCAACCACATTACTTGCTGGAAGTAACTTCCATTTAGTAGGCTTATGACCAGAATCTAAGCGTCTAATCCAGATACAATCACATCAGCCAGAATTTTGCTCATTCAATAGTATGGTGGCTGACCTCTCAAGTTTCTGCGCCCGCTGAGAAGAATACGGACTATCCCTGCAGCCTGTTTTTAAAAGACGCTCGCATCAAGACTATAAAGGACCGGTTTCAGCCTGAGCTCTGCATCCCCCCCCCCCCCCGGAAAGCTAACTGGCATACAACTGCCTGACTGCCGGACCAAAGCAGAGCTCTCAGGAGTGGACGCTCCCCCAACGCGCCCCTTCTTTACCTTTCTCAACATTCAGATGGCAGCGTCCCTTGCGGGTCCTCAGCGCAGGAGGCGAGCTTCTCGACTAAGCTTTGCGCGCCTCGTGCTCCCTTTGACGGAACCTCCCACCTGACTTGGGAGAGGAGCCACTCGAAGGCTAACACCCAGTGGGGAGCCGGGGAGCCTCTCCGCCAGGCGGCACTGAGAGGAGGAGGAGGAAGGAAATGAAAGGGGGGGGGGGGGTAGGGGGAGAAGGCGGTGCTGCCTGCAGCCGCGGAGCGAAGGTAGGAGGAAGGCAGGCAGGCAGGCGACGGAGGGTCAGTCACTTCTTCTGTCAGCCGGATAAGGCGTGCGTCGACCTGTGCCGTCCGCCGAGCTCCTCGCCATGTGCTTCTCTTCGACTCCTGCTGGGCTGGGAGGAGGAGAAGCTGCTTCCACCGCCCTTTCCCACATTCAATCCTCTTCGTCTTCTTCCGCCGCGGCGGCTGCTGCTCCTACTACTGTTGCTGCTTGCCCAACGTCTCCCCTTCTTAACAGTCTGCCTCGTTGCACACCCCTTCTTTCCCCCCCGGTCCCATTTATGAAGCTCAGTTGCCATCACGTGTTAATGTGCCTTTGTCCTGTGCCTGGCAGCGGCAGAAACGCGGCAACAGTAACTAGCGCAGCGGGAGGGAGGGGGGAGAGAAGAGCGCCAAACTTCACGCGCGCAAGGGGGTGGGACGAGGAGCGATGCGTTCCCGCTGTGTGTCGGGGGGAGGGGGGCGTCGAACGCACACGAACCCTTTGCATAAGAGAGAGTGGCCCTGAATGGAAGAGACGGTGGGGCTTTGTAGGGCACTGAAAGGTCAAGAAAGGGGTGGCTTTGTGCACATGTTACTAGGGTCTTGAGGGGTAAGTAAGGAAAGGAGAGCTGCCCAGCCGTCAATCCGTGTGGGTGGAGAGAGCCAGCAAGAGAGACCACGCGCGCCTTGGGCTACACATATTCCCCTGAGGAGCAAGGCGTGCGCTGTGCACGCGCTCACACTTTGGAGGGTTTTTTTTTTTTTTTTTGTAAAGAAAAAAATAGGTACAAAATGTGCCGCGAAGAAACCAGTGGCACTGCATTTGATGGTTGGAACAAGTGTGTGCGCTCGTTTGTGTGTCTGAGAGAGTGATGAGGTGGGCTGGGTGAGCGGCAAATGGGCTTCTAGAAGAGACGCTAGAGTGCAGTAGGGACTGAGGTATTTGCGCGTTGGGAAACAAGGCACCCTGCACTTCCATACAGGCGCGCTGAGGAGTGGGAATACTACTGGCTCAAGCCAGGCTGTAGTGACGGGGGATGGAATGGAGTCGCGCGGGATGTACTGGGATATTTGCCTTGAGGCATTGCGCCGAGGGGCTGTTGACGCTGTTCTGTTTGGTTTCTCTTTTGAAAGGCAACCTGAGGCTCCCAGTGTCCTGCACGAGACCTCTGCCCCTCCCCTCCCCCATACCTCCTTACCACTAGCAGCCTAGCAACGTCTTCCCCCCGCCCACCGCTTCCCCTGATAGCCCGCTTTTGCAAAACTGCGTCTCCCCCCCCACCTCTCCGCCCATTCATCTAGTTAGGAGCTTTAAATTATTAATTATTGTTATTGCTACCCTTGTCGTCTGGGCGGTTTTCTCCCTGGAATTGCCGCTATTTTGTTGCTTTCCTCCCGGAGTGGCGCGGGGTGACCAACTCTCAGGCGCTTGGCTGCACTTTTCCGCTCTTGTCCAGCCTGCGGCATTCTCACAGCCCGCGCGGTATTTTCTGCCCCGGCTTAATGGGTCTTGTGACTCTCCAGCCAGTAGCAAGGCCAGAGCCCAGAAAGTTGACACAACCCCCTCCTCCTTGTTGGTGCCCCCCCCCCCCCGAAGTGCGGAAAAGAAGCGAAGGATATCATGTGGAGGCCAGCGAAGGGCATGAGGCAGGCTGTTGCACCAGCAGGTGGAATGAGAGGGGCGGGAGAGATGCTAATAAAAGCTGGTCACAATGCCGCCAGGCCTCTTTCCCTTAAGCACTTATCAACCCTTCCCTGGGCTCTGCAATGATCAGGAACAAAGCTGTATGCAGGCCTATAATGTGGAAACTAGGTTTTGTTTTTGGATTTTTCTAATTAGTGCTGTAAATTTATTTCCACAACAGGAATCTCTCTCCAACCTCTTATCTGTGTTCTCCTGTATTTTGGTGTATCCCAACTATGTGAATGGTCTGAGAGCCTACCACAAAGCCTATCATTTGTAGAGTGCTTCTGTAATACATGAAGCATCTAACATTATTTCAGGAACAAGAGTACTGTCAGGTAGGTGAATATTATTGCTTTTGTATTGGTGAGGGAGAGGGGGAAATGGTTTTCTTAAAATCACCTCTTTATATTATGTTAGAGGCAACCTTCAGACCAGGGGCTTCCAAAGTTATGACTCAGTTTGTTATCCACTATGCTGCATTGGCTCCATGCTGTGGCACTGCTGAATCTAAGCAGGGTAGAACCTTGTTCAAGATGTGTAGCAGACCTGAGTTACTGGCTCAGTGCAAACCACACTGAGCTTTAAGAAATGAAATATTACAAATGCCATGCTGCTTTTCTTACATTTACTGTTACGTTAGTCATAGTTACTTTACACAGTGATCCCATGAATGATGCTAAATTATACCAGTTTAGCAACCTCATCACATGGCCAACCAGTGTGGTGTAATGGATGGACTTTTCATACTTAGCCTGCAGAGACTTGGGTTTAACTTAACTATGAATCTTACTTGGGGTGGATTGGGGCTATGTCTCAGGGCTATTGTGAGGAAGGCAGAATAATGTGTGCTGTTGTGCACTCTTCAAGCAAAGGACAGGATCAAAATATGATCTATAGATTGATCAGTGGTCTGTCAATGAGCTACCACCTGTGGCACATTGCAGATATAAAGAGGAATTATTCAAGCACTTGGGAGTGTCCCCCAGATATATGAGGGGTGGGAAGAAGTGCTCTCCCCCTTCTTAAGGACTTATTGATGCCAGATGTAGGTAAGCCTGATCAAGGACTGGTAAAGAGGGAACAAAAGTTGACAAATTTCACTCTCTTCCTAGGCCCTGCTCTCTGTTTTTGCCTACAGAGGTGAAGTAGGTGGCAGCCAGTGACAGAGCATTTTTGGTGGTGGCATCTTGTCTTTGTAATGCCCTCTCTTTTGAATCTTACCTGGCATGTTGCTTTATTGTCCTGTAGGTGCCAGACCAAAATATTTCTCTTTTAACTTATTTATTGAAGGATTTCCTCTGTGTGTCTCTTTTGAAGTATTTTAATGGTCTTCTTCTAGCTTGCTGATGTTTAATGTAGATTTTGTATCATTTTTACATCCCCTGCAAACTCTTGACTTTATTTTTATGGCTTGCATATTTTTAATTTTATCATTTTTAAGCTTATAAACTGCCTTGTGTAGGTCTCTGGAGAGGCGGCACATACATTTTAAATACATAGAGAACTATCCAGTATTACTTCTCTGAGAATATCTGTTTGTTCTCTTATGAACTACATTGTCCTGGGATATAATGTAGGGTCTAGGTTTCACTTGGCCATGGACTCACTGGTGTTTGGCAAGTTACTTTTTCCTTAGTTTCACAACATGCTGTACTGTTTAGAACCTGGGAGACTCAGGTTCAAATCCCCACTCTGCCATGGAACTTGCTTGGGTGACCTTGGGCCAGTTGCACACTCTCAGCATAACCTACCTCAAAGACTTATTATAAGGATAAAATGGAGGAGAGGAGAACAATGTAAGTTGCTTTGGCTCCTATTAGGGAAAAAGGTGGGGTATGAATGAAATAATAAATTGTAAGACTGAAAAAATATAGCCTACTTCCATGAGTTTGTTGTACGGACAATTGTGATTTTTCCCACCAAAATATGACACATTGCTAAAGAAATGCACTGGTAATAATCCAGTAAACAGCACTTCTTCAGACTTCAGGATGTAAAAAGAATCACCAATTATTTAGTTCAGATGCTTGATTTGAACAAACAGTAATGATCATTTGGCCCCCAATCCAGATAAAGTTAATCACCACTAATGGTGCCAGTCTTATACCCACTTACTTGGTAGAAAGACCCACTGAATACAACAATAATGAGGATTGTAGGATCTGGCTGCACATCCTGTTGAAAGCAATGGGACTTGAATTTAGACACAGGTTGAATAGTATAATGAGATGCATAATATGATTCTAAGCAAGGTTTTATACAAGTAAATAGCACTGTTCTCAATGGAATTTGCTCTTATAGTACACATAGGATCGAACCATTGGAGGTGATTAATTTTTGGAGGTAATCAAGACCATTACCCACAAAGTATTTTCCCTGAATTTAATAGATCATATCCTTTCACTGTACATTTCAATACATTTGTCATGTGAACTGCTAATTTAAGGAAAGGGCAAACTAAGACAGAAACATTGTTTAATTTATAGTGCCCTGAATTCCAGCAAGTGGTGCAGGGTATATAATATTGAAGGCAATTTATTTCAAGATTAACCTTTGTGTTAAATAGCTGCCCTCTGGACTTCAAATAAAGTTCACAAAAAAGGTACTAAAATTACAGTACTTATTCTTTATCTGTGTGCACCTTTTATATGGACACATCAATAGAGCATCAAAAAAGAAAGTGACTTGAGCTAGACTTCTTAGTTCTGAGTTTGAGCCAATGGTCCATTAGATCATGGCTTTCTGCAAGAGTTTCTTATCCTTAAGCTTCTTACTGATTATGGGAACACAATTATTAAATTTGCAATGAAAAGACAAATATATTTACTTTAGAAATAGCATCATTAACTGGAGGAGGGAAGAACTAGCTCATTTTTGCCCAAAGAAGAGTATATATATGTTTGCAAATTCTGAAAGGCTGCTGTGCAGAAAATCCCGAATGTTATTTAACACTGCAGCAAATCATAACAGATTTCTCTGGTTTTACATTTCTTATTCTCCTGAAGGGACTAGTCATTTTTATTTGATTCTTGTTTTAACAGAGGATTGCCTGCAAGGTTTGTTGTTGTTTTTAATTTAATTTAAAACCCATTGGGCTCTCCTTGCTTTGCAAGTACACTCAGGCTCACCTCTTCCCCTCCTAAGGTAAAACACATTCAGTGAATATCAACAGACCAGAACCAGCCCACAGAGAGAGCTCAAGGGCATGCGCTATTTCAGTGTCTCATCCCTCCTCCGTGTTCACAGCTTGTTAAAGAGCCTTAACCTGAACTGGGAAGATGGATTCCAACAGCAAAATAATTCTTGTTTCTCTCTCTCACTTTTAAATAGTGATACCACAAGGGCTTTTAACTGTAGAAATATATTATCTCACTGGTTCTTTCTTGTGTTAAGCTGCTGCTATGGGTGATAATACTACAGCACATTGCTGCTGTATACCTTTGTGAATATTCTGAAAGGATATAGGTCATCACCTACCTTGCCTATTTGAACAGGTATAACTTATTTATTTCATGCTTGGTTAAATTACATGCTGACTTTCTGTTTGATAGGAAACAGTCAAGGCATCTAACAATTGATTAGAAAAACCCCACAATATACAGTAAAAAGAGCTTAAAACACCACAGAAAACAATAATTTTAAGACCACAGGCAAGATAACAATTGCATTCAGATGACTTCCAGAATAAAATGATATTAGAAATGCCAAAAAAACTGTAAAGATGATGCCACTTGTACCTCCTGGGGGAGGAGTTTTATAACTTTGCATCAGCAGTTGAAAAGGCCCTTATCCACCATCTGAATCTTACAGTATGAGGGTTCCCCCAGGAAAGCATCACTCTCTGACAGGACTAAATTCCCTCAGGTATTTTGGACTAAAGCCATTTAAGGCTACGGGGTTAATTAAAACCAGTATTCACACTGCCACTGATTCTTTAAGGGAAACTGTCATTTAGTGTTTGTGCAGAGAAAGAGCGGTCTTTCTTATAAAGGAATTCCTCCACTATACATAAAAGTCAAAGATTAGCAAAAGAACTCTGTCGAATTTAAGAAGAGATTGGGTTCCAGAATTCAGGCCCCCTCTGATGAAAATAGCCAAGGATATTTTGCTTCATTAGACAATGAACTGTTAGCTTTAGTACCTGGGCTGAATACTGCAACTGTCATGGCAACAGACAGAAAAGGAGGCATTTTGTAATTTAACATATTCATTCTTAGGAAGTCTACTTTTTGCATTGATTTGTACTTTCTCTTGCATTTCTGTCTCTGCTATAGACTTCAGATGTGAATTTAGGCAAGAATGCTTTGCATCTCACCTCATTTTATGACAAATTGGTGTAAGAAAGTCAGCTCGCTCCTTGCCAAGAAAAAATAAATAAAACATTTGCTGCTCATTCTGGCATTTGCCCTCCCCTTCCACCCTCCCACACACTCAAATGAACAGAAAATGCACAACATCACATTGATGATTTTGTGAAACTTCCATCCATTTCAATTGGGTTTGTGCAAGAAAAGTTCCAAGTTAGCTGCCCAATGACATCATGTTTTCTTTACTTGGAACCACAATCTTCTGGATATTGTTTGTTGCTGAGAATGTGGTTTACGTGTTTCCATTCTAAGTATGTATACTTGGAATCAATGTAGCATAAATATGTTTTAGGATTAGAGGGTTACTTCTGTTTTATATCTGTAAATTGAGAATACTGTTGCCATGTTGTTTGTCCCTCCAAATCTTTTGTCTGCTAGCCTCTAAGTCTTTATCTCTCCAATTTGGCATAGTATCTTGGGGCAATATTCTTAGGCAATAACTTTAATTACAGTTGCAAAAGAAATAACCAGATCAACACAATACGTAGTAGTTCTATTTAGAGATAATTTTACTGTCATTCGTTGTTTCAGAAGCACATCCACAAAATGAATTAGCCACAAAATTGGCCCTCCAGGATCTGACTTGCTGATTAATTTCATTACACAAATAGCTGAACAATTAAGAAGCTGTTTACATTTTATAACATGTTTTGTTATGTTGCTTCTTGTCTTTTACTTGACTTTAAATTTTGTGGAAAGTGTCCCATTCATTTCTTTAGTATTTAACTTTGTGAAAATTATCCAACCAGCATAGAGACAGCTTTTTGCTCTAACCATAGTATCACTCTTCCTATACTGGGCATGTAGGAGGGATATAGTTTAGGTATGCAATCCACAAAATTCTACTAGCATTCAGATCTTTTCAGATTTTTTTCAGCAGAGCTGGCAGAAAAGCTGTAGTGGACTACATTCATTGCTCATCTGGTAGTACTGCCACAGAAGTGCCAATTAGGTTGGTGATTTTTTTTTTTTTTTGGCAATGCAGATTTCAGCTTATTAGGACAAAGGCTGAAAGTAAAATCATAGGGAAAAGGATAGCTATCATACGTTAATGACTTTCTGCTGTTACTGACCTGAAACAAATTAAAACCATTGATGCAAACATTAAAGTCTCTCTTTCCATCATTAACTATACCCTGAAGGTATCCCATCTCCCCAATATTCTGCCTACTCTTTCTGCTTTGTCCTTTTAAATTGAACCTGAATGCCATTTTAGCCACCTTTCTTTGTAATTTCAGTTGTGCATTGACTGAAATCAAGAAGATACGTAAGACATGGAATATAGTTAAGGGTTTCTCTTTTATTCTTTTTAAAAGAAGTTTTCAATTTATTCTTGGCAGTGCTGTTATTAGGTAGGCTGGACCAAGTGTGCTTGAGAATAGTCTTCTGTTATTACAGTACTGATTACTAACAAGGGGTTTTTGATTGTTTTGATGATGCTGTGTTAGTACTTTTTCCTATTCCTTCTGCTACTCCTATTCCTTGTTTTTTTCCTCCTTTTCTAAGGCAAAGTGATTCTCGTGAGTTGATAAATGAGTAAGTTGGTAAAAAGATAAGGCCCTCTTTTTTACAACTATAAACGATTACCACTTGGAAATTTTGAACTAGAATCTGTCACAAGCTGCTTAATATAGAGAAAACGTGCTATGGTACTTCTATTTCCTTCTGATTTCTTATTCCTTTTCTAAGCCGCATGCCTCAGGTCATATGCACTAAAAAGAAAGTATAAAATTATGACATTGGTGCCCCAAATTTGATTTTTAGTACAAAAAGTTGCCATTTTAAGAGATAATAGCATCTGCAAAATTCCTCACCTTTCAGTTGCATACATTTTTCATATTTCTTTGCACCCATTGGTTCTCTTAACTCCTTCACAGCATGATCTCAACCAATCAGTGTTCATGCAGAGAACCCAATGACATCACGGTGCTGCATAGCTAATCATATTCAGCTATATGATTACAGGCAAATGAGTCAGTGTTTCAAGTTTCATCCCACTGCACTGCACTGCTCATTGGCATGGCACTTTAATCCAGTTGCAGTCATGTGTGACTAGCTGTGGCTGGTTAAGTGCATACTGCTGAAAGTAATATAGTGCAAATTAATAATATTTGGGTGTGCATTAAGATGTGTATGCCACCAATTTGTGTTAGTTTTTGAGGGACATGTATTCAGATGAGTAGTCCCGTACCAGCTATGCACCAGGGAGGAGGAATAAACCACTTGGCAGTAGAGGAGCCACTGAGGCCACGGCTTCACCACCCAGTAGGGACTTTGGGCTATGACACAAGGAGTCTGTTAAGTTTTGACAAATGAGGTTTGTCTGTTGGAAGTATGATGTGGAGATGAGTGTTCTTGGCCCCAGGCTTGGGTGGCTCTTATATCCAAGCCAGAGTTTTAAACCTAAACCTCCATTCCCTATGAGATTCCTGGGCATTAAGTGTGGGAATGTGACAAAATCTGTGGTGGTCTCTATTAAAGAGAAATCTAGAAAAAGGATTCACCCCTAGTAAAGATTATACTAGAGAAGACATGTCAAATATACAATCTTCAGGCTGAAACAGGCCCATCCAGGGCTCTTATATGACCTGCGAGCAACTGGGGGGAGACTAGTCTGAATGTGGACCAGAAGGGCCTATATATTATGGCATTATATCCCTTCTGAAGTCCCTCCCTTCCCTCAACAATGGAAGTTTCACAAAATATTTTGTAAGAATAATTTGTAAAAGAAAATCATGAAGTATCCTTCCTGTTTATGCATTGCACTAATAGTGAGTTGGGGAGGAAATCCATGTTCCAGCATTCAGCAGCTCTAATTGGCTTTCTGCTATGAAAGAAGCCTTTGATATTGGGTGTTTGAATAGTGCCTGGGTAACATTATCACTTCAAACTAAATCTGAGGGACAAATGACAGCAGTGGCTATACAAACTGAAAGCTGGCAGAGGTGTAGTTCCTTACTTGGGAGTATGAGAGGTTTAGCTCCCTTTTCACTTGACCACTAGTAAAATCGGACTTTTAGCAGAAAAGTGACATAAAATGCAAAACCAGTTATGAGATAGGGAAGGGAACTGTGATGCACAGAATGAGGTGCTATGACCTTCAAGGTGCTGGTTTCAGACCTAATTTGTGCATTCTTCTAACACAAAGGAAGTTGGTACAGCTCCTCTGCAATCTCTCAATACAGAAGAACCACCCTCATTAGTTTTTTTCACTTTCTTACCTGCTTTCATTAAGGCATACTTTTTTACAGTCCCAGCTGAACAGCAGGGAACATTATGAGCTGACTGAGAAGCATTTCTCTTTGTAACACCCCCCCCCCCATCATTTAACACAGGAATTGTAATGGATGTATATTATCTGTTCATCGTAAATCTGTACATCAATACATCTCCTTTTAAAATGTTGCTTTAAAAATAAGTCTGAACCAAACAAGTACTGAAGTGACAAAATAAAGTGACAAAGCTTTTTCCAGGAAGTATATAAACTCTGTATAGAAACATCAAAGTCAGGAAATTCTCCATATGATTCTGAAAGCAGTGAATACTTTAATATTCAGAAGCAAGCACAAGACTGCATCTCAAACATTAACTCATATGTGAAGATACAGATCACCCAGCAACAGTGAAAAGGAAAAAAAATTCTGCAGCTAAGAAGACACTAGTAAATTGATTTTTTTTTTTGTAGAAATGCATATATTTTCTTTCAGTTTATCATTCTTAACATTTACTTTTCTTTATCCTTACTGTGTATAAAAACAATCTTTTCAAGTAGAAATAATGTATATCTCCCTCTTGCATATCTCTGCTGAACTCGCAAATGGAACTATTGCGGTTTGGATTAAGATTACTTGGTATGTCATTTGCAAGAAGAAGAGTCGGGTTTTATATCCTGCTTTTTTCTACCCTAATGACTCACAAAACAGCTTACAATCACCTTCTCTTCTTCCCACAACAAATACCTTGTGAGGTAAGTGGGGCTGAGAGAGTTCTGAGAGAATTGTGACTGGTCCAAGGTCAGCCAGCATGCTTCATGTGAAGGAGTGGGGAATCAAACCTGGTTCTCCAGATTGAAGTCTGCTGTTCTTAACCACTACATTATGTTTGCTCTGTGTTAGAAGAATATGTAATTGACAAAAATACATTAGTCCAGAATCAGACTGACTAGATTATTATTGAATAAAAGTGGGAGGCCTGTGAGACCGGGGTGGGGGGGACCTATATTCCCCACCTCAACCATTGCTGAGCTGGCAAGGCTCTAGGCCCCACCACTCAACACTGACCCCAATAGCTGACAGCCTCTGCCACCACCCTGGAGCTCGCAGTGGCTGTGGGTGTCTGCCACTGCAGTCCTTGGACCCAGACAGGCTGCTAGCATCTTCTGCCATGGTGCTCATGCTCAGAGCAGCTGCTGGCATCTCCCAAAGCTGGGCCTGTGGCGGCTGCCAAGACCCTCTGCTGGACTTGTAGTGGCTGCCAGTTTTTTCTGCCATGGGGCCTTCAGTGGCTTCCTGTGGCTGTGGCTGCTGGGCCAGGTGTATTCCTTCACGGTGGCAGCTGCCTAGAGCAGTTCTGGTTAGTGTGTTGTCTGTGCATGGGCAGATAGTTATATTTGGAGGGGGGGATAAAACCCCTTGTTTATTTTTTTAAAGATTTTTCTGCACACTTGGGAAATTCCCCAAGAAAAATCTCTTTAGTATCTGGGTGATCCTGACCAATGGATTTAGCTATCCGCAGATGGGGACTTGAGTGAATAATAGTATATAGATACTATTATTATATATAGATTACTACTGAGTAAATGTAGAAAAAATAGCCACTAAACAAAAGTTTCAGAAGTAGACAGACAGTAGGACTTGTACAGATTGTGTGTACGGATAGTGCATATGTCCATTGTAGGACAATACTTCATAACAGAATTCTCATGCATGTCCAGAAATGTACATATTACATTTTCTTTTTGTTTTGTCTTTAATTATGGAACCCAGTTTTATTGCCTTGTTTGCTGAATATATCACACTGCTTTTGATGCATTTTTTTAAAAAAATTCTAATCTACCTTGAGTCTTAAGAATGGAAGACTATAAATGAAATGGCTCTTTCAGTTTCTAGGGGGGGGGGAATTAGGATATAAATACAATAGATAAACAAATGGCAAAGGTCAGTGAACAAAAAAGGCAACTCTGTGTTCTCTCCATCGTATGGGTACAGAACTACACCCTCCATTTCTTCCTTTGAGCCAGATCAAACAATGTTTTCCTTTGATGCAGCTCAAAGGAGAAAGCTCTGGAAGACCTTCAAGTCTTGCTTGGAATGAGCACAATGCCACTACATAGTTTTTGCCATTTGTATACGGATATACGTTACACGTATTTATACCCTGTTTTAGCCAGTATGATTGACTGCCCTGATGTACTTAAGTTCCATAGACTCTTGAATGATTTTTCTATCAATGTTACTGAGAGGTCAGCCAAGTTTCTGTACTCTGTTCTAAAGTTGCACCAAAGGATATCACAGCAATAATTGTACATGAAAGTTGTGTTTTTATCCTGTGTTTATACTACATTAATTTTGCATTGCTATTTTTATGCAAATAAAGGCTGACTTGACTACATAGTTGTTTCCAAAACCAGTAAGAGCATCCAACCATCCACACTGGACTGAAGCCTTGTGTGGAAGCAGCTTTATGACCGATTCCTCACTAGCAGTTGTTCTGCCCCCAGGCTTCGGCTTCCCTGGCTCAAGTGATCAATTCCTCACCAGTTGATGCACAGGGGCATTTTTATCTGCAGCTCCCTCCAATTTCCCTTGCAGCTTCCTGCTCTTGTTTTTTGGAGATCTGGAAGCTGTGAGGGAAATTGGAGGGAGCTGTGGATCAAAATGCACCCAGGCAGCAACTGGTGGGGAATTGATCTTGTGAGCAGGGGGAAGCAGAAGCCCACGGTGGAGCAACTGCTAGTGAGGAATCAATCCATGTTTTAAGTCAGCTTATGAAGGTGTGTGACAGAACAGGTTCCACAGGCACCTCTGTTCGATGACAAATAGCACTTACCTAATTGGTCCTGGTCCCTAGCCACTTGACTTCTATGGGGAATTCACCTGTGTAGTTGTATCGCCCCTTTCCCAACTAAATAATAACTTTTGATCCTTGTCATCAGCAGAGGTAAGTAAAGGTATATTCTTTCTTGTTCTGGTAGTTTAAAATATCTTTTTATAAATGATAGTGGTGGGAAATGCCATCAAGTCACAGCCAATTTATGGCAACCCTTTTCAAGGCAAGAGATGAAGGTGGTTTTGCCATTGCTTGCCTCTGCATAGCAACTCTGGGCTTCCTTGGTGGTCTCCCATCCAAGTACTTCCCAGGGCTGACTCCACTTCTGAAATCTGACAAGGTCAGGCTAGTTTGGGCCATCTGGATCAGAGTAAAAATACCCTTTGCAGTGCTGGATGCTGTGGTGAGCGGGATCCTCCCCTTACGCCCTCTATGGGGGGAAGAGGTTGGGAGAACCTATTCCAGAGCCCTTTTTGGCTCCCAAATCCCACCCATACTTCCCATCAATCTGGGACACTGTCAGAATACAAAAGAATGTTGTGCCCTGGGGTAAATTCTATCACAAAGAAGTGGACTTGGGTGGGGTGGAAAAGGCAAAACTACCACAGAAGAAATTCTACAACTAGTCTTTTGCTTTGTGAAGATCCAAAATGGGGAATGAAAGCAGTAAAAAAAAAAATCCTGAAAATTCCCCTATGAAATTAAAGGCTTATCACCCCAGAACAAGATGAGGCTCTTGTGAATGTTATAGAGTCACAGCATGCAAAAAGGTAGTCTGAGATAATAATAATAATATTTTATTTATATCCCGCCCTCCCCGCCGGAGCAGGCTCAGGGCAGCTAACAACATTTCATACAATAAATTATACAATGGATATTAAAACAACATTAATCTTAAAAACATTCTAATTATAAATTAAAATCAATATTTCTGGTGCTATTCTATCAGCGAATATGATGGCAAATCATTTTAAGCAAATCCTTCGATCATTCAGTCGGCAAAGGCCATCTTAAAAAGGATGGTCTTGCAGGCCCTGCGGAACTGTTCAAGGCTCCGCAGGGCCCGCACTTCTTCTGGGAGCTGGTTCCAAAGGTGTGGCGCTGCAATAGAGAAGGCCCATGTGCGGGTGTTTTGAAGTCTTGCCTCCTTTGGCCCGGGGATAGTCAGCTGGTTCTTCCCCGCTGACCTCAGTGCTCTCTGGGGTTCATATGGGGAGAGACGGTCCCTTAGGTAGACAGGTCCTCGGCCATATAGGGCTTTAAAGGTAATAACCAGCACTTTGTAATGAACCCGATATATTACTGGCAGCCAGTGCAGTCCACGCAGGCCCGGCCATATGTGCTCCCACTTCGGGAGCTCTAATAACCTAGCCGCTGCGTTCTGCACCAGCTGCAGCTTCTGGGTTTGGCACAGAGGCAGCCCCATGTAGAGGGCATTACAGTAATCCAATCTTGAGGTGACCGTTGCATGAATCACTGTTGTTAGGTCCCAGTGTTCTAGGAGGGGGCCAACTGCCGTGCCCGCTTCAGATGAAAAAATGCCGACTTGGCAGTGGCCTCTATCTGGGCCTCCATTGATAATGAAGGCTCCAGTAGAACCCCCAAACTCTTGACTTGGTGCACCGCTTTCAGCGGTACACCGTCAAAAACCGGGAGAGGAATTTCCCTCCCCAGAGCGCTGCGACCCACGCAAAGGACCTCTGTCTTTGTCAGGTTCAACTTCAACCCACTCAGCCTAGCCAAGTTGCCACGGCCTGCAAAGCCAGGTCCAAGTTCCCTGGGATGCAGCCAGGCTGGCCGTCCATTAGCAGATAGAGCTGAGTGTCATCTGCATATTGGTGACACCCAAGCCCATACCTCCGGGGAATCTGGGCAAGGGGGCGCATATAGATGTTGAATAACATCAGGGAGAGGACTGCTCCCTGCAGCACCCCACAATCTAGTGTGTGCCTTTGGGATAGGCGATGGGTCAGTAGCTGATAGTCGACCGTATCGAATGCAGCCGACAGATCTAATAACATCAGCACCGTCACGCCACCTCGATCCAGATGTCGCTGGAGGTCATCTACCAAAGCGACCAGCACTGTCTCCATCCCATGACCTGGACGAAAGCCGGACTGGCAAGGGTCTAGGATGGAAGCATCCTCCAGAAAACCCTGCAACTGCAATGCCACTGCCCTCTCAATAATTTTACCTAAAAACGGTAAATTAGAGACTGGTTGGTAATTTTCCAATTCGGCCGGGTCTGCTGTGCTTTTTTTCAGGAGGGGGCAGACCATAGCCTCTTTCAAGGGTGTTGGAAAACGCCCCTCCACGAGGGATCTATTTATGATGGCCCGTAAAGGACATCTAAGCTCCCTCTGGCAGAATTTAATCAGCCGGAAGGGGCAAGGGTCCAAATCACAAGTTGTTGGGCGTGCAGTAGAGAGAATTCCGTCAACTTCCTCCAGGCTGAGTGAGTCGAAGGGATCCAGGACTAAATCAGAAGACAGGCACGGAGCCTCAAGTTCATATACTGTATCCAATGTGATAGGCAGGTCCTGGCGGAGCGATGTGATCTTATCTGCAAAAAAATTCGCAAAAGCCTCCCAGCCTATCTCTAATTCTCTCACGTTTGGTCTGCCTTGAGGCAGTGTAATAAGATTTCCAATTATTCTAAACAATTGTGCCAGGCGTGAATTTGCAGACCCAATCCTGGCCGCAAAGTAATTTTTCTTTGCAGCCTTGACTGCCATCTCATAAGACCTTATAAACGTTCTATAGGATGTTCTCGTCGCTTCGTCACGAGTATGCCGCCACCGCCTCTCCAGTTGTCTGAGCCCTTGTTTCAGTTGTCGTAGCTCCAAGGTATACCATGGAGCCAGCTTCACACGAGGGCGCAGAGGGCGTCGAGATGCAACCTCATTGATAGCCTTGGATAGCCGGTTTTGCCAGGCCTCAACCAGGTCATCAAGGGAATTTCCAGGGGGCCAGGGATCCCGCAGAGCCCTTTGGAACCGTTCTGGGTCCATCAGGCTCCGCGGGCGAGCCAAAATAGGCTCTTCGCCCATACAGGGTTGAGGTGGCGTCTCCATACAGTCCTTGAGTGCTAGGTGATCTGACCATGGTACCACTTCTGTTGCAATATCGTTCACCAAGATCCCAGACGCAAAGATCAGGTCTAACATGTGCCTTGCCTGATGTGTAGGAGTCGTAACAAATTGAGAGAGTCCTAGTGTTGCCATGGAAGACACCAGGCCCATTGCCTGACTGTAGGCAGTGTCATTGGCATGAACGTTGAAGTCACCCAGGACCATAAGCTCTGGGTACTCCAACGCCCAGCCCACCACCGCCTCCATCAGGGATGATAAGGCGCTGGCTGGTGCGTTAGGCGGATGGTACACCAGCCAGATCGCCAACCCCTCTACGACATCCCACACCAGACCAGCACACTCAATACCATCGATCGTTGGGGCCGGGAGAGCCCGGAAGGAGTAACCCTCCCGTATGAAAAGCGCCCCCTTGCCCGCTGGTCCGCGATTGGTGAAAGACCAAGTAACCTGGGGGGGTCATCTGGGAGAGTGCAACTGTCTCCCCATCCCGCACCCAGGTCTCGGTCACGCAAGCCAGGTCCACGTCCTGCCGAAGCAGGAACTCCCTAAGGATCGAAGTCTTATTATTTACGGACCTGGCGTTGCATAACACCAATAATGGAGACGGGCAATTCCTCTTGGCCCCACTACCTGTCACCGTTGGGATGGGAAGTAGATTGGAAGAGGGCCGAGCACTGTTTTGTCTCCGCCTCCTTCCTTTATACTTCTGTCCCTTCCCACCATCATACCTTCCCCTCCCCAGGAGCACTGGAATCCCCTGGCCGAGCATCCACGCCTCTGCCCAGTATGATCTTATCAGTACTAAGACAGCCTCACCCTCCCAACCAGGTTCTCCTAACTCACAGCTTAGAGGTAGGGGTGTGCAAAAAAATGGAATTAATCGGATTTGAAAATATGCGGGGCCAAAATATTCAGAATATCGTATATTTCCGGTCTTGGAATAGCCGTATTTACAGGAGATATACGGCTATTTCCGAATATATGGCCCCATTATACCCTATGGGCCATTGAAATAAATGGCAAAATAGGGTATATTGGAAGCCACCTGGAGGGGAGGGGGTTTGAGGGAGAGCCCCCAAATTTGCAGGGGACTCTCCCCTATGAACCCCCCCAAGTCCCAAAAAGATTAGGCCAGGGGTTCCCATTCCAGGGGCACCCAAAGAAGGTGCCCCTATCCCACCATTATACGCTATGGTCCGTTGAAATCATTGGCAACATAGGGCATAATCAGAGGCTACTGGGGAACAGGGGGTTTGAGGGAGAGCCCCCAAAACTGCAGGGAACTCAGAGGGGACTCTCCCCTACAAAAACCTCAAGTCCCAAAAAGATTGGGCCACGGGGTCCCTGTCTTTGGGCTCCCCAAAAGGTCCATTGTCACCAATGCTGGGGAAAGCCCAATTAGCCACTTCCGCCACTATAATTGCTGTGGGGAAAGTGGCTCTGGCCAGAGGGGGGGTTGAGGGAGAGGCCCCAAAACTGCAGCGCAGCTTCAGGGGACTCTCCCGCATGCAGTCCCCCGGCCCCAAAAGACTGTACCCATCTGTGGGCACTCCAAAAGGAACACTGTTCCCAATGGTGAGAAAAAACCAATTTGAGCCACTTCCCCCACTGTAATTATTGTGGGAAAAGTGGCTCTGGGGAGCAAGGAGTTTTGAGGAGAGCCCCCCAAACTGATGTGCAGCTTCAGGGCAAAACCCACAAGGCCAAAAAAAAATTGGACCAGGGGGTCCAATTCCTGGGGCACCCAATGCCAAACCTAACTTCACACCAGAGAATCTCTATAGGACCCAAATGCACTACATTCATCTATCTACTCTATGAACCCTGCTGGCCTGGAGCCAATATAAACCCAGTTGCCAACGTCACTACCACACAAAACGCAATCTGCTCAAGGTCTGCTCTGCTGCAGCAAACCCAGATGCTAGCTCTCCAGCCCTGCCCCAAACAATGCTGGGAGAGCTGGCCAAGCACAGCAGGCATGCTGGTTCTGGGTCTCTTACTCAAATGCCAGCTTCCCTGCCATTGAACACGCAATCTATAGATGCCAGCTCTCCAGCCCTGCCCCAAACAACATGGGGAGAGCTGGCCAAGCACAACAAGCATGCTGGTTCTGGGTCTCTCACCCAGATGCCAGCTTCCCTGCCACAGAACACACAATCTACATACAGATGCCAGCTCTCCAGCCCTGCCCCAAACAACACAACTCTCAAACAAGAGAAGCTCCACATCATTCTGTATCTGACAAAGCAAGAAGCATTTAGACTTACCTTGAGTGATGGATGGTTGGCTGGTCCAGGCTCTTTTGCGTTACCCAGGCTGCACCACGAGGAGGCGAGCCAGAGTTGCATCCCAAATGAGAAAGATCACCGGGAGGGCCTCAGATTGTGTGAGAGGAAGGGAACCATTCCTTCTCTCTCAACTCAGCAGCAACACACCAGCTATCACTGTCCCATTAGAGGGACCTCAGCATTGGTATGACTGCTGGCTGCCTGTCATCATCACTGGCACCTCCCTCTTTCTTCCTCTCGCCCCTGAAAAAAAAACTGGGTTATCCTGGCTGGGCCTTTGGGTGCTGTTGGTTATAGTTGGGGGCTGCAATGGCCCTTTCAGTATTATTAGGCATGTGTGGATGGGGACTGGGGAAATTTGGATTGCTTTGCAGATTTTAAAACAGCATTCACTTTTGGTTTGGATGGATGAGGGGTGGAGGGTGCACTGCTAATCAGTTTGTGAATGAGTTTTTGGGCTGTCTTTGAGTTCTAGTCTATGTTTAGTGGGAGAGCATTTTACAAACATCTTCCAAGCGCGGACCAAGAGAGGATGCAGGCACAAGTCAGTGCTCATTTCATTCACTCTCAAAGTCTCCGTTCGGAGAGCCGAACAGAGGCAAGTTGACCTTCAGGAAGACCAACTGCTCAACTGTCCAGGGTTGCAGGCAATTGCGATGTGGGCAGACAATGTCGCCTGTATGCAAAAAAGACGCGCTCACTCTGCACACTCGTCGGTGGACTACAGAGGAGAGGGCAGGCCAGACCCCCTCCTTCGCAATCCAGTAGTCCAAAGGAGATGTTTCCTGCAACTCGTTGGGCTCCGAAAGATAGTCCCTCACCATCACCGCACCTGTCTCTGCTCTCATGGGATTAGCCCAGCCATCAACTACACAACAGCCCTGCAAAGCATGCATTTGCAATGCATTTTGCAAATGTATGCTTTGGATTGGCTCCTCTCCCCCTCCCTCCCTGATCCCAGGGAGGCTATGGGAGAGGCGGGAAAAGGCTTCCAAAGGCGGGAAAGGAGGCAAGCAGCTCCCCTGAGGCTGCAGAAGCTCTTTTCCCACCTTTTCTATGTTCTTCCGTATACTTCCGAATATTGATTCGGAAGTATACGAGGAGCCATGTACGGATCCCGTATAATGCCTGTAAATTGGATTCGGAAGTGTACAACGCCGTATACTTCCAAATCGGGGTATTCAGAGGTTTATTTGGTTCGGCTGAACCAAATGCACACCCCTAGTCTGAGGCAGAGATTTCACTCGCCAAAGCAAGTAATGAGAGAATCTATAACATGGCTGACAGGGTTACCATGATCGCCCTAGCCACTTCCCTCCCTCAGGGGCAAGATTTTCCCCTCTGTTTTTCTTTCCCTTTATTAACTGAACCACTCTAGTAATGTGATTTCTTCTCTGCTCGAGAACTCTGGCTGTCCCACCCTGTCATAGTACAGCACTTTGGCTGTTGACTCAGTCCAGGAACCTGAGGTGTTTTGAAATGCAAAAATAACAAAATATTTTATTTAACATAGAGGGGAATGGTCAGGTGAAATCATGGGTTAAAATTTTTGAGATAAAACCAGTACATGCACAATTCAGTTCTTATGTTTCAGACTGAGAGTTTCTTAAGCTTTTCACAGTAAATCTTTATGTTGAGAGGCTTCTGTTCCAGTGTTTTCCCCCAAACATTTCAGTGTGCTTTGAGTGTTCTCTAATTCTTTTGGTTTCCAGAATGCTGGTACAATCTTTCCAGTACCCAGATTCCTTCTCTTGAAACACCAGTACTTGTCTTGAGTTTTTAACTGACTCTTGTGATCCATAAAGGCAATTTCTAACTATACCAAACCAGAAATCTCTGTACTAGTGGTGTGCAAGAAAAAAGTTTTTTAAAACCCAAATATATTGGGGTCTTTTATACCCTACGGGGACAATGCCTGCATTTCAGCAATCATTTTTGCTCCCACCCCCCCTTGGAAGTGGAGATTCTCTGTTAAATGAGCCTGGCAATGGGAAGGGTTTTTTTCTTTCCCTGAACCCACCTCTCACCAACAAATGAAAATAAAATGAACGGCAGAACCATATATACTTAAGCTAATTGTAGAAAGAAAAATAACAGAAAACAACTAGCAAAGGGAAAGAAGGTTATTGCTACAAGGCTTGGGGTTTTTTGGGGGGCGGGTAATAATAGATGTGGCTAGCTCTGTAAGATGCAACTAAAAGCAGGATGTTTTTAGCAGCTTAGCTGGATGGAAACACAGCTGGGCCAGAAGGGGCATGAGGCAAGACCACAGCAGTGCAGGAGCAGCTGGAGAGCAGGAGAGAGATACTGGGGATGAGGTGAGACTGGAGGAAGAGGTGTCCAGAATAAAGCAGGAGGCACTACCAGCAGTGGCTGACAGGTCAGGATGGAGTGGCTGTGCAGTAAACAAGCCTGGGGATACCAAAGAGCCAAAGGCAAGTGACCTCAACGTCTCACTGTAGGCAAGATGGAGCCTGAGACTGAGCTGGAGGAGGTGGGATGAAGACTGGTTGGCATAGACACAGCAAACCAATTTCCAGAAAATCCAAGGTGAGGATATTAGAACAGGTGGGATAGGCTTACGCTGAGGAACTAGCATTGAAAGGGAAGGGCACCAAGGAAGACATAGGCACAGAAGGGCTAAGAGAGAAACTGTTGGGACCCAAGCCTTTGAGCAGTCTGAAGCCCTGAAAATTGTCACAAGTGAGGGATTGTATGGGATCTGATGGGGCTGAGTAATCATGTCAAATCCAGGACCTAGGGCACCAGTGATTACCATAGTGGACTTGTGAGTTGTGGCTGGCCAATACGCAAGGAGAACTACACAGCATTTGATGGACAAACAGGTTGCTCAGAACCAGATGATACAGGGATTCAGGGGTTGGCCTTATGATAGCTTTGCTCTTTCCTTCCAAGGTCGGGGACAAAGGTGGTGATTGGGGGGCAGTCATCTCCGAGGCACCCGCTTATGCGGTGTGCCTCAAGGAGCAGTGCTTTCCCCAATGTTGTTTAACATCTACATGTGGCCACTTGCTCAGATTGCCTGGAGGTATGGGCTGGGTTGCCATCACTATGCGGATGACACCCAGCTCTGTCTACTGATGGATTGCCGGTCTGACTGTCCCAGAAAATTTGGACCTGGTGCTGCAAGTGGTGGCAGAATGACTCTGAGTCATCTGAAGCTGAACCCGATGAAGACAGAGGTCTTTTGCCTGAGTTGTGATGGTCCTGGTAGGGAAATCCCCCTACCAACTTTTGACAGTGTGCCACTTACAACAGTGCCCAGGGTCAGAAGCTTGAGGGGGGGGGTGCTACTGGAGCCTTACCTGACCATGGAGGCCCAGATAGCAGTCACTGCCAAATCCTCCTCTTACCATCTTATGGTTTTAGTCCCCAAGCCTGATAGGTCCACCCAACTGTGTCTGGATTTCCAGGACATCAATAAGGTATTGTGTTTTGATGTTTACCCCATGCCCCCAAGTTCCACAGTTGTTGGAGCGCCTCAGTCAAACCTGATACATAACCACACTGCATATGACCAAGGGCTGCTGGCAGGTTCCTCTGAGGGTTCAAAATAAAGAGAAGACATCTTTGCTATCCTGTGTAGCCTGTATCAGCTTGTGGCCATGCCCTTTAGTCTGCATGGAGTAGCCATTACATATCAATGTCTAGAGGACCACCCAGAGTACTGCCAGGAGCTCACTGTGGCCTGTATAAAAGATGTGGTGTTGAACTGAAAGTGGAAAGATCATCTGCAGCACTTGGAAGAAGAATTGCAGATCATTAAAGAAGTTGAGCTCCACCAGAATCCAAGAAAACGTGTGTTGGTCCAACCCTACATCCTCAACTTGAGATATCAGGGGCTGTGCAAGGAAAGGAAGAAGCCCTGTGCTGTGTGAGCTTCCAGTGCCAAAGATGAAGAGGTAAGTAACACAGTGATGGGTTGGCTGGATATTACAGCCATTTTACATTTCACTTTGTAACAGCACCTTTGTCAGATCTCTTACACACACACACACACACGGAGTTAGGAATGCTAGAAGGCCTTGGATGTGGTTCTAAAGACAGATGAGTCCCTCTGTACTCTAAAGTCCTGTCTTTGTCCAGCTGGGAAGGCTATGCCAACCTAGCACTTGGACATCAGCAGAGTGAAAATTATTTGTTTCCAAAATTTTTATTTTTATCCTACTTCCTTGACTTACCATTTCACAACAAGTAATACAGACCAATACCAAGAAGATAATTTTGGTTACTGCTGTTAGCTCTGTAAAGAATTGGCCAGAAGAAATATTTCTGTTTACAATCTTATTAAACAGCTCAAAATATAGTTATAATATACCATTGTTTTGGAGCTTAATGCCTCTACATCATCATCTTTGGTGAAAAGAAAAGTGAATCAGGATTTGGTTGCTACTACCAAACAGTGCTAAAACCATAGTGGCAAAGTATATAATTTCTCTTAAAACCAATCTGTCCTGCACTATATTCTTCACTATGGCTAATCTAAAGCCATTCCCTAAGGAAATTGTTCCTGTACCTCATGGGTAACCGAGGATAGTGGAAAGAATTTAGGTCAGTCTGTCTAGGATAGTGTGAAAGGTAATGCTTACTGAACAGAAAAGTGTGTCAGCTAATTAGAAAACTATAGCTGGAGGCGAGTGATCGATTTAATTACTAGTTGCTCTCTAACCTATCTTTAAGGAAGGGTTATTGAGAGGGTAGTGGGTGTACATCTTCAAGCTTTTAAAAATGTTTATGGTTCAAGCAAAACTCAGGAATTTGTAAGAGACTGGGTTGATAAATGTGAATGACCTAGTGAAGGATGATAGACAAAGCTGATTTATCTTTGCTTTTGTTGGCTGTAATTTGCAGTCTACAAAGCTCTTGATCATCAAGTGGTAGACTTGTCTGCAGTTGTTTGCTGAGGTTTATTGAAGTTGCCATGGCTTTGCCTACTCCTGGCTGACAATTGCTCAGAACAGAGGACTCTTATATCATCTGGCAAGTTTTTGATATATCAACATGGATCAGATTGGATAGTCTTGCTTTAGAGTTGCTAATATGCTGGTGATAATTCTGATCTATGCATGCCAATGTGGATACTGTTTAGGTAGGGTGGAAGCCAAGGAATCCCTCCAATCCCCAATTCACATTTTCAGGCCATATGAATGAGAGAATGGCCCTGCTGGATAAGATAAAAGGTCAATTTAACCAGCACATTTCCTACCATGTGAGATTAGATTTCACAGATTCCTATCCATTTGGCCTATGCATTTGTTCACTTTAGGAATTAGCTGAATCTCTCTCTACCCATTGCTGCAGAATGCTAGCTGTGGGGTACAAACTTCAGTGCAAAGTATCATTTTCATCATTCTAACTTATCCTCCATGTTAAAGGAAATATAACTATAACAGCTACAGTATCCTAGGTCTGTTCAGTTATGAATAGGTAGTAAAAGGGAAGTGGAAAGGAAAGGTCCCCTGTGTAAGCACTGGTCATTTCCGACTCTGGGGTGATGTTGCTTTCACAACGTTTTCATGGCAGACTTTTTACAGGGTGGTTTGCCATTGCCTTCCCCATTCTTTTACACTTTCCCACCAGCAAGCTGGGTACTCATTTTACCGACCTCGGAAGGATGGAAGGCTAAGTCAATCTTGGGCCGGCTACCTGAATCCAGCTTCTGCCAGAATCAAACTCAGGTCATGAGCAGAGAGATCTGGAAGTAAATTCTACTGAAGTCATCAGGACTTGCTCACCAATAAACATGCTCAGATCAGACTAAACTATCAAAGCTATACTTAATTGCAGTGTAATGTGTGAACAAACTCCTGATTTTTTTAGAAAAGTAAGATTAATATTAATTGTGTAACATTTCTCTAAAGTCCTTGAAAAGTACAGAAAGAGAGCAAAGCACAGTCGCTGTTGCTGTTATTGTTATGATTTCATTTCTGTATGCCAGTATTACTCTGTGAAGAATCATTATCAAGGCCAAATTATATGAAAACGCGTTAGTCTATTAAGCACAGATTGTCTGTACAATTGAACAGAAAATAGAGGGTTTTTTCACTAAGGCTCTATTTTCATTATGTCGGGGTGGGGGAGGAAACAGATCTTTTGTATGCAGTCTTCAATGCTCTTCAACTGTGTACAATTATATTACAGCTTCAGTACATTTTGACTGCATGCAAATAAACTATGGGCACTGGAACTACATAGCAGCCTCACTTGATTTCATAAAAATCAGCAACTATAAGTTGTGTCATATTAGAAGAGCAGACAATCCTGCTTGAAAATGACCCCTTGTATTACTACTGAAGACTGGGAGGGAATAGGACTTGTACCCTTCTGTGGTTGGATTTGGTGTGGAGTCCAGGTTTCTTGTAGTAGTATAACATCTAACCCATTAAGATATTTTATAAACTCAGCATCCTTGGCCTTATTCTGCCAGCCGGCCACATTCCAGGAGACGATCTTAATATCCAGAATGGTGAAGGGTTTGGATGACGAGAGTATGAAAGGGGTGGTGAGTCAGTCTTCTCTAGTTCCTTATTCAAGGGTGCCATTGGTATCATGAAACACAGATCCATTACTCAAGCTGCTCGAGATGTTCTTAATTAGTTGACTTGTATTTGGCCACATGATCTCACTATTGCTGCTCAGAAGGGGGTTCTCAGCCATTACTGGAGATGTATGAATTTCAGCTTGTGTTGATGACTTTAGGTTCTCCTTGAGATCCAATTTACCTTCTATGGTGGAAATTAAATCAGTCTTCTCTTCAGGATTCACTTGTTGGGAGGGTGAGTGGTTTACTCCTGTTTTCCTTTGGTCTACCTCCATAGAAATGAGAAGAGTTAGAGGGACTGATAAAGCTGAACAATTCTCAAGAGTGTTGGGCATCATGAGCAGATTAGATACTTGTTGCGTGTGATCACTTTTTGTTTTCAAAAGTTTGTCCCTTGACACTTTGAGTTTAGTTGTGATTGCAAGTTGTTCCGTAGATGGGAGGGCTGTGAAAGAGTTAATTAGATCCTGTTCTATGGAGTTCTCAAAAAGGAGATGCTCTGAAGCTGGGTTTAGGTAGAAAGGTGAATCAGAACCCTGAGCCAAGTCACTCTGGTCTCCAGCTTTTGTCATTCCTGCCTTGAAATTGATGTCCTCTGTCAAAGAGCCTTCTTTTTGCCAGTGGGGTAGCAGGGGGTTTATAAGAGAATTGACAAAGACCTAGCTGGAAAAATCCCCTTGGTGTGAAGGAAGTCTTTCTGGGACTGCAGCAGACTGGGGATCCTGGAACTGCTGAAAGTGAGCAAGATTCTTTGAGCCTGATTTGGGCTGGTAAGAGGTTCCACCATAATTAAGTCAATTGATTTATGGCATCCCAATCTGGATTGGATCTTATGAATGTGCTATCGAACGTATCCAATCCAAATTCTTGCATAAAATTCTGGGCATGCCAAAATGTGTCCCATATGCAGTTACCTGCTTAGAAACTGGCATGTCTAATGGTTACTAGTGCATGGCTCATGACCTTCAGATTCTGGCTATGCTTGCACTACAACTCTGAACTGGGGAGCTATATCTCTCAAATGCTCTCTGAATTTAATTTGTCAAATTGGTCAGCACATATTGAGAGAAAAATAAAAGCAATGGGTTTATCCCTAGAACTATTGTCCATGCTGTCCTTCACCATCGCAGTCCAACAAATTAAAAACAGGTTGCTAAATATTGAGCGCCAAGACCTATACAGTCTGGCTAAGAAAACTTGTTCCCCACTGAGTTTTGAGATCTCTCTTAGTACTGGGAAAATGGCCTCATATCTATCCATCTCTAGCAGCGTAGAGCTTTTTCCCTTGCCAGATGCAACGCCGTGACCTCTGCCATTCTTTATGACAGATTTAACAAGACAGCCTACTCAGTCAGATACTGTCTCTGTAAGCAAAAATGTGTGGAGTCAGTTACTCATATTCTTCTTTATTGTAATTTGTATACAGATCTTCATCACAAGTATTTACATCCTCTTTTAGTTAGCATGGTTGATTGTTCTGATGCACTTAAGGTCTATAGTCTTTTGAATGATACTTCATCTAGTGTCACTGAGAAAGTGGCTAAGTTTCTTTATTCTGTTTTAAAGGCACGCCAGAGGATCTCATAGAAATAGTTTATGTTTATGCTTTTCCTGATGTATATGTATGCAATCATTCCAATTTATCTTTTTTTAACCAGTTTGCTTTAATATATATATAGCTATATATTTATTTTATGCCAATAAAGGCTAACTTGACTTGATCTAGAAAAGCAGACTCTTTCAAAACATTGGCTTTTATAGAGTCACAGATGCTTGAGAGAGAAAGCTTTTTGCTTTCTCTAAAGCTTAATTTTAAAGATGAAAACCAAATTTCCTAAACTATCTGGTCCAGTTCAAATATCTCCTACTTAAGTTTAATTATCTCTTGTGAATAGAGTTTCCAGCTTCCAGGTGGGTCCTGGAAATCTCCAGACTGAAAAGATCCATCTCCTTGGGGAAAATGACTGCTTTGGAAAGTGAACTCTATGGCATTATACCTGGCTAAGGTCCCTCTTCTCTGCAAACTGCACCCTCCACAGACTCCATCCCTAAATATCCAGGAATTTCCAAACCCAGATTTGGCAACAGTATTTTTGAGAATTGACTCCATGGCTGGGTACAGATGGGCAGCTTGGGGCAGCAGCTGCCCAGCTCAGGAAAAAGCCGGCATAGGTTGAGGTACCCTGGGGTGGTCAGATAGCTTGCGCCCCGCTACCAGGAGAGAGACAGGCTCTGTGTGCCCCAGAGGAACGATCACACTACTTGTGCACTGGGGAGGTGCTTCCCTGCTGCTCCTAGGCAGTTCAGATTGCCCGGACAGGTAGCGGAAGGACTTCAGAGATTTGCCTCCTATTAGTAACTGGTGGCTTTTTGAAGCAGCTTGCAAGCGTTGGAGGACAAGGTAAGGGTGGGAGTGAGGTGGGACCCAGATGTGCGTGTTTGAATGCACCATTTTAATCCAGAAGTTGGAGGTGCCTCTATTGCCCCAAATTGGCCATCTGAATTCAACCCACGAATTTTCATTTTTATATTAGTTTCCTCATGTCAATTTCCCCCATTAAAAATAACAAATTTCCCAAGATGTAATGGACAGGGTATTGGTTTTTGCAGTATGGCATTTGAAGCTGAGATCCCATAGCAGGTGCCAATACTTTAAGTGCAATCCAAAGCGCAGTTACACACTCCTAAACCTATTGACTTCAGTGAACAAAGAAGAATGTAACTATTTCGGATTGCCTGTTAAACTGCCATAGTTTAAGGTAAAATTACAATATCTCTACATATTCCAGAAGCCTGCACTGATGATATATTTAAATCTAGACTTCCTGCCTATCAAAACTGTAATTCGTGGTCTAGGTCTGCAGTGATATTCGATATGGCATAACAGATAAAAATTTTGAGACTCAGTGCAGGAATCCTTGCTTGACCTTGATGCTTTTTGGGTTGCCTTTTGGTCATCAGCCAGCCTTGTAATTTACAGCAGCTTCCTTCGGACAAATTGACCCCAGACCAACAGCGAAGTACAGCATTATAGTGGCGTCATGTGCAGTGTTTTGCCCCCCAAGTCAGAATAAAGAGGCGGACGCAAATGAGTTGGTAAAACTATGGGCCACTTTATTAATTGAACACATAAATGGCAAGGGCAACCAGAACTGCAGCCAGGTCAGGGCCAGGGGTCTCAACAGACCGCTCCCCTGCCTTTAAGCGGGCGAGAGACCCGGCCCCCCAGCCGGAGCTATGTTTCACAGCTCCCATCAGGCAGGCCCAGCAGGGAGGCACGCACCGGAGGGCCCAGACACCAGACGCGCGTCTCAGTGAAAGGCACCCTCCAATCAAGTCTCCAGGACTGTCTGCATTCACATACCTCGAGTCACAAATACCTAAAGGTTGATCCTGCCAGACCCCTAACTCCCCAAAAGGGGGAGGCTTACCGATCCTCCCCAGGCTGCATGGCACCATAAACCCAGTAAAACCTGCCACAACTAAGGCCAAGTCTCTACTTAGGGCTTAGCACCCACCGGAAGGCCCAAAGCCAACCCCAACCCTTGCTGAAGATCCCTCAGGAAAAGCATATTACCCTTTTCCAAGAGATGCACCCCATCCCCTCTGTAGAGGTCAGGATATTTCATGAAGAGAGGGAGCAGAGGCTTGCAAAAGCATGTTCAAGCCCCGCCCCCACACAGACACACCTAAATGGGCGTGCGTCCTCTCTCGTTCCAGGGCGGCAAAAGTTCCCCAGCAGCCAAGCTGCGAGGCGGCAGGCTGCCAGAGACTCCATTCTTTTGCTTCTTAAAACAGTTGCACTGCAGTCCTACAAACACATTCTTGGGTGTAAGCACCATTGAACCCGAGTAGGATCCTGAGAGTGGAAGAAGTAAGAACCTGTTCAGGTATGGATATTCCTCAATAAAGGACTATGTATGTGCAGCTGAAGCTCTGTTCTCTGTGTAGTCACAGGAGAAAGATGGTGAGACACACATGACTTGCTCCACTCTGCCTTCTACATATAAGGCAATGATGAGTTTGCTGCATGCTCAGCCTGACAGACGTTGTAGATTGTCCACTTCCCTTCTGCCTCATAGGCTGTTGACCAGAGCTAGTGAAAGAGAGAGAGGGAGACATTTTGCCATATCAGCCTATATGCACATCATTATCTCCGCTCAACCTTACAAGATTATACTTCCTGCAGACAAGAGGACACATCTGTTCCATGTAGACAATGTCTCTTTATTCCCATAATTAGCTTCCTCCTACCTTTTCTGCTTTCTTCTTGTACCAACATGTTTTTGCCAGGTAGTAATTTGAAAATAGACCACTTCAGGAAAGATGCATATCCTTCATATGCCATGTGTAAATGTGTACTAGAACATGATGATTTCATCAATACTGTGGATCAAGATGAATGGTTGAAAGGCACTAGTGATAGGGAGAGATCTTAGAGGGCAGAAAGATATGGGACAATAGAAATGGGCAACAAGAATCCAGTAAAATTTCCAGAAGATTGATTAGTGATATGGAGTAGGATTCACTCAGTTTTTTCACTGAATAATATTCATTTCTCTCAGCTACATACTGCAAGGCTTTTATACATTCAGGCCCCATCCTTTCCAGAATAACTACCATTATGGGTAGTCAGAAGGGACCCCCTCCTTCTTACCCTTTGCCCCCAAAAGTTGGTTGGATCCAACTCATAGGTTTTATTTTCAACTTTTATTTTTTATGGACCTTTATGGTTTTTACTGTTATTTTGCTTGCTTGTTTGGTCAAGAAAAAAAACTTGTTCAATATTGGTCTAGTTAACAATGATTTTGCCCAGAACAAGCTACTGGGAAGTCTGTATTGAAGAGAAAAAGTATGCTACATTAATTTAATACACCCTATATGCAAGGTGACAGACATGGATGCATGTTATTTCCCTATCTCTTCAAACTATATGCAGAACATATCATATGGAAAACTGGATTAGGTTTAGAAGACAGGGAGTGAAAACCATTAAGGGGAACACTGACAATCTGAGATATGTAGACACCATAGTACTGGCAAAAAATATTGAATACTTGGAATGACCGCTGATGGTTAAAGTTGCAATCATCAAAGCAGAACTACTGGTGAACATCAAGAAGACAAAAATAATGACCACTGAGGAATTACACAATTTTAAGACTGATAAGGAAGAAATTGTCTACTACTTGGCTCAATCATCAACCAAAAGGGAGACTGCAACCAAGAAATCAGAAGGAGATTGAAACTTGGAAAGGCAGACTTGAGGGAGCTAGAAAAGATCCTTAAGTATAAGGAGGTATTGCTGGAGACCAAGATCAACATTTTTAATTCCATAGTATTGTCAGTTATTGTGTATGAATGTGAAAGTTGGGTGATGAAGAAATCTCACAGAAAGAACATTGATTCCTTAGAAATGGTATTGGAGGAGAGTTTTATGGATACCATGGTCTGCCAAAAAGTCTGATAAGTGCATTCTAGATCAAATCAAGCCTGAATTCTCCCTAGAAGCTAAAATGACAGACTATAATACTTTGGTCCCATCGTGAGAAGACAAGAGTCACTGGAAAAGGCAGTATTGCTAGGAAAAGTTGAAGGATTCCTTCAGTGTTTCCTCTAAGCTGTGTATGTGAACAACCACTCATTAACAGAGGAAGCCCTGCTTAGCAGCAATCTGGAGCCACACAAGATCTTGCACTGCCCATTGCCCATTTTAAGATTACAGCAGTAATATGCTGTTCAGGATGTGAACTGTTCTACTCAGTGGGGAGGGGAATTAGAGGGAACATTAGCTGCTTTTCCCCATACAATCTGCCAAAGCAGCTTCACTCAGTAGGGTTCTGCAGGTGCCAACCTACACATGGGTAAAATCAACAACTGTCATACATGGGCGTTCTATGTTCTTGCCCCCACCTTATAGAACTGTCTGCCTAAGGAGGTCAGGAAAGCTCCCACTCTCCTGGCTTTCCATGGACTATGCAAAACTGAATTATTCACAAGGGCTTTTCTATGCAGAAAATAGGCTGCATTGTACAAAATGATTCACAAAATTGCTTGGATAAATTATTAAAGACTGTAGTCTATAATACTATGTATTGCTTGCTGTAAGTAGGATCCTACAATGTAATTTTTGCATCATTTAGAATCATAGGCCGTTTTCGCACTAGCATGTACTCCGGCGTAGCACCCCATTTACCTCCGGATCTTTTCCTGGTTTTCGCACCTGTTGCTCCGGCACTGCGTCTTGCTCCGGTGCTGCAGGGTTTCACGCCGGAGTATCTAGATCCACCTCCTTCCGGAGTTTTTGAAAACCTCCGGATCCACACCGGATCCACTCCTCGGAGTTTGCTGTGGGAAATCCATCCACGCCGGATCGACTGCTTTGTGGGCGTCACCCTCTCCCTTTCCGTCCTCCCACCCCATCCACCCCCTTGGCCAATCGTCAGGCGTTCGCGGCGCTTCCCAAAAGTGCCCGCACGGCCATTTTTTTTAAACTTCATCTTTCTTGCGTAATAGCAATATTTCGAAATTAACAAATAGAAAAAAAAAACCCTCCTGAAGCGGTGGGTACGTGAGGTTGCTTTTCCGCTGTTGCGTTATTTCGCAACTTCAAAATTGCATTATACATTATACATTGTTGGGGGGGGGGGGAATCTAGTGCCGGCGTGGGCCAAAGCGTTCATGTGTGTGTGTTTTAAAAAGGCAATGCCTCCCTCAGCTGTGCCACCAGCATTTCTGGACCTGCACAAAATCGCCATGTATAAAATGGGAAGTTGGAGTCCTGCATTCTCCTCCCTGGCTACATTCCGCTCGGTTAGAAAACAGACGCGAGCTCGCTCTTCACACGCGCCACAGAAGGGGAAGGAGAGAATGGGGCGGGGGGGAGCTCTGGCAGCAGGAGTCAGTCAGGTCCCCGTTGCAGCTGCAAGCGCCAGCCGGGGAGGGGGAAGAGCGCGGAGGAAATGCCAGCTTCGCCACCCGAGAGGGATCGAGGCTGGGAAGGGAAGAAGCTGCCACATACACACACACACACACACGCAACTCTGGAATTTGTGTTGGGGGGGGGAATCTAGTGCTGGGATTCTCCACTGTGAATGCTTCTGTTAATACATAAAGGGCTGTGGAGGATACTACAGCTGCAGCCACTCCATAAGCAGAAGCGGCACACGTGATGCGGTTTACGTTGTTACGTTGTTACGCAATTAGACTTGCGCTTAAAAAAAAATGATTGACAGGGCATCGAACTCAAGTCGATGCTAGTGCAAAAACGATTTGAGCCGGGGCTTCATGGAAAGCGACTCCACTAAAGAGGCAGTGTGCGAAAACGAGGAAAATGATCCGGACATAATTGCGCCGAGGAATAAGGGGAGCAAACGCTAAGTGCGAAAACGACCATAGAGTTAATACATAGGCTTTGCTTCAGTTCTGTTTTCAGATTTTTTGTTGGTTCTGCAACCTTAACCTTAAAGCACTGTTGAGTGTCCCATCCTGTTGATTGTATTGACTCACTCTGTGTAATCCACTTTGAGTCCAAGTGAGAAAGGCAGATTCTAAATTACATAAATAAATAATATTTCCAACTGGTTTTTAATTTTTGAAGGGTTTGTCATGGGATTTTCCATGTTGTTGCTGTTTTAAAAAGTTTATCTTTTTGTGTCCTTCTGTTTCTGGTTTTAAAGCTGTTCTTCTACAGTGTTTTCAAGATCCTGAAGGTTTTAAAAATGTAGTTGTTGCAGCAGTTTCTGCAGAAGATTTCTGGTTAGGTTTTAATAACAGTAACTGCAGGCAAGGTATTAAAAACACAAAATGAATTTTAGCATGGAGGCAAGAACTGCTTCTAAAGAAACAGGCTTGGAATGGCATGATGGGGAGGAGGAAGGCTTCCTGCCTCCCTCCCCAAAACAATTTTTCACTTGAAAACCATGCTGGAGGTTACTTCACCAATTTTGCTGCTCCACATGAAGTATCTGTATACTTGGGGCAACAAAATAACAAGAAAACTGCTTGTGGGGTGGCCCTGCTCCCCACCCCCACTGGAGCACTGTTCTGAGCTCATGAACAGATAGTGCTCTGCAATTGCTATGTGACTCTGCAGCTGCTAGTCAGCATGGATGCCCTGATTCCTGCAGTCTGGAAGGAGTTCCAGAGGATGGAGGATCTCTGTTTTGCACAGTGTCAGCTGTGTAGGGCTAGGATCAGTCAAGGAAAGGACATGCGTAATCTTTTGACAACCAGATTCAGGAACCAGGTAGTGCTCTTCAGGTGGTGGCTGTGGTGGGGTAGCCAGCCAGTCAAAAGGGGAGTTGCTCCACAACCACCTCTGATGGTTTGATGTTCAAACTTCCTGTAGGGAAGGGACACCATGCATCCATGATGATATTTGATGCAGTTGGCACTAGTGTACCAAGGTATGAGCAGAGGAGAGGCTCACTCACTGATATGATTATTGTTTTTGTTTGATATTCTTAGCACTTGCACAGGGGACTACCTTTACTTTTATAAGGCAAGGCAGCCACACAGATATATTTAGTTTAAGAAAGCTTTACTAAAGAAAATATAGGAAGGGTTACACTGGAAGTTAAAGTTACAAAGTCCTAACTGTTTTCCTAGTTCTACATCATGCTTGTTTGACGGTACTGCCTTATGTCTCTAGAGACTCTGTGGGAACAAAGGTGAGAGAAAGTTTTAACCCTCAAGCCCTAAAAACTTGTAACTAAAAACATATTGTATCCTCAGTAAACTAATTAACCAATAGTAGTTCCCAAACACAGGAAAAGCGCCACACTTAATTGGTCCTGAGCTAACTAGCTAAGAATTTGCATGCATAAACAAATGGAGTAACTCTTTCATGACTGAAGTGATAACTTGCAAACTCTAACAGTTTTAGACTGTTATTGAGGATAATATTCTACAGGCTGTTCCCAGATACCGATCCTTGGTACATGATCCCTATCACAACTCACTGTGTTCGGGGCTGCCAGGGACTATATGAAGACGGTTCTCCCATGCTTCTGGGACAGCTGTGCATTTCACATCCAACATTTAGACTTCTTGTCTTCAGGTGTAGCACACACATTTCTTGCTGACTGTGCGCTGCTGGTGGAGCATCCAGCACTAACTAGGAAAGGTGAGAGGTGCCACTGGACTGGCTATTGCCATGCTTCGCTCCATGTTGACGTATTAGATGAGGCACACACACACTGAATGAGGAGTACACTAAGGCACTCTTGTTTTACATGGCAAGCCTGGGTTTCATCAGTCCATTAATCTAGATAGCTTTCTGAACCAGACACAGGACATTTAGACATTCTTCAGCGATGCAAGTGCTAGTGCAGAGGCTGCAAGGGGGCACTGAGGCCTGCCTGGAATATTTCACCAAGCAGAAGGCCTATGTGTTGGCAATTGTTGGCAACCTCATCAAGCATGCTGGCCAGCACATTTGCTGGAGAGATAAGCTCTCTCAGCAGATGCAAAATTTGCATTAGTTAAAATCTTTGAACTGTCTTCTAGGGCAGACCCATGTCTAGTATGTAGCAATAGTCTATTCAAAATATTAAAAGTAGCATGGATCAACATGACTATATCAGCTGTAGAAAGAAGGCTAGCTTCTGAGTAGGATGTAACAGGAAAAGATGTTCTTGGTATTATCCCCACAAAGGATTCAACATCCCTGATGGAAGCTGTCTAAGACTCACTATGTGTGACTAGCCCAAGGTATCCTTGCAAGCTTCTATAGTAGAGCGGAGATTTGAGCCTGAGCTTCCAAGATCATACACCAGCACTGTGTACTAAACTATATAATGGTTTAATGAAAGTTAGAAAGATCCAGGCCTTGTTTTGGGCAGGAGCTCTCAGGAGTGGAGCTCCGGACCTTTAAATTTTTTTGTGCTCTTTCTTATCCCCCCCCCCCCAATAATTGCTTCTGGGCTCCATTGTTCAAACCCCCTGTGAGAATTTTTTGAACTCTTAAGAGTTGACAAACTTTCTAATATTTTTCCCCACAAAAAAGGGAAAATAACCAAAACATATAAAACAGAACAATGGAAACCTTCATCATGTCACTGTGTCTGCATAGGAGAGCCAGTTTGGTGTAGTGGTTAAGTGCCTGGACTCTTATCTGGGAGAACCGGGTTTGATTCCCCACTCCTCCACTTGCACCTGCTGGGATGGCCTTGGGTTAGCCATAGCTATCGCAGAAGTTGTCCTTGAAAGGGCAGCTGCTGTGAGAGCCCTCTCAGCCCCACCCATCTCACAGGGTGTCTGTTGTGGGGGGAGAAGATATGGGAGATTGTAAGCCACTGAGTCTGCAATTCTTCTGATTCAAAAAGTATGATGGGAATAATATTTTATTATGACAATTACAATTCTAAAAGCATTTTAAGGTAGATGTTGAGCTGATATAATTTAGTACACCTTCCAGTGATATCAGGGGTATGTGGCATATGCAAATGAGTTCTGCTAATGAACTCCAGCTTCTCTTTTCCTACAAAATCCCTAGAAAGATCTAATAAAACTAACAATGATGAAATGTCCCTATCTGTTTATAATGGATCAAAGCAGGAGTCAAGTGGCACCTTTAAGACCAACCAATTTTTATTTAGAACGTAAGCTTTCGTGTGCTCTTTCGTGTGTCCTCATCTGATGAAGTGTGCTTAAGAGCACACGAAAGCTTATGTTCTAAATGAAAATTGGTTGGTCTTAAAGGTGCCACTTGACTCCTGCTTTGTTCAGCTGCTTCAGACCAACATGACTGCCCGCTTGGATCTATTTATAACGAAGATCATCCGCCAGTATGACTAATGCTGTATCTGACCAGGTCTGAAACAACCTTGAAATGGGTCTGAAACAACCTTGAAATGGGTCAAAGGCAGAAGTGTCCTTTAGATATGCTTGGAATTGTTTGGGCATCACCTACTCTGTCACCTTACCTTTAAAAACCATGATTTGTAACCAACCAATTATTAGTTGACTCCTCCTTAGTTGGGACAGGGGAAGCTACCTTAATAGCCTCCTTCAAAGATTTAGGAAAATTTTCCTCTCGCAAAGATGTATACATAACCCTGATCAATTGTGCTTTTATCTCTCCCCCCCTCCTTCCCCAGTAGCAACCTTCCCAGCCCCAAAGACCATGCTTGCATCAGTCAGGGAGAACAGTTTGAAACTATCCACAAATTCTTGAGAATTGGAAGCTTCAAACACATCTGGCATAAGAATTAAATCTGGTATCCAAATTGGAATGAATCAAATGTCGCAGCAATTGGACAAACTGCCTTTTGTTACAGGGTCAATATGCACAATTAAAAGAGTATACAATCTTTAACAGTCTTGGTGGGTGAGATTCAAATGGTACAATGTTGGCAGAAATGAGGTAAATTTCCTTCATTGCCATCACCGCCACCATTATAAGCTGCACGGCATGATATGTCTAGTTCAGTGTGACTTTTCTGTCCATAATATCCAAATCTTCCAACTCATTTATGTTACCCAGGAAATCAAGGATCAGGAAATCTACTAGAAAGAGGAAGAGGACTCTAGGAAGTCACTATTTTCCAATAAAAGACTGACATTCCATACTGTTAATACTGCTTAGTAAGGCTTCACCAGACTAACAGTTGAGAATGCCCATTCCCATACTTGAAGGATATGAGAACCATGTGCTTTGCCCTGAGATCCCTGGAGAAAGTGCAACATATAGGTGTGACATAAACAGAGAAGTCTCCCTTCTCATGCACTAATTCAGAGTTCATGAAGAGAGCCAGTTTGGTCTAATGGTTAAGTGTGTGGATTCTTATCTGGGAGAATCAGGTTTGATTCCCCACTCTACCACTTGCACCTCCTGGAATGGCCTTGGGTCAGCAGAGGTTGTCCTTGAAAGGGCAGCTGCTGTGAGAGTCCTCTCAGCCCCAACAGGGTGTCTGTTGTGGGGAAGGAAAATAAAGGAGATTGTGAACTGCTCTGAGTCTCTTGAGATTGGGAGTGGAGGGCGGGATATAAATCCAATATCATCATCATCATTACATATTTAGCTGGAACCAACTGAGATAGCACAAAATCAAATGAATCATCCACACAGGGGTTTTGCCAGTCATACATGGAAGGCTTATTTACTTTTTTACTGGTAGATCATTAGTGAGAACTTGCTATTCACAGACCTGGTATCAAGCAACATCAAGGTCAAACCTAAGAAGTCATTAGAATCAGACTTACATGTTGATCTTATAACAATCTGATATACAGATATTATTCAATAGCTTGAAGGCGAATAATTCTGGCTAGCTACTATATAATGATGCTTGATAATGGGCACCAGGGGGCAGGGATGGCTATTTTTCAAAGGATGTAGCAAGCATGAAATGGAGTTTGGAGATCTGTGTATCAACCCATGAAAAAATATATTAACAAAAGTCACCCAGTTATTTTTTATATGTCTAGTTTTCTAGGGAATTATCAAAAGCAGAGGGGCCATTTTAGTCACACATCCCTTCAGATCTTCAGCTCACAGTTTTTATTTAGAAATCATTAGCATATCTTTAAACCTCATGTTTACTGTTTTGTCCTTTTACTCTCTCCCTACAATTTTTTTAAAGCCAATGCTTCACTGTATTATGCAGCTTTGACATGAACAATTCCACAAACAAGAACACAATCAAGACATACAAATGGATATTTACATGCTGGATCTACAATTTTGCAGGGCCTGTAAGGTGATGTTCCACTAGGCCTTTGATGGAGGACAGTGATAGCTGGTGCCTATTGTTTTGTTCAGAAGTGTTCCTGCCTCCCCCCAGTATGCTCCAACAGTCTGAAGAGTAGGAACAGAATTAGTAGAACACCATCAAAGGTTGGAATTTTATTGTTTAAAATGTATCGTGTTATATATTTTTATGTATTTTCTATCTGTTGTACATCACCCAGAGCTCAGCCTTGGCAGTGCCACTGTTTTTGGAGAGACTCTATTCTCTATGTAGAAGTCTTAGAGCCAGATAAATTTATTTGGCCACATGTTAACTTTCTGGAGTACAGTTGTATTCCATGGTGAAAGCTGTAGTTCCTAGCAATAGAGGTTCTGTAGTCCTGAAGCTAATTTGCTTGGACAATACCACAGACCATTAGAACACATCATTAAGGTGGATCAAGGTGTGGAGTCCAATACCCACACAACATTTGATTGTTGCTGTTGTTAACCATTCAGGCAACTTGTGTCCAACTTTTAGTGATTCTATGGGCCAGTTCTCTCCACATTTTCCAATCTTGTACTGTTTCTTTGAATTGTTCTGTGCTCAGGCTGGTGTCGACTTTTATGGTATCTAGCCACCATGTTCTTTGACAGCCTTTTGCTGCTAACCAATCCAAGGATAATTTCTTTTTCTAGTGAATTCTTCTGTATGATATGGCCAAAATAAGTCAGTCACAGTTTCGTGGTTTTTTCCCCCCTTCCAATGGCATGTCTGATTTTATGTGCTCCAATACTTGTTTGTTTGTCACCTTTACTATCCAAAGAATGTACAGGAGCCTTCTCAAGCAGCACAACTCAAATGAGCTGAGTTTCCTCCTGTCTTGCTTCTTCATGGGTCCAACTTCTGCAGCCATAGGTTGCTAAGGGGAACACAATAGCACAGACTAATCTGCATTTAATTGCTAGGCTGATGTCCTTTCTCTTCTATATTTGACTCATGCTCATCATTGCTGTGCAACCCCGTATGTTTTATGTCTGGATTACATTTACTGCTTTAGTTGATCAGTGATCCTAAAAAGTTAATTCTTCCACACATTTAATCTCTTCATTGTCAACTATTATTTTTGTTTCTGTTCTTCTCGGTGGTCATGATCTTGGTCTTTTTGATGTTTAGGAAGAAGCCAAACTTCTCACTTTCTTCTTTGTTTTCTTGATCAGATATTCTAGACCTTCTTTAGTTATACCATACACCTTTATTGGCATAATGTCTTCATTAGTTTCTGAGAGGTTTGTGTCATCAGCATATTCTAGATTGTTGCTATTTCTTCCTCCAATCTTAACCCTGATTTTTTCTCTTCCAGCTCTAATGTCCTCATGATTGTTTTGGCATACATGTTGAGTAGGAAAGGTGAAAGAACGGAACCTTGTTGTACTCCTTTCTCTATCTTGAACCGATCAATATCTCTATATAGCAGTCATAGCATTGGCTTGAATGGAGATGGACGCATAGACACGGAGCTCCTCGCCTGACCGCCTCTTCCCTCATTTTGGCACAGATTAATTATATTCTTACTTCTGGAGTATGAGAAAATCGAACGGAGAAAAAAACCAGGTCAGTCTCTGCTGGTTTTAAAGTTCTTCAATCTTTCTTAGAGTCCAGAGGCTTGCTTCAAAAATCTGTTGCAATACCATTGCTGGAATCCAGTATGACCACCAGCTCTTCTGACCCGCTCTCGCTTGATCTGCTCACTACCAGAGCCTCCCAGGACACTCTTAAAACTTTAAAATGTGGGATATCGGGAGACATTCAGGGGATATTAAAGCCCCTTGCTGACCAACTGGATGCTCTACATATTTCCTTGCATGATGTTGCATGTACAGCAGACTCAGCTATGGAAACAGGGCTAGCAAATCAGGATGGCATCTGTCAGCTGCAGTCTCATGAAAATTGGGCTAGACAGTGCATATTAATACTGGACAATAAAATAAGGGAACAAAATTTGAAATTTTGTGGTTTTGAGAAGTGAGAGGAAGGCTCCACAGAATTGGCCATTTTTGTAGCTATCTGGCTCTTGTCTGTTCTGAAATTAGAGGACAGTGTTGCTCCTCATATAGTAAAAGCCTATAGAGTGGGCTCTCCTTTTGCAAACCATGCAAGAAGCCTCCATGACATTATTATAGAACTGGCTGATACGCAAAAAAAAAAAAAAGATATTGGAACTCTCCCGACAACATGGAGATTTTCAATATAATGACAAACATATCTCAATATTCCCTGACTTGTCTGATGAAACTTTTCAGAACCGACGTACTTTGAAACCAATAGCCCAAAAACCCATCGAAACAAATATTCAATATAAGTGGTTCCTATCAGGAAAACTACTAGTTTGTCACCAAAATAAAACCTGGACCATCAAAGATTTGGATGCTGGTTACCTATTACTGCAAACTCTCGGAGGTCCCAATTTGGATGCTGGTTACCTATTATTGCAAACTTGGAGGTCCTGTTGGAATTTGAGAAGAAGTTGCACAAATGGAAATGAACCTTTTCCTCTCCTTTTAAAGACAGCAAGATCCCAAACTGTTCTTCTCATTCTGAAACTTAGCACTCTGGGGCTATTAGTGCCTTATAATTATTCATACACCTGCACCAATAGCTTAGCTTCTTTATTAATATTTACTGTCTTTAACTAGTAATGGGGGAAAGTTGAGGTGGGGAGTTTAGAGGGAACCAAACCTCTTTGCTCTTGTTAGATGGGACAACAGGATGGTGGGATCAGAGATGCTCTTCCACAGAGTTTGCTCTGGGGTCTACTTTGTTTTCCTTTTTACTGCTTTTTGTTGGTATCTTTTCTGGGGATTTTGAAATTGTGAATAATATCTTATTGACTGAGTAGGGGGAGAGGTGGGAGGGGTTGTTATGGCTGAAGAAGAGGGGAAAATGTAGGGTGGGTTTGGTTGAGGTGAGGGAGAAATGTTGTTAAATCTCTTCGTTTGAATATCTTACTCACTAGTATAGTTTGTGTTTAGCCTTTTCTTAACACAGTGTTCTATTTCACAGAATAGTTTAAAGAATTTAGCCCTTATGTCATGCTGCTTATGGTATTTGTGCTGTATAGAAACTATTTTTGTCTGGGCAAAGTAAATAAGTCCCTGCTTTTTTCTTTTTCATCATTTTAAATTTTAAATTTTGCCTGCTCTTTGGTATAGAGACTCTATTTGGATCTTTGAGCTTCTTTCCAAGAGCATATTTTATAAGTACCTGACTTTTCACTGTTCAAATCTAGCTGGTTGCCTATAATTTATGATACTTCAGCCTCCTCTAGAGCACGTGGCGTAGTTCTTTTGTTTTCCAGATCTGTTTGCTTCACATGCTAGGTTGTAGAAAAAGATCAACAAGGTAGGTTTTTATTTGTTAAAGAAGTTCTTAATGATATTAAGATAACCATGGCTTCAGTTTATGCTCTCAGTTCAGATCAGTTAGATTTCATACAGGAGGTAATGTCTAAACTGAAACTCTTCCAGGAGGGTACCTTAATTCTAGACATGGATCTCAATTGTTTTATGGATAAATATTTAGACAAGAAATTACACACATCTATGGAGAAATTCAGGAATGTCTTAAAGCTAATCAGTCTTTAAAAGTTTTATCTGATATTCAAAGCAGGTTTTTAGAACAAACTATTGATGAATTACACATCTATCTATGGAGAAATTACACACATCTACTAAATCTATTTAGACAAGACCTCTAATAAAAAATTAGGTAAATTTCATAATCAATCCATGGGCTGATTCAGATTTGACAGATGTTTAATGACTCTTACATCCTATGGATTGAGACTATACATATTTTTAAGTCGTTTCCAAACTTTTACTAGAATAGATTACATCTTTATTTCATCACCTCATTAATAATTTTGTTAATAACAGAGATGGCTTCTATTGAACCTAGATGTTGGCCAGATCATGCACCAGTATTATGCAAATTGAAAATTAAGGACACAACAGATAAAAGTTATACATGGCATTCTAATAATTTTTATTGAAACATGATCATATTGCTAAACAGATCAAACAGGATATTCAAGAATTCTTTCAATATAATTTGACTGAAGGGATGCCCCTCCCCATGATTTGGGATGTGTACAAAGTGTATCTGCACAGCAACATCATCTCCATTTCACTGGCCAACAACAAAAAGAAAGATAACTTGAAACAAACTCTGTTAGATAATATAAATTTTTTAGAGGCAAAGCTCAAGAAAACATACAATCCTAAAGTAAGTAAAAAACTCTTATAAGAACATTAAAATATGAAGCTTTAGAAGTAAATAATATTAAATTGAATTTGCTGTATTTAAAACAGTCATATTGGTATAGAAGCTCACAGTTCATGCATCTTTTAGTTTGGAAAGTTAAAAAGCAGTCTAGTAAACTTTGTGTGAATGGTATTAAGGATCCCATGGGAAATTACACATGTACTAAATCAATTCTTAATATTTTAAACACTTTTATTCACAACTATATCAAACTACTGGTCTTCCTTCCAAATGAATTCAGGAATGTCTTAAAGCTAATCAGTCTTTAAAAGTTTTATCTGATATTCAAAGCAGGTTTTTAGAACAAACTATTGATGAATTGGAATTAATTACTGCTATCACATCAATGAAATCTAATAAATTTCTTTTGTGTTGACAGGTTCACCTCAGATTTTTATAAATTTTGCAATACTGGATTATCTATTTATTGGACCTTTTAAATTTTGTTTGGAATACTGGTTCTATCCTCACTGCTTAGTATTTAGATAAAAGAACAGTATTACATAAGAAAGACTGTGATCCATTAGACCCAGAATCATATTGTCCCATTTCTCTTTTAAATCGTGATAATTACATTTTTACTAATATATTAACCCAGTGGTTGAATAGAATTACATTTTGACGAATCAGTCAGGTTTTATCCCAGGAAACAATATGACTGATAATATTAGAAAAACTCTGGATATTATACACTTTAGCAAAACTATATTTGTTCAAAATAGCTGTTTATTATCCCTAGACACTGAAAAGGCTTTCGATGTAGTGGAGCCTAAATATCTCCAAATGCTGCTACACTCAATGCATTTTGTTTACAAATTTAGACAAGTTATTAATGCACTTTATTTTCCCCCACTGCCATTTACAGATCAATAATGATACCTCTTCCATTTTTCAACTATCAAGGGGCATGCACCAGGGTTGCCCATTATCACGGCTATTGTTTGTGTCTCTAATCATATTGGCTAATGGTTCCACCACTACAATAGCAGTGGAACCATCAGCCAATTTGATTAGAGATGAACCTCTTAATCCTGGGATATTGATTGGGAAGACAAAATTTCAGATTAGTCTCTTTGCAGATGATATGGTTTTGTATATACCAAAACCAAGACTTTCCCTTCCATAAATTAACTTTCATTTGGCAAATTTTAGTAAAATAGCAGGCCTTAAAGTTAATTTGGAAAAAAATCTGTTTTATATCCAATTCACTTTTTAACAGATATTAAGCAATTAATTAACCATTATAAATATAAATGGGTCATTACAGTATGGAAGTACCTGGGCATTCGAGTCCCTTTAGCATTTAATCATTTACTACAAGTTAATCATAAGGAGATTTTATGTGCAATCAAAGATCTCTTATCCCAATGGAATATCTCTCCCTTATAGAATGTGTTAATGTGATTCAATTTATTTTGCCAAAATTTTGTTTGTTTTAGAGCTATTGCATTCTGTTTATCTTCAAATCTGTTAAGAAAATGGCAAATGGATCTTAATAATTTTATTTGGAAATTTAAAAAATCAAGAATCAGCTTTGCTACTACTTGGAAACCTTTTAGGGAAGGAGGTTTGTCTGTCCCTCATATCAACTTATATTATGATGCAATTATTTTGACCTATTGTATTAGACAATATAGAAAATAATATCAAGTGGATTGGAGAATAATCAAAGAGTATAATTTTTTTCCTTCAGCCTTTCAGGAAGAACTATGGAATACACCTAAAAAAACTCCTTCCTGAACATATTAGATCTAATCAGTTTCTAGAAGCTGCATTTAAAGTTTGAACTCGATATAAAATACTTGCCCCTCCAACTTCTCCACTTACCAATTTTAGTTAATGCTGGTTTCAGCTGGGATACTTGCCAGCATCTTTATATCCTGGAAACGAGCAAACCTAACGTGATTTATCGACATTACTTTGGCAGATCAGCTAAAAGAGAAAACCAAGTTAGAATCTGAACGTAACACTATTTTGCTATGAATAACTACAAATAAATAATTTTCTTAATAAACATAAATTTGATTTTCTGTTATGAATTTTATTGTCAGAAAATGAAAAAAATTGATATTTGGATAATCCACCAATAAAAGTTTGCTATCTAAAATATACATGCTTCTCCTTAATACTAAGGGTACACATAAATTTTACTTTGAAAAGGCCTGGCATGTGGACTTACAACACACCATATCAGAGGCTCAATGGCAACAGATCTGGAATTCCTCAGTTTCTTTATCTAAATCTGTAAATATTCAGATGCAAGTCTATAAGGTCTTAGCTAGATGGTACTTGACGCCGGTTCAGTTGTCTCATTTTTCATCTGAGCTGTCCCCTCAGTGCTGGAAAGGCTGTGGGGAACATGGGACATTCTTTCATGGATGGTAGTGTTGCCCATTCATTGCTAAATTTGGGGACCAAATCTTTAAAGTAATACAATCAAATCTTCTTCGTGGTCTCTGTGCATCACACTGGTGGGAGTAGGCGCCAACGCCGATCTCGATCGGTAAACTTCAAAGCTGCGGATTTCTGCGCCACCGCCCCAGTGCACATGCCCAGAAGCCCACACTGCGCATGCCCACTGGGACGGCTGCGGACATCCCGCCAGTTCTCTTCTGACCGCCGCGCTGATCGGTTGATCTCTCTGCTACGGTCGGTGAACTTTGTTATTTCCATTTTTTGGATATAGCTAGTGTAGTATAGTTAGTTGTATATAGTTCTTAGTATAGTTAGTGTTAGGTTATAGTAGTTTTGTAGCTGCGGGAGAGTGGGGTTTGTTTTTCCCACCCTTCGGGGGGGCCCCCTCTCCCTTCTCCGTTTTTCCCGCCGTTTTGCTTTCCTCGTATGGAAAGGCAGTGGGGATTTTTCGCCGCTACTCCTCGTGTGGGAGTAAGATTGCCCCACCAGACGGGCACTCGCTGTGCTTGCTGTGCCTGGGAGAGTGGCATAGGCCTGATACATGCGTGCATTGTGCCAAGTTCCCTAAGCAAATGCGAAAGAACAGGGCAGCACGACTCGCAGCGGCGCTGATGGAGCAAGCACTTTCCCCGCGTGCTGAACAGGCCGAATCGTCGACCGGCCAGGCGGACCTGTTGACGTCGACGCCGGTCGATACCGATCACCCCACCTCCGACACCGATCGCCCTCGGAAGCGGTCCGGTTCGGCTGCGGCCTCGGAATCCTCAGTGCCGGCAAAGAGGCATAAGGAGGACAAAGGGATGCCCTCGGAGAAGGGGAAGAAGCATAAAAAGTCTGAGAAGCCGAGACATAGCCAATCGGCAACTCAGTCATCCCCTGCATCCCCGGCGGATCCGACGGTGCCGGTCGTCCCGCCGCTGAAGCTCTTCGCCTCGCCAGTCCGGCGACCGAGTCCTCAGCTGGCATCGATGTCGACTCAATTGGTCATTTCCGACTCGGACTCCAAGATCGAGCCAGCCCAACGCTTCGGCACCGATGGAAGCCCGTGTGACCGATCGACTTCACAGGTTCGAAGTCCCCCTGTTTGGCATCAAGACCAGCATCGGGATCGATCCTCTAGTAGTCGCTCCCCTCGCTACCGGGAAGGTGATCATTCGCCGCATCGCTCTGCAGCTCAGATTCCCTGGGACCAGAAGCAGTGGCAGTATTTGTATGGGGCCTATCCAATGCAACCTCCCTTCCCGTGGCTTTAGCAGAGGCAGATGGACTGGGATCAGGCCTCTGATACATCGTATCGGTCCCGAACATCCTACCGGACACAACGACATGCTCCATCGGCGTTGGTGTTGAAGCCTCCCGAGGGAGAACGTCTTGCCCGCCAGAAGGAGCCTGAACAGCAGACTCCTTCGGTTAAAGAGTACTGCAGCTGATGTGCAGAGGTCCCCAAGACTGCAGCGTCAATCCGAACTTTCTGACTCCCCAGGGGCTTCCCCGAGGTCCTTTGATGGTTCCTCCCTTGACAGAGAGGCATCTTCCCACGGTGAATCTTCCCCTCCGGTGAAGACATCTGAAGAGCAGCCCATCTCGCCATCGGAAGACCTCAAGTCTTACGGTGACCTCATCAAAAGGATGGACCAGACTCTTTCACTCCCCACGGTGCAGCCGCAGCCCGTGGTGACGGATACAGTCTTCAACATCGTCCAACAGGACACTTCCACGGCAGTAGCCTTGCCCCTCAAGAACGTGATGCTACAGACTGCCAAGTCCTCTTGGGACAAGCCAGCGTCCACGCCTGTGTCCTCCCGCAGGCTGGACCATATGTATCGGATCCAAGAAGCTTCGGCGGAGTTCCTGTATGTCCACCCAAAACCTAACTCCATGGTAGTGTCGTCGTCCTCCAAGGCGAAGAAGACGCACTCCACATGACCTGATAAGGAGGGCAGGAAGTTAGACGCGATGGGCAGGAGGTTGTACTCCGTGGGTTCCCTGGGTGTCAAGATCGCAAATTATGCGGCATGTTACGGAAGGTACCAGTATGCACTCTGGGACCAAGTCTCGACCATCCTAGGTTCCCTTCCCGAGCAAAGCCGAACTGCCCTCAAGAAACCCCAGAAAGAGGGCATGACCCTGGCGAAGCAGCAGTTGAATTCTGCGAAACACCTGCGCAAAAGCCCTGACGACCGCCATCTCCTTGCGTAGACACTCCTGGCTGAGATCTACGGCCCTTCAGCCTTATACGCAGGCGTATGTGGAGGATCTCCCATTCGAGGGTGTGGGCCTCTTCAGTTCAAACACGGACTCGGTCCTCCAGGAGCTGGATAAAAGCATCAAAACATCCAGGAACCTGGGGGTCTCTGGGCCGCATCCGCAACCCAAGCAACAGTGGCCTAAAACTTGGCAGAAGAAGCCTTACTCTAAATCGCCAGACAGGCAGTAGCGATCGAAGCCAGCTTCCTTCACTCGGCCTCCTTATCAGGCAAAGCCAAAATACTCCCCGCCTTCCACCCAGATGGCTCGCCAGAAGGGTGCAAAGCAACACAAGTAGGGCCTTTGACTCCCTTCCAGATCTGTGCGACCCTGTGGACTCGGACCTTATCCGTCTTTCCAAGTTCTTCCCTGCCTGGTCCCGTATTACTTCGGACCTCTGGGTATTGTCCATAATCCGGCTGGGTTATGGAATAGAGTTTTGCCATCCCCCACCTACCCCGAGGTTTGTCTCCACCGCACACTCACAGACCCTCCGGGATGAGGTCCAGTCCCTCCTCCTCAAGCAGGCCATCGAACATGTACCTATGAACCAGAAGGGCCTAGGATTTTACTTCCGTTACTTTGTGGTTCCCAAACGGGATGGGGGCCTTCGGCCCATTATGGACCTGCGGGCCTTGAACGTCTTCGTGAGGTGCGACAAGTTCAGAATGACCTCGCTGCCCTACATCCTTCCTCTTCTGGGACGCGGGGATTGGATGGTGACACTAGACCTGAAAGACGCTTACTTTCACATTTCCATCCATCCCCGCCATCGGAAGTTCCTGCGCTTCACGGTTGGAGATGACCACTTCCAATACCGGGCCCTGCCATTCGGGTTATGCATAGCCCCAAGGGTATTCACCAAGACCATGGTGGTCATCGCCGCTCACCTGCGGCTGCAGGGAATAACACTCTTCCCGTACATCGACGACTGGCTCCTGGTGGCGGAGTCAAGGGAGAAGCTGTTGCGGCACATCACCATCACCCTGGCTTTGGTGGACGAGTTGGGGCTTCAGATCAATCACAAAAAATCCCATCTTCACCCCTCCCAGAGGGTACAATTCATTGGGGCGATCCAAGATACACGCGCCTGCAGGGCGTTTCTTCCTCCAGATCGGGCAGACGCCATCGTTCAGATGGTATCTTCACTCCAGCAGAACCCGACTGTCTCCGCCCGGAAGCTGCAATGACTTCTAGGGCTCATGGCGGCGACAACCTCTGTTCTCACCTTTGCAAGACTTCACATGCGGACTCTGCAGCTCTGGTTCCTCCAGAGCTTCAGGTGCAACATCGAATCGCCTTCGCGCATGCTGACAGTGCCAACGGAGGTGCTGTCGTCCCTCGCTTGGTGGGGGCAGAAGCGTCGCCTGATGGAGGGGGCACCCTTCCACAAACCGGAGCCGTCTCTCACACTCACCACGGGTGCTTCCCTTTGGGGTTGGGGGGCCTGTGTGTGGGGGCCGCTGGCCCAGCCATCATGCACACCAGCATATAAATTTTCTGGAGTTACTGGCCATCTTCCAAGCAATCCACTCTTTCCAACCTCTCCTGGAAGGCAAGTCGGTGGCAGTGATGATAAACAACACCACAGCAATGGCGTATATCAATCGGCAAGGGGGCACAGTGTCCCGCAGACTCTGCCAGTTGGCTGTACTGATTTGGGAGATGTGCAACTCTCTGGGGATTTTTCTGCTGGCAACCCACCTCCCGGGGGACCGGAATGTGCAAGCGGACTTCCTCAGTCGAGGGGGAGCCCTACTCTACAAGTGGGAGCTCAACTGGGAGTTTCTGCGGCCGGTTTTTCTCAGCTGGGGGACCCCGGAGCTGGACGTCTTTGCCACAAGGCATAACGCGAAATGCAGGCTGTTTTGCTGCAGGGGAGGTTTGGACCCCTTGGCCCTGGGGGACGGGCTCTTGGTGCCATGGAGGTACCACATGGTGTACCTGTTTCCTCCCATACCGCTCCTCACCAAGGTCGTGCAGAAGCTCCTGAGGGAATGGCCGCGGGGAATCCTGGTGACGCCGTGGTGGCCACAGCAGCACTGGTTCCCCCTGGTCCTGCGCCTGTCCAACGGGACTTACCACCAGTTTCCCCAGGTGCAGAATCTCCTGCTCTCCCATCAGGGGCAGGTCTTGCACCACGATGTCCCGCATCTGCATCTCACTGCCTGGCGTCTGGAACCTCCCGAATCTCGGATAGGGCTCAGTTTGTCATGTTGAATTGTAGAAAGTCTTCTACGAGGTGGTCGTATGCGTCCAAGTGGGCCAAGTTCGCCAAGTTTGCGGCAGATTATTCCTCGGAGCCCGAGACAGTGGGCTTATCCGTAATTTTTGATTTCCTGCTCGCCTTGCTGGATAAGGGCTTGACGCCTTCAGTGCGGGTTTACCTGGCTGCCATCTCATCGGAACATGTACAGATAGATGGCCACTCGCCCTTTACTCACCCGGACGTTAAGAGATTCCTCAAGGGCATGGCGAGGCTGTACCTGGTGGTGCGGCCGCCTGCTCCAGCCTGGGATCTTCCATTGGTCCTGAAGGCCTTGGCGGGGAAGCCGTTCGAACCGATAGCCACTTGCTCGTTTCAGCTCCTTGTGTGGAAGACGGCCTTCCTAGTGGTGATCACTTCCGCAAGAAGAGTCGGGGAGCTGCAGCGCTTAGGTGCGATTCTCCCTATTTGGTCTTCTCCGCTGAAGGGGTGATGCTACGCCCTGACATCACCTTCTTGCCCAAGGTGGTCTCGCTGTTCCATCTCAACACTGAAATCTATCTGCCAGTCTATTTTCCCTCTCCGGCTAATGACTCTGAACGTTCTCTACACGCACTGGACGTGAACAGGGCGCTCTCCTTTTATTTACATCGCACCAGCCCTTCGAGGAAGGACGTGAGATTGTTTGTGTCCTACGCTACGTCCTCTCTGGGACAGCGCATTTCGTCCCAACGTTTGTCTAAGTGGATTACAGGGACTATCCGTTTGTGCTACCTTCTATGGAAGACGCCTCTTCCCGGGCCGCTGAGGGCCCACTTGACGAGGGCGGTGGCGACCTCCAAGGCGTTTATGAAGGGAGTTCCCCTGCAGGACATCTATAGGGCTGCCACATGGTCCTCAGCACACACCTTCGTGGTGCACTACGCACTGGACCTGAGGCGCAGACAAGCTTCTTCTGTGGGCCGTGCCGTACTGCAGTCGGTTTCCTCTTGATGGACCGTCGCACCCTCCACCAGGTAGGCCTTGAGCTTGTTAATCTCCCACCAGTGTGATGCACAGAGACCACGAAGAAGATAAACAGGTTTCCTACCTGTAACTGATGATCTTCGAGTGGTCATCTGTGCAGTCACACTACCTGCCCGCTTTCCCCGCTGCTGACGGTCCCTCTGTGGGGCTGACGCGGTGGCCAGAAGGAACTGGCGGGATGTCCGCGGCCGTCCCAGTGGGCATGCGCAGTGGGGGCTTCTGGGCATGCGCACTGGGGCGGTGGCGCGGAAATCCGCAGCTTTGAAGTTTACCGATCGAGATCAGCGCTGGCGCCTACTCCCACCAGTGTGACTGCACAGATGACCACTCGAAGATCATCAGTTACAGGTAGGAATCCTGTTTTTACTGGTTTTTCCTTGCCAATATCCCCTGATATAGCTCTCTGGAACCTATGTGACAATGTTAATATTCCAAAACTTAGTCAAGATTTAATTTCCTTTATGTTTACTGCTGCAAAATATGTTATAGCTAAGAAATGGAAAGATGGAGAATCTCCATATATACATCTCTGGTCTATTAAACTATGGGAATATTGTACTTTGTGTAAGCTAACTTTTGATATGGGGAAACCTCATTTTTCTTCCTCCAAGCCATCTTTTATGGATAAATGGCTTCCTTTTATTGGTAAAGGACTTACTTTAGATATAATTTCACTTTGGCCTTACACTCACAATATCTGTTATTTTATGAATGTTATTGTTATTAATTTTTTGTGACAAAGTGCCTGCAACTTACCTTGGGTTTTTTTGTTCTTTTTTATTATGTTTTATTTGATTTGTTAATAAAGTTCTTACAAAAATATCTCTGTATGGTGTTTGCACAGTGGCTTCCTGGTTTGTCTACGATGATTTATCAACTTGACTAGATGTGCTGGCACCCTCAGATCTTGTAGGCTTCTCCACAGCATATCATGATTTACACAGTTGAAGGCTTTCTTGTAATTGATGAAGCATAAGTAGATAATCTTCTGATATTCATGAGATTTCTCCATGATCCAGTGTGGATTTGCTATATGGTCACAAGTGCCAGACCCACTTCAGAAGCCAGCTTGGACATTTGCTAACAATATGCTATTTGAGAACATTTTATAATGATATTCTATTTGGTCATTCATCAGTTTAGGTCCTTACAGCAGGTTGTCCTGCCTGGCACTCTATCTACTCAGTGTATTCCTACTTGGCAAGATTCCATGTATTCTTAGTAATGGCACCAGTCCTTACAAATGAACTGCTGAAGGAAGTATGGAGGGCATCTTTACCTGTAGCTTCTCAGAGAGCCCCAAAATAGCTCCTTTTCATAAGGCCTTTTTAGAACCACTATAATTGATGTATTTATTTTTGGCTTTGGAATCCTTTTGTCTGTTCTTAATGTTCTTATGTTTTAATTTGTTTTAAAATTGCTTTATTAGTGTATTGATCGCTGTTGTGGTAAGCTTCTTTGAATGTAAGATAATGCAGGGTATACATTTTAAAATAATAAATACAAAACCACAAACCACAGTATACAAATAACAGTGAGACAAACTGCATGGATTTGTGCACCTTTAAATTGCTTTATATGCTGGATTTGGCCACGGTAATCTAGATAATAAAACATTCCTGGAAGACTTTGGGGTGGATCCAGCAAAACTGTTTAGCAAGGTTTGAAGCCTTACCCCAGCCTAAGGAGTCTTCCATCAACTAAAGTAGTTCTTTATCCAATGGAAGATGAAGAAAACTCTTTATCAGGAAAACAAATGTGAGAAAGGATTGCTTAGAAAATCTAAGGTTAGCAGGAAAGGGGAGACTAGAAGAAGGGATCATGGATGGAATAGAATGGTATGCCAATGCAGCAAAGAACAAATCAGAATTCTAACGCAGCTAGCTGTCTTTCCCTGGCCTTCCATTTTAGCTCAGTTGATCTTGCAAGTACGTGGGATCAGACCTTCTGTACCCATTCTTGGCAAAGCATCACATTCAAGAAATGCCTTCTGGTCCTCTTGTGTGTTTCATGAGAAAGTTGTGCTGAACTTTGTGTTTCAAGATTTTTAAAGGTCTGGCAAATTTCTGACCTACTGTTCACCTGAGATGGAAGGGATACCATTTTGATGTGCAGCCAGCATGTCCCTCATTAGGAAAGAATAGTCAATGGCCCATGATCAGAATTGTGGAAGAAGGGATGGAGATTTTCACGCTTTCCAGACCAAGAACTTCAGTCTCCATTACCTGGATGTTTGTTTCTGGGTATAAAGAGACAATGAGATATGTTTCTTTAAGGGCAAGAATCCATGAGCAAGTAAAATATGAGGAAAATGTATTAGAAGTATAATGGGATCATCATGACAAACATAAAGCACAGTGAGTCCAAACCTGTGAAGAAGAATAAAGATTTAAAGCTGGTCTCATTCATTTTTGGTTCCAGTATGAAATTTATGCCAAATGAAACAATTATGTAAAATTTGCTTAGTTCCATTAAGGTGTAGGGGCCACACTAATGATGCAAAAGATGGTACTGTCTCTTATAGAAATGCTCACAATCTATATTAGTTGGATAAGGGTGGACTAGTGAGCCAGTGTAGAAGGGGAGAGCAGGATAGTCAGCTGTGGAGGCAAAGTGAGGTTAGAAGTAGGTTTTAGAACCATTTGCTTGACCAGTAGTGCAGGTGGAAGAAGGCTGTTTGAAGAAATCTGAGAGAAAGAACAAAGCCAGAACAAGGGAAGGAAGCTGACATTAGATGACTATGAAGAACAGAGCAAGCTGGAAGGTGGTGATAATGAGTGAGGCAATGCCATTGTGGGGTGCAAAGGGGGATTGACATGTAAGCACTAGGCATGGGCAGCAAGTGGCAAGAAGCCAGTGAAGAAATGTAAGGTATGACATGATCACAGCCTCAGAAGAGATTTTAACAGCATCATTCAGCTGAGTTATGACTTTAATATCACCAGCTGTCTCAAAAAAACTGCTATTAATGTAGAAAAGAGTAAGAATCTGGTAGCAGCTTAGACTAAAAATTTGTGGTAGGATACGAGCTTTTGTAAGTCACTGCTGCTGCTGCTGCTGCAGCTGCAAAAGAAGATGATGATGATGATGGATTTATACCCCACCCTATATGCTGAATCTCAGAGTCTCAGAGCAGCTTACAATCTCCTTTACCTTCCCCCCACACACACACACACAACAGACACCCCGTGAGGTAGGTAGTGCTGAGAGAGCTCTCACAGAAGCTGCCCTTTTCAAGGATAGCTCTGAGATAGCTATGGCTGACCCAAGGCCATTCCAGCAGCTGTGAGTGGAAGAGTGCGGAATCAAACCTGGTTCTCCTAGATAAGAGTCCACACACTTAACCACTACACCAGACTGGCTCTCCACACCAAACTGGCTCACAAAAGCTCATACCTTGCCACAAATTTTGTTAGTCTTTGCTACTGGACTCTTACTATTTTCTACTGCTACAGACAGATTAACACAGCTTCCCATCTTGAGTTATCAATGTGTTTGTCTTGATATCCAAGCAAAGGCATTCAGGATACAGCATTTTAGAATATTCTGTTTTCCACAATTCCTGGTACTGTTTGTTCACTCAAAAAATCATTAAGAAACACAAAGTGCTTCTATGTTTTCAAGAAGTTAATAGGGAGAAAATGGTCTCATCAATAGTCTGAAATAAATTGGTTTCTATGTGAGTAAAGAGCAGTACACCTGGGGTATTACGAAACTCAGCGTTCATGTTCTGCTGTAGTTCTGAAATCCAAGCAAATAATTCCCATAGTTCCAAGACATTTAAATGAACTTTCCTTGTTTCCAAAAACATGGCCTTTATGCTGTTTTCAATAACCGTTCTTACTTTCATAGCAAATATGGATTAGTTCTCTCTAATTCTCATCACCCTGAACATGTTATGAAAAAGTGGGGTATATTTAAATAAAATAAAATAATCAGTTGTGTGAAGTACCAGGATAAAAAATAATATTCTATACTTGTTCATTTTTTATTTATAAAGTATATCTTACCTTTTTCCCTACAAAGACTTAAGGTGGCTTATGAACTATATTAGGTCAATGTACAGTGAAAAATAATGCAGTCTGCTTTTCAAACTGTTCAGGGGACTTCTCCAATTAGAACAGCAAAGATGAACAAGCATCCTTGAAAGACATGTTGGCCTATCACCAAATCTTCCCCTGCAATTTGCAACAAGAGAGTGTTTGTGGTGTTGTAGTTCACCATATGGAAAAATCGTAAGTCTGGTCAATGCCCTGTATGAAGAATACAAACCATACAACAGGCCTCAGAATTCTTTGCAACGTGCATGAGCTCCTCAGTAGATATGCAAGTCTTTCTCTGAAGATTTCAATGTGAAAAGTGTCCCCAAATGTAAACCGAGATCACTAAAACCAGCATAGAAAGAAACAACAGCAGTTACCTATCATTTTTAAAAATCCAACTTTCCTAAAAAGCAATGCACACAGGGCTCCTCCCATTTATGCTTAAAATAATGCTGTGAGAGATCAAGCTGTGACAGGTTAAGGTCACTTAGTGAACTTTATGGCTGAAGAGATATCTCCAGTTAAAGCCCATCACCCTAGCAACTACACTAGGTGAGTTCTTGCTTGCACAACCACATCTTCATAAATCTCCTAAAAGAATATAGGTTAGGGTTCTAAAGGGGCCTTTTGAAAATAAAATTCCATAACCGGAGTACTATAGCTGAGATGCAGAAGTTCTTAAAAAAATGATTACATGACTTCTGTTTTTGAAACCCATGCCCTCAGAAATTTTATTTCTTGAGCCAAAGCAGGGCTTCTCCTCCATAGACATATGAAGCTATTTTATCGTCAGGATTTGTGTTCTACACCCTGCCATGTTTGTCTGTATTCACTTTGTATGGGTCACTTTGTATGTTGTTATGTCCGTGCTTTAGAACCCATAGACTCTGTGAGCTTCAACCCTGCAAACTATAGAACACCAGGATTGCAGCAGCCACAGGCTGGTTGGATGGGCTGTCTTGGACCACCTGTAGGCGGCTAGTGGGCTAGTTCAAATGAACCTATGAGTTGGGAGCAGGGTGGAGTTTCACTGTATATAACCAGGCCAAGATCTGGGGTTTGCATGCTTGTACATAGTTGAAATCACTTGAGTAAAAGATGCTGATCACTACTCTGAGAGTCATCATTCCTGCGATTGAACACAGTATTTAACACTTCACCAGAGTCCAGGGCCTCCTTGGCAGTGCTTGCATCCCGAAGCAGTGGTGGTGGCTGCACATGGCGATCCTCTGTGGCAACAGGCAGCGACTTCAGAGCTTCCGGCAGGAGGTGACGGCACAACTGGTTGATGTGTCTTCTCCAGACTTGACCATTGTTGGTGGAAACCTTGTAAGAAATGGGGCTAGTGACCTTGATGACTCTCACAGGAAGCCAAGTGGGGCTGCTGGAGAAGTTCTAGGTGTAGACTGGATATCCCAGAATGACTCCATGGGGTGCCTCGCAGACCTTGGGGAGCTGGCATTGCTCTGGGACCTGATCCGGATGCAGGCAATGGAGGTGGGTTGTGAGGCACCACCCCATGAGTAGCTCTGCTGGGCTGCAGCCTGTGACTTAGCTTGAAGTCACCTGGTTGCCAATGAGGAAGGCTGCTAGGTGATGATCCCAGTCCCTGTGGATGATCCGGCGCAGGGATTCCTTTGTGGTGCAGACCATTTTCTCGGTTTGCCTGTTGGTGGCCAGGTGGAAGGGTGCAGACTGCACATGCCTGATGAGGTAGCAGCCCAGGTACTCTTGGAACTCCCCAGAGGTAAAGGCCATTCCATTGTCCATGACAACAGAGTCCGGCAGCCCGTGGGTGCAGAAAATCTGGTTTAGGACCCGAACGGCCACCTGTGATGAGGTGGCTCCGGTCGATTCTCCTGGCAGTGCTTGACCCAGGGCTCAATCCTGTTGATTCCTGGCCACTACATGTAGCTGTGGGCAAGCGCTTTCATCCGTACAATTCTGGAGTGCATCTTGTGCAGGATGGATAAGACTCACTGGCGTAGGGGTGGTGGGATGACCACCTGGCTTTCCCACAGCAGGCAGCTTTTGTGGGCCAAGAGTGGGCTATCCCCTCCACATGGAAGAGGATGTGGTCTTTAGCTGAATGACAAGTGATGTCTGCAGTATGGACAGGCCAGTCCGGAAGTTCCTCCACGAGCAGGATCTGGTGTGCTGGGACTGGATCAGGGTCAATAGTGCTCAGTGGAAGGAGGCTCAAGGTGTCGGCATGGCCCATTGCCTTGCCCGATCAGTGTTGCAGGGGGTACTGGTATCTGGTGATGAAGATGTACCAATGCAGGACTTGCAGGGACAGCATCTGGGGTGTATGGCAGTCTGGGGTGAAGAGACCCAGCAGGCACTTGTGATCTGTTACGATGGTGAAGGGCCGGCCGCAGAGGTAATCATGGAACTTTTTTACCCCTGCCACAATGGCTAGTCCTTCCTTGCCTATTTGCGCATAGTTGCACTCGGCCAGGGACAAGGTATGGAAGTAGTACACTACTGGAACCTCCCAGCCATCCAGTAGCTTATGGCCCAGAACCTCTCCTACCCCATATGGCGATGTGTCACAGGCAAGGATGACAGGCAGCTTCTCATCAAAATGTGCAAGGATGGAGTTGGAGATGAGCAGCTCCTTGATGGCCTGGAACACACTGGCCTGCTGGTAACCCCATACTCAGGAAGCCTTCTTGTCCAGCAGAATGTGGAGAGGCTCTGTGATGGTTGCCTTGTGCAGCAGGAAGGCATGATAGAAATTGAGGAGGCTGAGGAAGGCCTGGAGCTCCACCTTGGTGGGAGGACATTGGTGGGAGGGCATTGGTGATGGCTTTCACCTTGTCCTGCATGAGGTGGGTGCTGTCAGCATTGACTGTAAAACCAAGGAAGTCCACTTGATGCACCGCCAAAAGGCACTTTCCCCATTTCACCTTCAAACTGGTGGTCTGGAAATGTTGGAGCACAGAGTGGAGGTGGGCAGCAAATTTGTCCTCTGACAGGGCAGCAATTAAAACATTGTCAAAGAACAGTATGACTCCGGGGATCCTTTTGAGAAGGCAATCCATTAAGATTTTGGAAAATCCCCAGAGCTACATTGACCCCAAACTGCAACGGCGGGACTCGGAAAGCACCTCAGTGTGTTACTATGTTTCGGGCCTCAGCTGTCATGTCATCCACCAGCAACTGCTGGTAGCTCTGGGCCCGGTCTAGCTTCCCAAAGATCAACATCGTGGTGATCTGATTGTAGGTGGTGCCCTGGAGTAGCACGATGAGGCCTTAGGCAAGCTTCAGGGTGGTGATCCCACAGGAGCTGAGCTGCAGGGCCTTCTTCTTGGCAGCACCATTGATCTCCTGGAACTCCAGGTAGTATTTCAGGCATTCCACCCATGAATCCCACAGCTCGAGGCATGTGCAGTCGAACTCTGAGAGCAGTCCTGGAGCAGCAGCCATGGTTCTGAGATGTGGGGTGTAGTGCGATGTGGCAGAAGTCAGTGATGGTGCGGTGCACTGGTCAGGCGGACAGGCTTGGCTCGCTCAGCAGGATCCTATCCTCATCACCAGTGTTAAATACTGGGTTTGATCACAAGAATGGGGACTCCCAGAGAAGTGATCAGCATCTTCTACTCAAGTGATTTCAACTATGTACAAGCATGCAAACCCCAGACCTTGCCCTGGTTATATACACCAGCCCGCTCCCGACTCATAGGTTAATTAAAACTGGCCCACTAGCCCCCTATAGGTGGACCAAGGCAGCCCATCCAACCAGACTGTGGCTGCTGTTCTATTGCTGTTCTGTTTGCAGGGTTGAAGCTCACAGAACCAGTTTGGTGTAGTGGTTAAATGTGCAAACTCTTATCTGGGAGAACCGGGTTTGATTCCCCACTCCTCCACTTGCACCTGCTGGCATGGCCTTGGGTCAGCCATAGCTCTGGCAGAGGTTTCCTTGAAAGGGCAGCTGCTGTGAGAGTCCGCTCAGCCCCACCCACCTCACAGGCTGTTTTTTGTGGGGGAGGAAGATAAAGGAGATTGTGAGCCGCTCTGAGACTGAGTGGAGGGCGGAATATAAATCCAATGTCGTCGCTTCTTCTTCTTCTTCTTCTTCTTCTTCTTCTTCTTCTTCTTCTTCTTCTTCTTCTTCTTCTTCTTCTTCTTCTTCTTCTTCTTCTTCTTCTTCTTCTTCTTCTTCTTCTTCTTCTTCTTCTTCTTCTTCTTCTTCTTCTTCTTCTTCTTCTTCTCTGGGTTCCAAAGCATGGACATAACATATGTATTTACTTTATCTTCCAAAATGTTATGTTTCTGTGTTAGGAATGTGGAGGCATCTGGCTCTGACTGAGAATAGCTTTTGTTTCTCAGGCTGAAAACCTGGTGACCTGGATTGTAAATAGTTAGACCTTTGAATGTCTGAGAGGAGAGGAGAGAAGGAAAAACATGGGCTTTCTGAAATTACTTAATGACACTGACACCAGTGACTTTCATATCAGGCAAAGCTTCCGAAAGGTGGTGTGCTCTTGTCAAAAGTCAATAAATCTTTCCTATGCATCCATCATCAAAGCCTATCTGAGTGTTACTTGGCAAAACCTCACATTTCTACTGAATCAGACTATTGGTTCATCATGGTCAGTATTGCCTATTCAGACTGGCAATGGGTTTCCAGGGTTTCAGTCAAGGGTCTGTCACAACACCTACTGCCTGATCCTTTTTAACTAGGGATGTGGGATGGGGTGGAGAGTGAACCTGGAACCTTCTGCATCCCAGGCAGATGCCCTGCCACTTAGCCACAGCCTCTCCCTCCTCCTCAGTCCCTTGATGGGTAAGGAGGTTCTCATTGAAACAGGTCATCTTCAAGGGAGCTAAGTAAGGCTAAATAGGGTTATAGATAATTGCCAGCAACTTGAATTCTGCTTGGATACAAACAGGAAACCTATGCAATCAATACAATGCAGGGCATATGTTCTCAGTGATTCACTCCTGGTAACTGGCAGATCGCAGTATTCTGGACTAGCAGTAGCTTCCAAACACACTTCAAGAGGAGACCTGTGTAAAGAGCAGTGCAATAATTAAATCTTGAAATTATCAAAGAAAGCTGATGATCAGCAGGTAATTGCCTTCCAGAACTGAATGTAACTGGTTTTAAAAAGAGCTCCTGGGCTCTTAGGATTCATTTACAATGTCAAACTTAGAACATTCTGGGGAAGGCTCAGAGCCAGTTATGCTACTGGACCTTTCAAAATATTTAATACCTCCATTCACAACAATATTCTGAAGTAGATACTGTTAATCTTGAATATGCAGAGAAATATGTCACAGTCTACTAAGCTCTGATCTCAGAATTATACCAAAATGGAATAAAACTGTGCTCTTTGGGTGGGTGGCTGTATACAGATACATTCATCCCATTTATTGAGAACTATGGGTTGCGTTTCTTCCAAGGTATGAAAGAACATAAGAGGGATGAGTGGGTGTCAACATGGCAAATGAAGTTCAACATGGCCAAGTGCAAAGTAATGCACATTGCGGTAAAAAATTCCAACTATAAATGTACATCGATGGGGTCTGAACTGGCAGGGACTGACCAAGAGAGAGACATCTTGGAGTTGTGATAGATAACTCACTGAAAATGTCGAGACAGTGTGCGACTTCAATAAAAATAATAAAAAGACCAACACTATTCTGGGGATTATTAGGAAGGGAATTGAAAACAAATCAGCCAGTATCATAATGCCCCTGTATAAATCAATGGTGTGCCCTCATTTGGAATACTGTGTGCAATTCAGCTACAAGCATAGATGGCTTCAAGAGGGGACTGAATAAACATATGGAGCAGAGGTTCATCAGTGGCTATAAGCCACAGGATATAGATGGAACTCTCTGTCTGGGGCAGTGATGCTCTGTATTCTTGGTGCCTGGGGGGACAAAAGTGGGAGAGCTTCTAGTATTTTGGCCCCACTGGTGGGCCTCCTGATGGCACCTGGTTTTTCTGGCCACTGTGTGACAGAGTGTTGGACTGGATGGGCCATTGCCTGATCCAACTTGGCTTCTCTTCTGATGTAGTGGTCCTTCCAGTGCATCTAATTCAGCATCCTATTCACACACTGGGCAACCAGTTGTCTTGGATGGCCAACAAACAGGTTAGAGTTCAAGATGGTGTCTCCTAGAACAGGTATCTCAATAGAATAAGTATTTCTCAAGGTTTACTGTGTATGGATGTGGAAGTTCCATTTAGCCTAGTAACCACTGATCATGGATTTATTCTTCATGAATATGCTTAATCCCCCTTTTAAAGCTATCAGCTCTAGTGGCCATTTCTCTGTCCACTGGCAGCAATTCTCACAATGTATATAATTGATGATAGGGTTGCCATGTTGGAATATTCCTAGAGATTTTAGGGGTGGAGTCTGAGGAGGGCAGGGTGTAGGGATGTAAGGGAAGGGACTTTGTTGGGGTATAATGCTGTAGAGTCCACATTCCAAAGCAGCCATTTTCTCCTCATGTCACCTGGAAATCAGTTGTAATAGTGGGAGATTTCCACCCACCCCTGGAGGTTGGCAACCCATTGGCAACCGCTTTTGGAGATGGCGGGATATAAATACAAAGTAAATAAATAAATTTGTCGAGTGAATACATGCTTACCTTTTATTTGACCCTCAATCTATTGAAAAATGCAATTCCTTATCAAAATCACAATTCCTGGTTAATCCATTTCTGAGTGTCTAAATTAATCATGTTTGTTCCTGGCAGGCAGGCAAACTAGAGAATGGAACAGCAAGCAAGCAAGGCCACTTCTGTAGCCATCCCAGGCTCTTTAGATTAGCTGTGCTCATTTGGAAATTAACTAATAAAGAGCTGAATTAAATCCCATCTGTTAGTAAACAACTTTTTATTGTACCAAATCTGATTGCTAAAAATGATGACTATTGATAATTTCTAGCAATCTTTGGAAATAACCATTATTTTGGTGCCTTGCTGTCTGCTCTTTGCAGTTGCACAAGGTCAGCACTGTTGAAAGGACAGAGGAGAAAAAGTGTCAGTAACCAGATAACCTAACAGTACAATCCTAAACAGTTATACCTTCCTAAACATATTTGCTTTGATGGACTTAGAAGAATGTAACTCGGTTTAAAGTGGAACTGACAGTAATGCTTTTCAGCCAGGAGTGTTAGAAATGCCCCACTGAAGAGAATCGTCCTATGTGTTTCTGTGCACAAAAACATTTTCTACCACTCACTGCACTGGGGGATTTCTTGATTTTAAAACGATTCTATAATATATAGAGTAACTTTCTTGTCATAATGTAAAAGATATAAAGACAGCTCTGCTACTAGTCTCTATTTCTGTACTAAACTGATACAAGATATGTAGGCTGGAGATAAATTATATTTGCTGAGAGTTGAAAGAGGCTTGAGAGAGCCGGTGCTACCATGATAAATGCACACATTTCTTTAAGTCTTGTTTACCAAAGGCAAACTGTACACCCTGCAACAGTGTTCTCTCTTTGAAATTGCTTTCACTTCTCTGAAAAGAACCCATCTGTCTCCAGTTACGAAGAAGCTTCTAAGAGAATCCTTGTTGGTATTCATCTATGGTCATGAGTCATGACTGACCATCCTTTAGAATTTCTAAGAAAAACTTACTCCTGATTGAGCAGCAATTTTCCCCAGTTTGAATGGAATAGCTCAAACAGAAATGAAAATATGATTTCTATGGAAAAATTTCCATCTCCTTTTATGCTTTAAATTGATCACTTTTTAAATGTAACAGATCTGCAGGATCACCCTAAAGAAATACAACAGTGATTGAACATTGCGAAGATTTGGGGTGATAGTACTATTTACTCAATGAACAAGCCTATGTTCTTGTTTTATGAGTGGAAAAGTATCTTTGAGCATGAATTAGCACACTGACAAAATGTCCCCAGTGAGTTACCAGAGTGTTATATGCTCTGCAGACAATTAAGATAATATTTTGCTGTTTGTGGAGCTTATGTGCTATAGGAAATCTATGACCTAAATGCAGGGCTTGACATCCATTACATCATCTCTCTAGCTTATTTGGGAAACTTGACTACGATATACGGCTTCTAGATTTCCATTAACCTGTTGTTAATATGATGATGCATTGTCCTGTCCTCAACAGAGTATGCAGAACTTCCATTAGTATTTTATTTCAGACTGTCCCTACTGGTTCTTGGGGTTTTGTGAGTGTTTTTGTCTCTCTGTGTGTGTGTATGTGTGTGTGAGAGAGAGAGAGGGAGAGAGAGGGGGGGAGAGAGAGATGCCCTGAATAGTTTCCTGAAAGGTTCCTTCGTACAGAATTCATTGCCTTTCTCAGGGAGCCATACATCTTGAGTTTGCTGTACTAACCAGCCATCCTCTATATTTGCTAATAGCTCTTCTCTTCTTAAGAGATGTCAGAGGACTGGGATGAAGGGAGGGAATTTGTGCTAGCTTCACCAAAGGCAAATGCAGAATAAGAGTCAAATCCAGTGGCATCTTAAAGACCATCAAGATTTCCAGGATATAAACTTTCAAGAGTCAAAGTTCCTTTCATCACTTCTTGCTCTTTTGCTGCAAACCAGCATGACCAAGCTACTCATCTGAAACTCAGATCATGCAATTTCTGTCTCCTATAAAAGCCCTGTCTAAAATGGAACATGTAAAGGGGCTGAGCATGTTGGTTAGAGGTTCACACTTGGATATGGAATGAAAAGGTAAAGGTAATCCCCTGTGCAAGCACTGGTCGTTTCTGACTCTGGGGTGACATTGCTTTCACAATGTTTTCATGGCAGACTTTTTACAGGGTGGTTTGTTATTGCTTTCCCCAGTCATCTACACTTCCCCCCTCCAGCAAGCTGGGTACTCATTTTACCAACCTCAGAAAGATGGAAGGCTGAGTCAACCATGAGCCGGCTTCCTGAACCCCGCTTCCACCGGGATCGAACTCAGGTCATGAGCAGAGAGTTCGGACTGCAATACTGCAGCTTTAGCACTCTGTGCCATGAGCCTCCTATTTGGATATGGAATATCCAGGTGCAAATCCTCACTATGCTGCAGCAGCTTGCTGAGTGACCTTGGGCCAGTCACACACTCTCAGCCTAATCTATTTCACAGTGTTGTTGTGAGGATAAAATGGAGAAGAGGAAGAGGATATAAGCTGCTTTGGTCTCTCCGGGAAAAAAAAAAAGCTGGCAATTTTTTTTAGCAAGTGGTAGGGATGAGAGTACAACCATGCTTTGGCTGGCAAAGCCACAGCAGTTATAACAACCAGTACAAAGGAGTGTTAAAAATCATTGTAAATTACAGAAATTTGAAATTAGAATCTATGTGTTATCTTGTATCTGATTGGATTAAAGGAGGTGTCTTCACTGGGAGGCAACCAAAGGTGATTGCATCCATCCAGAGGAATACCCTGGGTGTGCAGAAGGGCCTGGCAGGATGGAAGCTTCACTCATGCATGAGGCAGGCTAATAGGAGGCATTGAAGTGGTGTCACTAGGAGTTATCAAGCCTACAGGTAGCTTGATAGTAATTAGATTCTGTACTCAGAAGGACTTGGATTTCCTGAAAAAATTGCATGGATAGATGAAGGTGAACACTTTGCTTTGTGAGCCCTCAAAGCAATGCATAAACATGCAGCTGTCTCATCAGTGAGTCAATCTTGTGCCCATGCTGTTGGCATAAGTTGAATGAGAGCCTTGCCTTCACCTTCTTCAAAGTGAGATATTGCTAGCTCCTAAAATGGTTGCCACTGTGCGAGTTTAACCAAGATGGAATTGGGGGACAACAGCAGACATCTAGGAAGAGGGGACCTTGGTAAGATGACCTTATAAGTAAAAAGAACAGGAGCTGTTCCTCCAGGACTTTAAGTGAGGCAACAGGCGTCCATTCTAGTTGGCCTCCCTGCTCTAATTCCCAACCTATTAAAGCACTTAATTCCATCTGTGTAGCCCAACTAGGTCACCTTAATGCTGCTACCTGTGATTTATTGTTTTAATGATTTTAAACTGATGTAATATTAAACCAATGCAACTTATTTTAATGAATTTTATTTGCTTTTGTGATCTGCCCTGAGCCCACTTGGGGATGGTGGAATAGAAATCCAAAATATAAATAATAAATTATACTAGGGAGCATCCTTTGCCAAGTCAGATAGTTATTCTCTTTGGGGGTTTATTTCTTGCAGCAATAATGCTTACCGTATACTGATCCATTCTCATTTAATCCATGTTGGGCTTTTTTTGTAGGACGTATGCCTGTTAATAAAAGCCTTTTCTTATATGGTAGTTTGACTACACTACACCTTTACCCCCTTGCTTGGTTGCTCACATACACATGCTTACTCTCACACATCCCTTTTTTTTCTTTTTTCTTTTTTGTGGTTCAAGGCACTGGTAGGAATTGGTTGCACAGAGAACTTACCAGGAAAGAGAGGAAGGCCCAGACAGTGTTGCAACATCACTTCCAGAGTACACAGGAAATGATGTCATTACACTGGTGACATCCCAGAGACATTCTGGTGTTTGGGGAAAAACTCCATGGTAGAACTCATTTTACCATAGATTTTTTGCCCAGATACCAGAGCGCCACCAAGACATTGTCACTTGATGATGTCAATTCCTATGCACACTGGAAGTGATGTCTCCAAGTTACCTGGTCCTTTCTCTCTCTCCTGGTAAATCCCCCACCAGTTGCCAGGCAGGAACTGGCACCCTAGGCATGTCTATGGTTTAGCCTTGAAGCAAGATGATTTATGGAGAGCTCATAGCTCAGTAATACAGTGTAAGCTTTGCAAGTACAAAGTCCCAGTTTCAATCCCTAACTTTCAAATGGGAGAATCTCAAGCAAGGCCCTATTCTGAGATTTGAACAGCTGCTGCCAGTCAAAGCAGGCAATACCGGACTACAGGGACCAGTAATCAGAGTTTCTTGGGGCAGTGGCCTACATTCATAATCTGGCTGAGTTTCAGTTTAAGTGCTTTGGTCTTTTTAACTAGCTTCTGATAGCACTACGGGAAATTGCTTTAACCTGGATCTGAGAAGAACAAAAATAGTATTGCTACTCTTGGGAACTTGGATGGTGAATGGAGTGAGTAGAAACAGCAGTGAAAGCACTGATGACAGCAGAGAGGAGCTTTTTGTGCTATGCAAAAACTTTATCCTTGAACAACTAGGCTTTTTTGTATATGTGTTCCAGCATACTTCAATTTCTCCCATTTATTGGGGACAGTCTTATTGTCTGGTTGGTACCAGTCCCCAGGAGAACGTTGTCTCCATGTTGTGCTTCTTTTTTTTCCCTCTGGGGGAAGCTACTAGAGTGCCCTTTTAAATTTGTTCATATGAATCCATGTAGAGTAGTATTCTTCCGGTTTCAGCTCCTTTCCCAAATCCTGAAAAGTTAATATCAGATGTTGGAATAACACATTGAATACCAACATGTCATAAACCTGTCAGATACTGTCCTAGGCAGAGCAATAACAGAAGATCTCCAATTATCAGCCAGATTCGTACAAATGTATAAAAAAATGTTAGTGATGGGTGATTCAAGTATATGCATTGCTTATGTCCTAGGCAAAACAGTTTTAGGATTGGGGTGGGGATTATCAGGAGATGGAGCAGTCCTTCCCCCACTTTGTCATTTTGTCACTGTGATACTGCCTGAAACTGCTTTTCCTTTGACATGAATCTAGATGCAGGAATTGTGGGGGTTTATTTCACATGCTGCGATATAACATGTAGTTCTGGCAGATGGATCTTGATTTGTGTACCCATGCATGTAAATGCATGCAGCTGGACACATATAGATAAATAGCAGTCCCTATTTTCAACTGTGAAATGTTGGAAGGTATGTTTCTCTGTACAGCTACAAGGGTTCAGACCCTGTTTTTAGGTGACACTGAAGTCAGGATGACACATTATGATGCTTCAGATGCATCATTTGCTATCTTTGGGTGGTGCTGATGAATGGAGCTTCCGCTCTCCTTCTCCTCCCAATTGTTAAAAATAAAACAGCCAAGTTAATTTAAAGAACTGGTTCAGACTATCTAAAGTCTGTATCATTTGCACAAAAAACTGCTCGCATTAGGAGTTATCACTGGAAAAAGACACTCACAGAACTTCCATTTCTGAGACTGAGATGGGCTGAGGATAATGAAATCCTTGCTCACCTTATTCAATACAGTTTTAATGTGGGTATTAAGACATTCTTGTTTTGTTTTTTTTGTACATGTTCAGCTGATGTTCTACCCATACATGCCACATAGGGGGCCCAGCCAGTGTACATTTTTTTGATGACACAAAAATTAAACATTTACTACTTTACACTTACTGGGCCATAAATGGTTTAAAGTCCCCAAAAGAATTCATTAAGACATTTTTTAAAAATCTATACAAACACTCTAGCCCCTCTTTTACATTACTACCATGGCTCTTTACTTCCCTTCTTGTTAAAAATCTAAATCAGCATATTCCTAAGCAATCTTATATGCAGTGTTTCAAGTACTTCTATGAAATTGATGGTTTTCCTATGCTGTTCCAACAATTTCCATTGTAAAAACAATGTGTTACCCTCAGGAGGGTGCATGAAAAAAATAAACTGTTAGACCTTAAATGTGATCTCAGCTAAATGGGAATTCAGCTGGTGCACAGCATCCAATTATATAATATTTTTAGTTAAGTATCTTTTCTGTCTGTGTGTGCCTGTGTGTGCATGGTAGCAAATCTCAAATCTATATCTAACATGGGCATATGTCTAGTACTGAATACACTGGGTGGGAGGCAGGGCTTGGAAACTTGATCTAGTTACTTTGCTAGTATATACTGACACTCCAATCCTAGATATGTTGGTTTACATTCAAATAAATAGTGTTAGAGCTGCAGCCTGACTTTGTAATGTTGAAAATCATATGTCGCAGGAGCTAGGACTTGAAGGGCTCCCTAAAACGTTGGGTTCAGATGTGAAATCCTTTCCTCTTCCATGTTAGAGATTGAAGTATGTGTAGTGAAGGCTTTTAAAATTGGGCATGTCAGCCCCTCAAAACTGAAACAGTTTGCTCATGGCATTTTTTTAAATTCCATTGCAAGGAGCTGGTCTCTGATATATTGTGAAATAAGCATATTGATTTTTCATCTGACAAATGCTTGGAGAATGCAAGGAAGTGGGGAAATAGGCAGCCACTTACACTGTGTTGCTCTGAAGGTCACTGATTACTCACCAACATGGCCTTTGGTAGCCCAAACTAAAATATGCTTGCGGCTGACTGGTCACGTGAGCATTCCAGACACTGTTCACAAATGGATGCATCATTACCCAACATAGGTACTTTGATCAGACCAAGTTCTATTAAATCTAAGACTGTTTTAATCATAGTCTATCTAGATGCCTAAGCAGCAAAGCACAATGGCACTCAGCGGTGTATATCTCCTTATATGAAGGTTCGTTCAGCTACCAGTGCTAATTGCTATTGAACTTCTTTGAGGAAATGGAGCAAGCAGTCATTTCTGCCCAGTGTGGGGGTGGGAAAGGCCCTTTCTACATTAAGTTCTGCTCCAGATTTTGTGAGCACTTGATCTGTCTGCTACAGATCAGCATCACCTAAATTGGTTCTGCATTTAAAATATTGCTTCGTACTTTCCCACAGGAAACAGTTTTATCTGTGGATTTTTACTCCTGTATTTGCATTGTTTAACGTGCTTCTGGGATTGTTAGGGGAGGGGAGCCCACAAGAGTCCTTTTTCACCTAAGCAAGTAGCCAGCCAGCAACATCAGGAGAAGATGTGCACACGTGTGTGTGTGTGAAAGAGTGTAGAAAGTTGAAAATACAACCATGAAAAGTGGGACAAAGCTTTGGGGAGGAGTCTGAAAACCCAAAGAAAAAGTTCTACAATTAAGACTTTAATTTGGATCTGGATAAAGGTCCAGGCCAAAACCAGTTTTGAGAACCTTGGGGCAACAGCAGGGTGGAAGTGGTGTCAGTACACATTCTCAAAAAAACCAGCAGGTAATGTTGGAGGCCGCAATGGAATGCACACAAAAAAAGGATCAAACAGCTAGTGTAGAAAGAGCCAAAGTTACATAGCCATCTCAGATCTTTGTGAGACTTCTCTTCAGCCCCATAGCTAGGGGCCTGGAGGGGCACTGAGTGTCTGTGCTTGGGAACTTACTCAAAGTTACTTGTCTCTCATCTTTCCCATCTGCCGACCAGCAAAAAACCCCCCACTTTTATAAAATTCTAAGCCTGTACAGAGTGCAAGCCCAGTCTCTCCTCACTAGTTCTTTTGGGGCTCATAGAATTGGACCCCCTGATCCAATTTTTTTGAAACGGGTTTTTTTCTGAGGAGAGGCACCGGTCATTATCCTTTGAGCTGCAAACGTTAACTCTATCATTATACACATGTGTATGGGACTTTCTGAAAGCTGTCTAGGCAATTTGTGCTGGTAAATGCCATAAGTTAATTTATAGGTTGCCTGAAGAAGTCCATTCTTTTGCCCATCCTGAGCCTAGTGACAATCAGATTCATTGGAGGGCCTTAGCTCTATTATGAAAAGAAATAAAGATTTCCTTCTTTCCATTTTCATATTGTTTGTAATTTTGATTGGAGTTTGGAGGTGATCTGAGCCAAGGGAGGAATGATTTTCCATGAACTAATCACCAAAATAAAAATACATTCCAGGAACATGGGGACTGGGGAGTGTCCATGAGTCTTTTCCCTCTAATGGATCCAAGGCTGCCAACCTCCAGTTCCTGGAACTACAACTGATCTCCAGTCAGACTACAGAGATCAGTGCCCCTGGAGAAAATGGCTGCTTTGGTGGGTGGACTCTATGACATTAAACCCTGGTGAGGTCCCTCCCCTTCCCAAGCTCTCCCATCCCCAAGCTCCACCCCAACAATATACAGGAGTTTCCCAACCCAAGGTGTGGTCACATGCTCCTTTAGTTCTGTCTTACCCATGGTTTCCATTTGGATTTTATGAGCATATCCAGACAACCACATCTGTCCCTCGAACACAACTCGTCAGCATCCCGACTTGCCCCAGTTTGATGTCAGTGTTATTTGACCATGGAGAAAGCCCAGCCCTTTTCCCCAGAAGTGACACACATTCAGGTTATTCCTGTTTGGACAGCTCATCCACGATACTGCCCCTTGGGATGTTTGGCGCCTGCCATCTACCCCTCCCACTTTTTTTTTTTAAAGCCCCAGCAGACTTGCACATGACCAGATCATCGGGAATCTGAGGCGAAGTTTCTGCTTCTCCTATCAACACAGGATCCACGGGAGAACAAAAAAAAATGTGGAGGATTTCCAGATATCATTGTCACTGCCGAGTTCCAGGAAAGTAGTTCCTGGCAGTTCCCTAGTTTGAATCAGTAATGTTAATTCCCGGAACTCCCCCACCCTACCTCTGAAGCAACATTTGATTTTCCACCTCCCAATGATTGGGCACCTGTTCAATGAAAACCCCGCAGCAGGAATCACCGTCTAATTGCTCAGAAACTGAATGAGAGCGAGAAGACTTTGGATCTGCTTGATCAGTTGTGTGCATGCTCCAAGAAAAGAATGTGATAGCATTCAATGTCTGATCGTTCAACAACAGGATGAGATCGGGCTGAGTCTCATTTTTGGATGTTTGTCTGATCGTCCCCGCATCGAATCAATATTCAGCGGTTCAAATTTGAGCACTGCACGCCCGCTTTTAATGTGACATGTGACTGCACCCCCAGAGTTGGTAGGCCTGAACAGATCTTGGTATGAAGAATGGAGTAGATTTGCATTTTGATTGTGATTAGGAATCCTGCATCCTCAAAACAGCTCTTTTCAGAGGGGATTATGCCTCTGAGTTAAGAGTACTCAGGACCTCCAGGATCAAGACACTCCATTAACAGTGTCCTGCTTTCCAGCATCTTGGCTGTATTGCCTTGCCTGGCAGAAGGCCTTTGGAAAACAGCAACTGCCACTCATTTCTAACAGGGAGTTTGCCAAGGCCAACAGGCCTAAAATTTCCCATAGCCCCGTCCCACCCCTAAACATTTACTTTTTTGTTGGCTGTTATTTTACCCGCCTCTCTTATAAAGGAAAGAAAAATACCAGTTTCCGAAACAAGAGTTGCAGTAGTATTAAAATCCAGCTGGGTGACCCGCTCTGAACAAATTTTGCTGATGCAGACATGCTAATGACAGAGTTTTGCAAGCCAGCTGTGCCCCCTCTTGCCTCTTTATGTCAGTTCCACAGCCAGGAGCTTGTAGATTATAGGAAGAATCCCACATTAGTACATTTCAGAGCAAAGATTTCCATCCTTTTCAAGTATTTGCTGGCTCAGAAAGTGCTAATAAGGAAAGGAAATACTGGACAGTACAAGGCTCATGCTCTTCTTCCGATCACCCAAGTAAAGCAGTTTTTAAGGAGCATGCTGGCCCTAACATAACACAGTTGGCTGAAATCCTCAACGAATTTATTCTACAGGAAACTCATTAAAATCCAGGATTATTCTAGAATAATTGGCTGAAGTTTTGCTGCTATATTCAGGTGATGCTACTTGTTGCGCTCCAAATTCAGAGCCTTGTGTGGGCATTGCCACACACTCAGAGTTCCTGCAGCTGGTTACCCCATTTACTGCAACACAGAGGCTGGGGACTACATATGTATCCCTTTGCCATCTCAAAGCTGTCCTTGCTATCAAATTCAATGGCAATGTTCCTATGGGCAAGAAAGACATGTGCACTGCACACGTAAGCTCCATTGTCACACCCCAGGGAACCCCAGCCTTGGGGGGGAAAAGGAGGAACATGGGCACTGCCCTAAGCATGCCAGAAGCACTGTAATGGAGCAGAAGGTGGTGCTCCAGCGGATCAGTGAGGGCATGGCAGGAGCTGATGGGGGAAGGGCAACCAGGGCCAATTCCTGAGGGAGAAAAAACATACTTGAGGACAAAGAACTATTCAGAAGTAGGCACAGGGCAGCATGAACTGGGCAGGTCCAAGAGAAGGTGGATAAAATGGGCCCAGCTGAAGGAGGTGGGGAGAGAATACCAGGCTGGAACCAGCCATAAACTGAGATAGAGAGTAGCCAACTGGACCTGAGTTCTCTATGGGACTAGAGACACAAGGCTCTCCTTTGTAGCAAAAGAAGCATTTCTGGCCAAGAGGTCACAAATACCACTGGTCAGCCCTGCATGTCCTAGCTACTGTCAGCATTAACCCTACCAGAAGGCAAGGTGGCCAGTGCTAGGAGCTGCCAAGACCAAGGGTAAAGATTCTCAAGCAGGGAAAGCTGGCCTAAGTACCTCAGTAAAAGGAGATGGAGGTAGGGTTGCCAACCTCCAGGCAGCACCTGGAGATCTCCTGCTATCACAGTTGATTCCCAGATGACCAATATCAGTACACCCCCCAAAAATACTAAGGTCAAGCTAGAAAGGTACAACCATTCTTTTTCTGATCTTCATGAGGGAAATGTAACAGTTAAATAGCCACAGATTACATTTCCTTCAGGTAACATGTAGAGGAATTAAATTTCTAAATGCAAGGGGCCCCAGCTCAGTTGTTGAGTACATGTTTGCAAGCCATCACTGCCCCAGACAGAGAGTTCCAACAATACGCTGTGGCTGGTAGCCACTGATGGACCTCTGCTCCATGTGCTTATTCAATCCCCTCTTGAAGCTGTTTATGAATGGCAGGTATTGTAAATGAATGAATGGCAAGTATTGTAAAAGGCCTTTCTCTGGCAGGAACCATGAACAGTTGGAACAGTACTAATTGTACATGATTCAGTTGAACCATGTCCCATTTGGAAATACTGCAAATAATCGTAATTTGAATGAAATTATTTCTGACATCTGGAAATGAACAAAAGCCATTTGATCTAACAGTTACCTTGGTATCTGGTTTCATTCTCTCAGATGTTTGTTTGTTTGCAATAACAGAGTCCTAAAGCTACAATTTAGAGTCCTGCCTGAGGTGGCTTAGAATTAAAATAGTATAACCAGGACTTTTTTTTTAGCAGAAACACACAGGAATGCAGTTCCAGCAGGTTTGGCATCACAGGGTGTACCCTAATATGCAAATTACTTTATGCTGGGCTTTTTCTACAAAAAAGCCCTGAGTGCAACAATAGTGATGTCAGGGGATGTGGCCTAATAAGCAAATGAGTTCCTGCTGGGCTTTTTCTACAAAAAAAAGCCCTGAGTATAACAATTAAAACTAGTCATTGGATATAAACTACATAAAATTATCCATAAAACAAAAGCAGACCATTAAAAAAACTAATTAAAAGGCTATAGGGAAATACATGTTTTGATCTAGGGCAGGGGTGGCCAAACTGTGGCTTGAGAGCCACATGTGACTTTTTCACACATATTGTGGGGCTCTTGAAGCCGCCACCACCCCATCAGCTGACTTGGAGAAGGTATTTCTCTCTTTAAATCACTTCTCCAAGCCAAGCCAGCCGGCAGCTTGGAGAATGCATTTTAAGTTAAAGTTGATTTTTTTTGTACCTCTCCCTCCCTCATCTATTTTCTTTCCTTCCTTCCTTCCTTCCTTCCTTCCTTCCTTCCTTCCTTCCTTCCTTCCTTCCTTCCTTCCTTCCTTCCTTCCTTCCTTCCTTCCTTCCTTCCTTCCTTCCTTCCTTCCTTCCTTCCTTCCTTCCTTCCTTCCTTCTCTCAAACATCTGACATTAATTATTTGTGGCTCTTACATTAAGCAAGTTTGTCCACCCCTGATCTAGAGCTTAAAATACAGCAGACAGCAGGAGGCAGGAGAGGCTGGGGCAATGCAGGGACTCAGCATTGACAGATGAAATAGGGTGGCCATAATATCTGCAGGCCAGCCAGGGACACCTTGGGGGAATGAATGTGTGTGTGTGTGTGTGCGCACGAAGCGCGTGCCGCCAACAGGAAGTGACATCACTTCCTGTGACATCGTTTCCCCCGTGCCACCTGCCGGAAGCAGGAAGTGACATCACTTGATTGGATTTGATTGGTCCCGGGTTAGCCAACCCGTGAGGTGGGAATTTGGGGGCAGGGGCGGGACTTTCCCGGGTGGGCGGGACGATCTGGCCACCCTAGGGGTCCCCAACCCCCAGTCCGTGGCCTGATAGCAACCAGGCTGTGAGTTATATAATTATTTCATTATATATTACAATTTAGTAATAATGATAATAAGATGACATTGGATTAATATCCTGCCCTGCACTCAAAATCTGAGTGGCTCACAATCTCCTTTATCTTCCTCTCCCACAACAGACACCCTGTGAAGTGGGTGAGGCTGAAAGCTCTCACCAGAAGCTGTCCTTTCAAGGACAACTCTGTGAGAGCTATGGCTGACCCAAGGCCATTCCAGCAAGTGGAGGAGTGAGAAATCAAACCCGGTTCTCCTAGATCAGAGTCCACACACCTAAGTACACCAAAATAAAGTGCACAATTATATCATCCCAAAACCATCACACACACACACACACACACACACACACACACACGGTCTGTGGAAAAACTGTCTTCCACAAAACCGGTCCCTGGTGCCAAAAAGGTTGGAGACCGCTGTTGTAGGTGATCTAGCTGAGTTTAACTGTTTTACAATATTTTGTGGGCATTGGGAGAGACATAAGCTTGTGCTCAACCTTCCTATTGAAATGAATGGGACTTTAAAGGTGCTCAACTTTGCCTGGGCTGCATATATTTTATGGCCTCATAAATGCATTTACTGATAGTGAATTCAGCCTGACAAATGCTGCTGTATCTCATTGTAGATCTTCCCGGTTCCAAGCACGGTGCTTTAGGTGCAGGACCACACCTTCTCCATTGTTTTATGTTCAGTGCTGTTGCCAGGACCCAGAGGCTCCAGTCAGGATCAGGCCCAGTCTTGTATTACTGCAGTGCTCGCTCTCTTCCCAGAGGAGTTTATACTTAGGTTTCATAATTAGGTCCCACATGGGGCAAAAACATAAATGGAGCCTAACTTTTTCTCAACCCATGAAAAGTCAGGCATCCTTTGAAAAATAAATCAGAGTTAAAATAAGACAGGGTTTCCAGTGATAGGGAAACTAAATTATTATTGTTTTCTGCAAATGAAATAAAAATCTGCAGCCCTCTTCCGCGCCCCCCTTTATCTTTTACCACCTACCACAGATGTCCAAAAAAGCATCTGCACAAAGACCCCTAAGCAAGTTAGACAAGCAAGCAGTCAGATTTTCTCCCAGCCCAAAGCAGGAAACTCCCTCTCCTTCTCATCTAAGAGAGAGCCTCTGCCAGGCAGACGCTTTTAGCCACAACTTCATTTCCTGGGGCATTTTACTTTGCAAAATCAGGACTGGGTTGAAGGGATGGTTTGCCTGCATTTGCCCCAGCAACACTTCCTTTTCTAGTGGAGGGACGATGCCCTTGCTTGCCGGAGGCACTCGGGCAAACCTTACGTGGATTGCCTGGGATTCGGGCATTGCACCCAGGTGCGTTTTGGGTCACCTAAAGCTCTGGGTAGCCCAAAGCAAGGCTGCCCCTCGTTGGTATTTGGATGGGAGACCTCCAAGGACTGCCAGGACTGGCACGAGAGGGAGGCAATGGCAAATCACCTCTGAAGGTCTTTTGCCTTGGAAACCCCACCGAGTCGCCCTAAGTTTAAAAAAAAAGTTTTAAAAAAGAGCTCTGGAGGGCCAAAGACTTCGGGCTGCCGCTGCTCCTGCTGCTGCTTTCCTTGGACTTTGAACAAATGCCGGGGGCCGGTGGAACAGGTTTCCACCCCCTCCGAGCCGCTCGGGGATTGCGTCAAGGTTGGAGAGGAGGAGGATCCTCCTAGAAATGAATTAACTTACCCAGAGAGAGAGAGCAAAAAAAAAAAGCACCACAACCCTGAAAGCAAGTGCGGCTCTCTCCGCTCGCTCCCTCTCCTCCCCCCTCTCTTCCTCCTCCCCGCTCTGTTTTGAAATGGGACCCAGCCACTGCCTTTCGCCAGGGTTTAATCGCTTTCTGCCCTTCTCTGCTGCGCAGCAGCCGCGGGGAGAGCGCCTCGTTCCTCCTTGCCCGCGCTCCGCACTGGGCGCCGCACTCGCTCGTTAAGCCGCCCCTCCACCAGCCGGCCCAGGGCAGCAGCCGGCCATGGCGCAGAGACAGCGAGAGCCGCCCAGCGCGCCCTCTCCCTCTTGGGTGGGGAGGCGGCGCACGGGGGGTAGCCTGCGGCTGGGCAGGAGACGATGCGATGCCGGGGCGTCTGGCCGAGCTTGCCGGTGGCTGCAGCACTCGCCACTGCCACGGCGGGGAAGGCGAGCTGCTCCTGAGTCAGGGCCGCCGAGAGAAACGGATTTCAGGAGCTTCCTTACAAAGCGGCACTGCTGAACGCTTGGAGCTCGGTGTGGAAGGAGGCGAGGAGATTTAAGAACATAAGAGAAGCCATGTTGGATCAGGCCAACGGCCCATCAAGTCCAACACTCTGTGTCACACAGTGGCAAAAAATGTTATATACACACATACACTGTGGCTAATAGCCACTGATGGACCTGTGCTCCATATTTTTATCTAAACCCCTCTTGAAGGTGGCTATACTTGTGGCCGCCACCACCTCCTGTGGCAGTGAATTCCACATGTTTAAGGGCGTTCCACATTTCTTTAAGGGCGTCCTGCTCGATCGCCGCCGGCGGACTGGGTTGCCACAGTGGCTGGGCCACCTTAAGAGGGGAAGCGGGCTGAGAGCGAAAGAGGCAACCCGAGATTTGGCTGGTCCCGGCTTAACCAACCTGTGAGGCGGGAATTTGGGGGCAGGGGCGGGACTTTCCCGGGTGGGTGGGACAATCTGGCCACCCTATTTGTGTTGGGTGCAGCAAGGCATGCCGCTGGGGAACAGAGACAGTGAATGTTACTGCAACCCCCATTAGGGGAGAGGCAATTGCTATGATAGGTAGGCTGTTTGCCTTGCAGGGGACAGAGGCAAAGGGTTTGTTTGCCCATGGGGCAGATAACAGAGAGCACGCTCTGAGTAGTTTCCCCTATCATGCCAGGTAGACAGTGTCAGCCAGTCTGCATGCCTGCAGAGATCTGAGCCTTGCTTACACTAGTTGGTAGGGCCGCAGAGTGGAGTAGGAGACAGAGCTAAAGCTAAAACTATACAAAGATCCCAAATCAGATGATACGTGAGAGGGTAGTGATGAGAAAGCTCCATATAACCTCTAACTGAGCAGGAGTTCCAAATTCAGGATCTGAGATCTGTCACTGACTGTAGTTTCATGTAAAGGCACTGATAGCTGCAATGTTCCTTTTTTTTTTTTTTTAACACAAACCACTCTCCCTGCTCTGTCCAAACAGGTATTAGCCCCACAAGGAAAAGGACAGGTCATTCTACTCATGTGTAAAGAAAGAAGGTAGGCAATGGAGAGACAATTTTAAAACAAAAATAAAATACCTAAACCCTGTTCGATTGACTGACAGTCTTTCCCCGCCTGATTGACTTCTACCAGAACTAGATTATAGGGGTGCACGGTTAGATATACATGAGCTGAAATTAAAACCTAAATTAGATGTTTTGGGTCATTTCAATTATAGCTAAAATGACCCAAACACTCTGGAAATTCCAGAAGAAATGATAACTCATATCCCAGAATTTCAGGGGCATTTTGGGTCTCAGGAGGCACAGGAGCAGGGAGAGAGAAGAGAAGTACCCCCCAGCAAACAGCTGTTTGGTGTTATATGCACTATTTAAATTTTTAAGGGTGATTGTTTTCTATGAGAGAAGAGCCCCGTGGCGCATAGTGTTAAAGCTTCAGTACTGCAGTTCTAAACTCTGCTCACGACCTGAGTTCGATCCCCAGCGGAAGCTGGGTTTTCAGGTAGCCAGCTCGAGGTTGACTCAGCCTTCCATCCTTCCGAGGTCGGTAAAATGAGTAACCAGAATGCTGTGGGGAAAGTGTAGATGACTGGGGAAGGCAATGGCAAACCACTCCTTAAAAAGTCTGCCATGAAAACATTGTGAAAGCAACGTCACCCCAGAGTCAGAAATGACTGGTGCTTGCACAGGGGACCTTTCCTTTCTATGAGAAGATCTGGCCTCAAAGTTCCTGGCTGTTTGAAATTTGGCAGGGAGAGGCAAAAGAGAATTTCACTGCACACAGTAGTCAATCAGTAGCCACAGAGTGATGGCAACAAAAAGGCACATCAAAAAAGGCACAACAGTGCCAAGATCCATGAATGTCAGGTTCAGTGTTGTATGGTGAACTGGAAATGTCTTTGTTGATGGACAGGACATGTGGGCACCTGCCTTCACCATTCTTAAAGGAAAAAAACCCTTAAACTAATTTAAGTTAGTCACGTTTAGCCCTCAAGGGGACATGAGGAACCAAGCATCTGTGGTGCTGAGGGGGGGGGGAGGTTTTTTAACCCATCTGCCTCTGGAATTTCTAAAAAAAAATCATCCCCAAGTTCTTTCTATCCCACTGGAAAAGCATAGGAGATACTTGTATGTTTTCCTGCAAAGAGAAAAGCGAGTTAGGTAGGAAATATTTACTAGGAAAAAAAAGAGGGAAAGAGTTAAGAACGTCCTTCCTTCCTTCCTTCCTTCCTTCCTTCCTTCCTTCCTTCCTTCCTTCCTTCCTTCCTTCCTTCCTTCCTTCCTTCCTTCCTTCCTTCCTGCCTCTCCTCAAAAACCTTCCCAAATTTCAAAACATTTGGACAAGGGGGTCCAATTTTGAGCCCCCAAAGAATGGATCCCCATCCTCCATTATTTCCAGTGGAGGGAAGGCATTTGAAAGGAGCATGGACTGTTTAAATGTGATGGCCAGAACTCCCTTCCAAGTTCAATTGTGCTTATCACAGTCTTGCTCCTGCTTCCACCCCCAAAGTCCACAGATATTTCATGAGTTGGACCTGGCAACTCTAGCATGGGTAGCTGTTGATTTTGTCCATCTGCAAGTTGGCACCTGCAGAAGACCCTGCTCTGATGAACAAAGCTATCATGGTGGAACACAGAGGGTGAGGTGGAGAGGTGGTTTTGCAGATATGAGGATCCAAGGCCATGAAGGGATTTGCATGGTACAGCTAATGGCTTAAATTGAGCCCGGTAACTGATGGGGAGCCAGTGAAGTGCCTGCAGAATGGGAGTAGTATGCGTGCCCCTTCTAGCTCCTGATAATTAGCCGAGCTGAGGCATTCTGCACCAGCCAGAGTTTCCAAATTGATTTTGAAGGGAGACCAATGTAAAGTGTAATACAGTAGTCTAGTCTCAATGTTACTGTGGCATGGATCCAGGTGGCCAAATCAGCTGTATCAAGATTCCAGGACATATTTTGGGCTAAGCTGAGTTGGAAGAAAGCCTTTTTAACAACTGCATTAAATTGCTTCTTCAGTAATAAAGCTGAGTCCAGTATAATCCCCAAGGCCCTTTATTGAGCCAGCAAGGGTCAACTGATCACCAAAAGTGGGGGAAACAATGTCCTTTAAGATCTGTGCCTTCCCACCCAGCATTACCTTTGTATTTTCAGGGTTTAGTTTCAATTTGTTCACTCTTAGCCAATTTGACACAGCAGCCAGGCAGTTGTTCAGGACCTAAGGGCTTTATATAGAGACTGAAAAGCATGGAGATAGGACTGTGCCCTGTGGAACTCCATAGAACATAGCTGTGGATAGCATGAGACATAAGAAGAGCCTTGACTTCCGGGGTTGGAAAATGCCGAGCTGAACTGCTTCTCAGAAGGGGAGCAGGCTGGAACTTCTCTTCAGGGTAGTGGAAGGCAATCTAATGCCTACTGCCTACTTTTCTCAGTCAGAGATCAGTCCAAGATATGCACAGGAAATTTTGAGATTTACCTTGGCTAAAAGGGAGTCCCGGGGGGGGGGGGGCTCCTTTGAGGTTTTGAGGTGTCTCCGGAGATGAGTTGCATTTTCATCATCTGCAGAAGCTTCCAGAGTCATTTATTTGACATAAGCTCGACAGGATCCTAACCTTCTTTGATACTACTAAACATCTAAAGCTACACAAGACCAATGTTGATCTGGATAACTACAGAAAAGGTACAGATCGCTATCTTTCATTCCGGGACTAATTAAAATTAAACAAAATAAAATCAGAAGGTGGGAAATTGAAATCTAGAAAGCTTGGAAGAAGAAGGGAAGAAGCGGCGAAATTTGGAGTTTGTAAATTTAAAGAACAGTGCTAAAAAGTGGAAAGCAATTTATTGTTTGGTCTACTTGCAGTTTTTGAGAAAAAGCCCCATCATCATAGAATTGCAGCTCCCACAGTCAACACAGGAAATATGTCAAGTATTTTACTTTCTTTACTTTAATAAAATTGTGCTTGATAGAAGAGAGTTGGTAGATCAGGAAGGAATAAAAAGAGAATTCTTTAAGTACTATGCCAAATTATTTAAGGGTGTTAAAATAAAGAAAGAAAAGATGGAAGCGTATTTACAAAATATTAAAATAGCGCCCTTAACAGAAAATATGAAAAAAGTTTTGAATGATCCAATTGAAAAAATAGAAATTGAAGCAGCGATTAATGCAATGAAAAATGAAAAGGCACCTAGGCCAGATGGATATACAGCTAAATTTTTTAAAACCTCAAAGAGGAATTAATACCAGAACTTCAGAAATTGATGAACATTATAAGAATAAAAGGGAAAATACCAAATACATGGAAGGAACCTGTCATTTCGTTGATTCCAAAAGAAAATAGAGATGTCACGAATGTAAAAAATTATAGACCAATTTCACTATTAAATAATGATTATAAAATATATACAAGAATATTGGCAGAACGGCTTAAACATTATTCGATAAATTTTATAAAGGAGGATCAAGCGGGGTTTCTTCCCAAAAGGCAAATAAGAGACAATATTAGAGCTGTTGTAAATATTGTGGAATATTATGAAAGACATCCAGAAAAGGAAGTAGCATTATTTTTTGCAGATGCAGAGTAAGCATTTAATAATTTAAACTGGGACTTTATATTTGCAGTAATGGAGAAAATGGAGTTGGGGGAAAACTTTATAAGGATGATAAAAGCAATTTATACTGAACAACGTGCAAGGCTATTTATAAATGCAGATCTCACAGAAGATATGATCATTAGCAAAGGTACAAGACGAGGCTGTCTGCTTTCCCCACTGTTGTTTATAATGACTCTTGAAATCTTATTGATGCAAATCCAAGAAGACAAAGAAATAGAAGGATTAAAAGTAAAAGGATTTACTTATAAATATAGGGCATTTGCCGATGATATAATGTTTATAAATGAAAATCCCATACAAGTAACACCTTTGTTGTTAGTCAAAATACAAGAATATGGAGAACTGGCGGAACTTTATATTAAAGAAAAATCAAAACTTCTATGTAAAAATATGCAAGTAAGTAAACAAAAGGAACTGCAGAAGTTAACGGGTTGTGAAGTTACCTCTAAGGTAAAATATTTGGGTGTGGAGATAACAATGAAGAATATTGATTTGTTTAAAAACAATTATGAGAAGCTATGGCGTAAAATGGATGAAGATATGATAAAATGGAATAAACTTAATTTGTCATTGCTTGGCAGAATAGCTGCAATTAAGATGAATATTCTGTCAAGAATAATGTATTTGTTTCAAACTATTCCGATTGTGAAAGACAGTAAACAATTTAATAAATGGCAAAGGAAAATTTCAGAGTTTGTGTGGGCTGGGAAGAAACCAAGGATCAAAATGAAAATTTTAACGGATGCAAAAGAGAGAGGAGGATTCCAATTACCAGATTTAAAACTATATCATGAAGCAGTTTGTTTAGTGTGGATAAAAGAATAGGTGACGCTGTTAAACAAAAAAACTCTTAGCATTGGAAGGTCATGGAAATAAATTTGGCTGGCACACTTATATGTACTATGGGAAAAAAGATGGATGGTTTTTTCTCTCACCATTATATAAGAAACAATTTGCCAAAATCATGGATGAAATATAAGAAATAAGGGAATGAGAGAAAAGCGTTATGGATAGTGCCAGCAGAAGTAATAAAAATAACAGCTGAGATGGGTGAAGAAAAGTGGTTGTCATATAATCAACTATTAAAAATACAAAGTGGCAAAATAGAATTGAAAACTGCTGAAAAGCTGAATAATAAATATGATTGGTTCCAAATGCAACAAATAAAGAGCTTGGTGTAAAATGATATTAAAACTGAAGGAATAAGAAAAGAGCAAACAGAAATGGAAAAAGTTCTGCTTGGAGACAATGAAAAATTAATTTCAAAACTATATAAATTATTCTTAAAATGGTCTACGGAAGATGAAGTAGTGAAATCTCAAATGATTAAGTAGGCAATTAATGTAAATAAAGAAATACAGATGGAAACTTGGGAATATTTGTGGAAGAATTCTATAAAGCTTTCGATGTGTCATAGTATTAAAGAGAACTGTTTTAAAATGATGTATAGATGGTATATGACTCCTAAAAAGTTGGCAAAGATGAACAATAAGATGCCAGATAGATGTTGGAAATGTAAAAAACATGAAGGTTCTTTCTACCATATGTGGTGGACTTGTGAAAGAGCAAAAAAGTATTGGCAGATTATTCAACAAGAAATTTCTAGGATCTTGGGATACGAATTTAAGAAACTTGCAGAGACTTTTCTGTTGGGATTACAAATGGAAAAATTTCCAAAAGAAGATAGAACTATAATTTGGTACTTGCTTTCAACTGCTAGGACATTGTATGCGCAGTTGTAGAAGCAAGAAAAAATACCAGAAAAAATGGGATTGGATTGTAAAAGTTATGACATGGAGTGAAATAAACAAATTAACAAGAATTTTAAGAGGCTATGACTTAGAAGTTTTTAAGATGGAGTGGAAAAAGTTTAGAAGATATGTAGAAAAAAGTGGAAAATAAAAGGCCATTGGACAATTTTTGATAATGATTAAGTCTTAGAAGGAAGAAGAATATTAATCTTTGTTTTTATTAGTTAAGGGTACCTTTAAATATTAGTATTTTAAGTAAATAACACCGGCAGAGGTCAAGTAACGGGGGGAGGGGTGGTTAGAAAGTAATATATGGGGTAGATAAAAAGAAGTTATTAATGTTGCAAGAAATACCGTAGATATTGTTACCATATGTTACTAATTAAAATGGTTTTAACTGAAGAACATAAGAAGAGCCTTGCTGGATCAGGCCAGTGGTCCATCTAGTTCAGCCTTCTGTCTCACACAATGGCAAAAAAATTCCTCTCGAGGTCCAGTAATGGAGCATGTTGCCTTTTGACACTGGTATTCAGAGGTTAACTGCCTCTGAACATGGAGGAACCTTCATGTGATAGCAGCTTAGGCAGCTCCTCAGAACCAAGTTGCTAAGAATGCTGTCTCAAAATGACTGAAAATCAAGGCCAGCCTAAGGATGCATCATGGAAGGTCAGCAAGCATTGTGTCAGAGTTATAGTTGCAGTGGAAGATGATTATATATGATGGGGAAAATTACAAGAAAGAAAGAAAGAAAGAAAGAAAGAAAGAAAGAAAGAAAGAAAGAAAGAAAGAAAGAAAGAAAGAAAGAAAGAAAGAAAGAAAGAAAGAAAGAAAGAAAGAAAGAAAGAAAGAAAGAAAGAAAGAAAGAAAGAAAGAAAGAAAGAAAGAAAGAAAGAAAGAAAGAAAGAAAAAGACTGATCATTGTGGCTCAGTCTAGCCATCATGACACTGGAAGGACAGGAATATGCATTAATAATTGTAGATCTCTCCTTGATGGGCTTTGAGTGTCAGAAAATGATTTTGTTCAAGTGCCCATCAGGGCTTGGAAGAGAGGAGTTTTCTGCCTAGCTGGAAGGAGAAAGCAGATGGATATTTGGGTAAAAAGAAAGTGCAGTTTAGATGCTGGGCGAGACCCTTGAGAGAAGAAGAGAGTAACAGCTATGTATTACCTGAACAACTTTTTGGATGTAGGATCTCTCTTATCTCCAGAACCTGAAGTGGGATAATGGATCTGCTGCTGCGCAGGAATGTCTTTTTGCCTCCTCCTGTTCTGTGTGTCTCTTCGTAAATGAACACTGCAAAACCACTATCGGTTTCCTCTGTCTCTCTCCCAAAGGGAACCATCCTAGGTAAGTGCTGCTGCTGGAATTTCTCATAGCTCAGGAATGTAGGGGTCGCATAACAATATGAACTGACTCCACTGGTAAACTTTTGCGTTAACACTGGCTTATTTAAAGTTGTCATTGTAGTGATCAATATGTGAAAAAATTAATTCATCCGTGCAAGCCATCATGTGACTTACAGTCAACGGACTGTAATCAAAGGAGCCATTCCATGCACAGAGGAATCTCTTGGCTTTTGGTGGGCTTGTTTCTGCATTTGAGGGTTCTAAGCTACAGCAGTACTCAAGGAACAAGATGGCATTGGTTTAAAAGCTGTAATTTTGGAAGAGGACATTTTGTGTCAAAGATGCTGGTTTGCATGAGATACTTACCATAATGCACAATTGATATGTATATTAATTCTTCTAGCAATGCTGGGTTTTGCACATGCTGTTCCTTCCAGGCATTTTGCATAGTTTAATTTATAAGAAGAATTCAAAAGAATGCCAGTATGATTGAAAATGATTTCTCCCCCATACATTGTACATAGTTAAAAGGAGCATCAGCCTTAAAGTGTCCTGAGAAGGTAACAACCCTTCATATTATTAACTGGTAAACCCATCATTTTTCAGTTTGCATGCAAAAGCCACAGTGACCCCTGAAAATACTAGATTTTTATATTCAGATAGTGCCATGAATGGCAACTTATTTAGTAGAAATTTATGATAAGAGGAACAGTTTCTTTTCTGCATCAATAATAAAATGATCTTTCAAATTTTCTTGTTCATTTCTTTTTTGCAAACGCAAACCCATTTGAATTTGCACCTTTCAAATATTCACTATGGGCCTAGTTCAGAGTTTGCTGTGGATACTTTCCTGTTGCAGATGAACAATGAAAGTGAAGAGTAAGAATAAGCTGCTTTGAAGAAATCTCAGCTTTCTGGGGCTCCAAATTATTGGCTCTGTGTGAAGGCCATTGTTGGGAGCAGAAGGAACTGCTGCCAGCTGATATCTTCTGGCTCTGTCTCCTGATCCCCTGATGTTCCTTCAACTGTGGCATAAGAAAAGAGAATTATGGCAGCAGGGTGTAGCAGAGCATCTCGTCCTGAGCCAAATACATACTCCAGCTAGAATGGCTTATAATGTCTTTCCCCTGACTTCCTGGAAACAGCTTGGAGACTTTGCTGCTTTGTTTTATATGCGGTATTTTTTCCAGGATCACTGTGCTTCCATATTCCCACTTGCTTTCTTTTGGGCATGAGTGGGCACTTTAACTTGAGATGCCAAGTGATTAGAAACCCACTACTGCCATTATGACCCCACGAGGACTGAAACTTCTTCATTCAGTTTGTCTTCACGTAGATATGAGAGGCTATTCTATTTCCCACTAGGCTTTCTATACCCATTAAAAAAAATTTCTTCTGATAATGACCTACAAGCAAGAAATAAAAAAAACGTCAGGGGGATGTCTTTTAGCCCTTGACTCTGCCGTTTACCCCTATGTTCTGGAGCTAGGGCTAAACCCTCAAAGAGAAGATGCTTGTAAATATTTTCATGAAACTGCCTTCTATTGAAACAGACCCTTGGTCTATCAAGGTCAGTACTGTCTATGCAGACTGGCAGTGGCTCTCCAGGATCTCAGGTAGAAATCTTTCACATCACCTTTCATTATAGGCTCTGAAAGATACCCCTCCTTTCCTATGACTCTTTTTTATTGCTATATAAGAGGGGGAGGTATGAGATGGTATAGCCCCATCTCATAAATTCTCTGAAACCAGGGGTACAAGGCTCTTTTTCATAAGCTCTTGGAAGATTGGCTACATCAGGGGTGTGTGGCCTAATATGCAAAGGAGCTCCTGCTAGAATTCCACCCCTGTCTGAAACTAAGCAGGGATGGACACCACCAAGGAAGATTGCAGAGGACGGCAATGGCAAACCACCTCTGCTTCTAACCTGCCATGAAAACCCCTTTGCAAAGGGTTGCTAAATGTCATCTGTGATTTGACAGCACGGTGTATACACACTTGCAAGATCTCAACTGAATGTATCTATATTCCAAAATAGATAAAAAATTAGATAAATATTGGAAAAGAAAGTAATATTATCTATGAATGAAAAGTGAGTATTTTAACAACTTAGATAACGGGTATTGAGATTTGTCTTCTGTTTCTAGGATCTTGCTAATCATTTCACTGATTTGTTCCTAGACTCAAAATCCCTATGTTTATCTAAGCCATTTTATGTGAGTCTATGATTTTTAATTTATCCCTCACCTTATCCTCTCTCTCTCGCTCTCTCTCTCGGCTTGGCTTCGCGAACGAAGATTTAAGAAGGGTGCAATAGTCCACGTCTGCTGCAGGCTCGCTGGTGGCTGACAAGACCAATGCGGGACAGGCAGGTCCGGCCACAGTGGCTGCAGGGAAAAGTCTGATTTAGGATTGGTGCTGTAGCAGTGCGATTCTTCCTCAATCTCCTTTTGTCCTCAAGACCAGCTATGCGTGCGTTCTCAAGGGAAGAGACAGCCTGGTGGATGGTGTGTCTCCATGCTTTGCGATCTGAGGCTAGGTCAGACCACTGGTGATGGTTGATGCGACAGGTGCCAAGGGATTTCTTCAAGGAGTCCTTGTACCTCTTCTTTGGTGCCCCTCTATTTCGATGGCCGGTGGAGAGTTCGCCATACAGGGCAATCTTGGGAAGGCGGTGGTTTTCCATCCTAGAAATATGCCCTGCCCAGCGCAGCTGCGTCTTCAGCAGCAATGCCTCGATACTGGTAACCTCCGCCCGCTTGAGGACTTCAGTGTTGGTCACAAAGTCACTCCAGTGGATGTTGAGGATGGTGCGAAGGCAGCGCTGATGAAAGCGCTCAAGGAGTCGCAGGTGATGACGGTATAAAACCCACGATTCGGAGCCGTAGATGAGGGTTGTCATCACAACCGCTTTGTAAACATTGATCTTTGTGCCTTTTTTCAGATGCTTGTTGCTCCACACTCTTTTGTGCAGTCGGCCAAATGCATGGTTTGCCTTTGCCAGCCTGTTGTCAATCTCCTTATCGATCTTGGCATCTGAGGAGATGATGCACCCCAGGTAGCTGAACTGCTGGACTATTTTCAGAACTGATTCACCCACAGTGATGCAGGGAGGGTGATAATCTTCCTGGGGTGCAGGCTGGTGGAGAACTTCTGTCTTCTTCAGACTAACTTCTAGGCCGAATAGCTTGGCAGCCTCTGCAAAGCAGGACGTCATATGCTGCAGAGCTGATACCGAGTGGGAGACGAGTGCAGCATCATCAGCAAACAGTAGCTCTCGGATGAGTTTTTCCATCGTCTTGGAGTGGGCCTTTAGTCGCCTCAGGTTGAACAGGCTGCCATCGGTGCGATAGCGGATGTAGACACCATCGTCATCATCTAGATCTACTGCGGCTCTTTGAAGCATCATGCTAAAGAAGATCGTAAAGAGAGTTGGTGCGAGAACACAGCCTTGCTTTACACCTGTGCCTATTGGGAAGGGCTCCGAGAGGTCGTTGCAGTGTCTGACTTGGCCTCGCTGGTCTTCGTGTAGCTGGATGATCATGCTGAGGAACCTTGGGGGACATCCTAAACGTTCCAAGATTTGCCACAGGCCTTTCCTGCTAACGGTATCGAAGGCTTTGGTAAGGTTGACAAAAGTCACATACAGAGCCTTGTTCTGTTCCCTGCATTTCTCTTGGAGCTGCCTGAGAACAAATACCATGTCGGTGGTGCTCCTGTTAGCTCTGAAGCCGCACTGGCTCTCTGGGAGGAGTTCTTCTGCAATGGTGGGCACCAGTCTGTTCAGGAGTATTCTGGCAAGGATTTTGCCTGCGATGGAGAGCAGGGTTATCCCCCGGTAGTTGGAGCAGTCTGACTTTTCCCCTTTGTTCTTGTATAGGGTGATGATGATTGCATCACGAAAGTCCTGTGGTAATTTGCCTTGTTCCCAGCAGGTGACAAGTACTTTGTGAAGTGAGCTATGTAGTACTGTGCCCCCATGCTTCCAGATCTCTGGTGGAATTCCATCAACTCCTGCTGCCTTGCCACTTTTCAGTTGCTTGATGGCTTTAACAGTCTCTTCTAGGGTGGGGATCTCATCCAACTCTGTTTTCACTGGTTGAAGTGGGGTGAGGTGGATTGCTGAATCTTGAACTACACGGTTGGCACTGAAGAGAACCTGAAAATACTCTGACCACCGGTTCAGTATGGATGCCTTGTCTGTGAGGAGCACTTGGCCGTCTGCACTATGCAAGGGACTCTGAGCCTGATATGATGGACCATAAACTGCCTTCAGGGCTTCATAGAACCCTCTTAAATCACCAGTGTCTGCACACAGCTGGGTTCTCTCTGCAAGCTTGGTCCACCACTCGTTCTGAATGTCTCGAAGCTTGCGCTGGAGGTTGCTACATGCAGCGCGAAAGGTTGCTTTTTTCCCAGGACAGGAGGGCTGAGCAAGATGTGCTTGGTAGGCAGATCTCTTTTTCGCCAGTAAATCTTGGATCTCTTGATTGTTCTCATCAAACCAGTCCTTGTTCTTCCTTGTGGAGAACCCGAGGACTTCTTCAGAGATCTGCAGGATAGTAGTTTTTAGGTGTCCCCAGAGTGCTTCTGGAGAAGGGTCTGTGGGGCAACTGAGGTCCTCAATTCTTGACTGGAGTTTTGCCTGGAAGGCAGCTTTAACTTCGGCTGACTGGAGACTGCCAACCTGAAACTTCCTCTGAGGGATACCTCCTCTCCTGGGTGTGGGTTTAAAGTGAAGACAGAGATTGCAGCGTACAAGACGATGATCCGTATGACATTCCACACTGGGCATTACTCGGGTGTGTAAGACATCTCGAAGGTCTCTCTGGCGCACCAGAATGTAGTCGATAAGGTGCCAGTGCTTGGACCGTGGGTGCATCCAGGTTGTCTTCAGACTGTTCTTCTGCTGGAAGATAGTGTTGGTGATGGTGAGCTGGTGCTCCATGCAGAATTCTAGCAGGAGGCGCCCATTGTCATTGCAGTTGCCAATGCCGTGTTTGCCAAGTACTCCTTTCCAGGCTTCCGAGTCTTTACCTACTCTGGCATTGAAGTCGCCAAGGATGATCACCTTGTCCTCTGTAGGGGTCTTCCGTACGAGGTTGTGTAGATCAGCATAGAACTTGTTCTTTTCTGCAGGATCTGCTTGAAGGGTCGGGGCATACACACTGAAGAGTGTTGCATGCTGCTTGTTTTGAAGTGGGAGGCGCATGGACATGATGCGATCTGAGTGACCTGTTGGCAGGTTTTCGAGTTTGGAGGCAATGGAGTTCCTGACCATGAAGCCAACGCCAGAAAGGCGGCTCTCAGCCTTTGACTTACCCGACCAGTAGAGGGTATAGCCAGCACCGTGTTCTTGAAGACTACCTTCCTCAGGGAAACGGACCTCACTGAGAGCTGCTATGTCGATATTCAACCTGAGAAGTTCGTGGGCAACTAGAGCAGAGCGTCGTTCAGGGCGACCACTGTCTACTGTGTCAAGCATGGTTCTGATGTTCCAACACGCAAGCTTTAGTCTTTGCACACTTTGTGAGGCAGGTGAATGCCTTTTCTTTGTTGTTATTTTTTGACCGCAAATAAGGATGCCCGTTGACCGCGGCTAGCCAACTGGGGTGGAGGAGACGAGCTTTGTTTAGGCCACCTTTTCTAGGCCCCTCTCCGTGTGGAGCAAGCAGTGCTGTCCCTAGATAAGGCTGCTTGGTCGTTCAGGGTGCTGCCGAAAAATGCTTTCGTCTCCGGGTTAGCATCAGGCGACCAATACCCTGAACCGCCTACATGCAGGATCGGGACTGCGGCTTCCAGTGGCACCTTCCACCTGCCGTTTCGCCCCTTGCCCATCGCTGCAGGACTTGATGCGTTGTGGGTTGTGTATGTGGATATGCCCTTCAGGCCTGTGCAGAGGAATTTTTTAGGTGAAGCGCAGTGTGCGCGGTACTGGCTCCACCCTTTCACCTGGGGGTCATCTGCCATGGCCCAGTAAGCCGGGACGCTGGCAGCGAGTCCTCCAGGTGGTAGGTGTTACATTAACGAGCTCTATCTGCCCGGGTTTGATGTTAGAGTTTTCCTTCTCTTAGGCTGGCGAGGTTGGTGGGCCCAGCCTGCCCATCCGGTTATACCGCCGGACAATTCGGTCGCACCATGACGTAGCAAACTCTGTGAAAAACGGGGGGGACCAGCGAGAAGGTGTTGCTACGGATGCAGTAATGCAGGAGAGGCCATTGCAGTGACCATCTGCCAGGCATAGCCAGACAGTGACCACGCGGCGTTCACTACACCGGGAAGGAGAGGCTATGTATTGCGCATACACTTTCCCTGGGGGGGGGGGGGTAGGATACCCAGAGGGAGCCCACCCTGCCGCCCACCCCCCTTATCCAGTGTTTGTTTAAATCTCATAAAGTTATCCTTTAATGGATCATTTCCCATATGAGAATTTCTTGCTGTTGTTTTTCTCTTTTCTTTGTAAGATGGTTCACTCTCTATAAACTGTCCACTTAAAAATGCATCAGAAGTATCTCAAACAATTATTAAAGCAGCCTTGTAGGAATGAAAAAGGGTATTTCTTGCTTTTGTATTTGAAGTGATTCTTCCTTTTTCAGGAAAAGGGAAATTCTTGTGAACAAACATAACAAACTGATATTTCCAATGTCTGTGAAAAGGATGTGTCTCTTGTTTGGAATAAGGTTTAACACAGATCCCAAGGATCAGTGTTGACATTAAAATTTCATGTTTTTTAAAGTTTTAAATAAAGTGTTTTTAAGTGACAATTCAGTTGATGTTTTCTGCCAGCTGATATCTTCTCTGTCTGTCTCCTGATCCCCTGATGTTCCTTCAGCTGTGGCATAAGGAAAGAGAATTATGGCAGCAGTGTCATTTCTGGGAAATATTTTTGCCTTCTTGAAAACAGAATTTTTGACCTAAAAAACTCAACACAATCTTCTCTGCAGAACTCACAAGGTTCCCTCAGTCTGCTTACCAGAGCCCTGTCTCAATGGCTCTCCAAAAGCTCTTTGTTGTCTCCATGCTGGTATACAGCAACCTGATGAAGGTGTGAGATGTATTACTCCAAACTATATTAATAGGGGAGATAGCAAAAAGTGCTTAACATCAGCAAGCTCTGGCATTTCTACATTGGGGATGCCTGAGCATGAAGTAAATAAGCTCATAAGTCCATTCCAAAAGATCTGATGAACTTGGAAATAACCAGTAAAAGTAACAAGCAAACAAAACATAAGATTTGTCATGAAAATTGGAATACAATAAACAGCTAGAAGAAGTGGAAAGGTCATATTTTCCTCCATTTATTTAGATTTTTTTGCCTTCTCAGGATAACCTCAGGGTTTCCCTCAGCCTTGAGTTTGCAAATAATTTATGTTAAAAAACAAAGACAAGACATGAAAATTTTCAAGTTTTGTATTTGTAGTATGCCTGGTACCATTGAACATCAGTCTCTTTGGGCCCTTTGGGCCTTACTGTGAAACAGACAACAAAACAAAATAGTTTCCTTTTGAGTATAATAGCAGGAAATAAAAACTGCCTTTGGATAAAAATAGCTCTTTTTGATTGTGCATTTCATCCTTACTCGTTGCCTTGAGGCAACATATAACAATTTTGGGGACATTTTACCCCCTCAGGCGCTGTTATATAGCTATTCACCTTTCTGCCAATCAATATTTGTTATTATCTGTCTATCTGCTTGTTCTGAGACTTGAGAAAGTTAATATACAAGAGCAAGCAATCACTGGAAAAGTTCTTTTTCTAGATCAGGGAAGATAGAGTGATGAGTGTCATCTTTTGCACAAATTACGACAATTCTTAGGCATTTTCTTTATGGCATTTGTGTTTAAATTTCATTTTTGCAAACCAAGGATACACATTAATATATTCTTTCCCTACTTTTATATTGATGTAGATTGCTTACGTACTCTACTGTAGGACCATATGTTTAGAAACATAGGTGGGGATCCAACTGTCCATGAACTCTATTCAGTCCATGAACTCTATTCCTAATTTCTCCTTCTGCTGCATCCCACTGAGCCACCATGAAGCTTTGAACCCTCAGGAACAGCATAAAGAGTTAAGTGGAATATAACGTGGGATGGCAAATCTGTGGAAATCAAAACCTCATTTTCTGCACACAGAAAGGAGGAACTGCATGGTTCGATTGGTGGACTCAAACACATGCTGATTTGGGTCACATTCTGCTCACCAGTTGTAAGCAGGGAGTTTATTTCTGCTGAGCAGTATGGCCGTCTGTGAACTGCTGAAGCCTGTTTGTTGGGTTCTGCCTACTAAGCTGGTACAGTGCCATGCAATCAGCACTATTTTGTGCATGCATGTTCTCAGGCCTCCTGATGCAAGTTCTAGCTTCTCCAGTCCTCTACAGACACATTGTTTTTGCACACAGCTACCAATTCTTTAATTAAGCAGGGAGCCACTCATGCTGTCAACCAACCATTACAAATAAACATTGTTTAAATGTTTATTAATAAATAATAAATAAATTAATACATGTTTCTTAAAACTATTTATTTAAAACATTTTTAGCCTTACCAGGGGTGGAATTTTGGCAGGAGCTCTTTTGCATATTAGGTCACACACCCCTGATGTAGCCAATCCTCCAAGAGCTTACAAGGCTCTTTTTTCTAAGCTTTTAGAGGATTGGCTACATCAGGGGTGTGTGGCCTAATATGCAAAGGAGCTCCTGATAGAATTCCTTACAGGTTTGTGTTTATATAAGTCCATGTTATCAAGGTTATTCCACTCATATGCATTTTTACCCAGCCTTATGGAAGTCATAATGATCCAGAAAGAAAATGATTTTTTGCTTACTGCACAGATGCAAAAGTGGCTTGCAAGGCAGAAGGAAATGAAACTGAAATATTCAGCTATTGTGCATCTGCAAAGTTGTTTGACAGCTGCTTGAAGCAGGTGGCAGAAAGGCAAAGAGATGTGAAGCTCAACTCATGAGTAATCATAGCTTTTGAGCATGGTATGTTTACCTGCTGAATTTGTTCACCATATATGGCATTGCTGTGTTGGATACATGCCATTACATAGCCAGAAATCTATATAACCTTTTCACGTTATAACCTAAGACGCTTGAAGTGCCACCCAGAAATGTAAAATATTTTAATGAACATATATTCCATACAGGTGCATTCATCAGGACACATGCAAAATAGAAAAATATGGTGGGGGCCATATTGTTCTGTACAAAAATTCCAAAAAACAAATTATGTGTAATATCTTTTTAAAGGAGTTTTTTTTTTCAGGATTCTTTTATCTGGTTGAATGTTTTGTACAGAACAGGGGTGGAGTGGGGATAAATTTTTAAAGTGATTTTAGAAATGTTCAAAATCCAAACTATTTAGTATTTATATGCAATACAGGATATGTGAGAGATTTTTTTTAAAAAAATGGTGCTGGTGCAAAAAAGTTTTCAAGTTGCACCAATGACTCTTGGAATAAAGAAATAATGGCATTCTCCTTTTGTGAACACAAAGACTTTAAGAGGAGCCCTGCTGGATCAGACCAATAGTCCATCTAGTCCAGCATTCTGCCCACACAGCTGGCCAACAACAGGGCCTAGAGGCTGAGGCCTTCCCCTGATGTTGCCTCTTGGCTCTGGGATTCAGAGGTTTAGTGTCTCTGAATGCTGAGGTTCTCCTCAGTCACCATGGCTAGTAGCCATTGATAGACATATCCTCCATGGGTCTATATAATCTCCTTTTAAAGCAATTTCTTCCTGTGGCCATCTTTACATCCTGTGGCAGCAGATTCCACATTTTAATCACTCTGTATGTAAAGTACAAAGTGATTAAAATGTCTATCCTGAACCTACTACCCATCAGCTTCATTGGATGCCCTTTATTTAGTGATCTAGTATTTTGGGAGCAGGATAAAAAGTTCTCTTTGTCACCTTTCTTCACCTCATGAATAATTTTTATAAACATCTATCATGTCTCCCCTTGTCTCTTTTCTAAATTGAAAAGTCCCAGACTCTTCAGTCTTTCCTCATAGGCAAAGTGCTCCAACCCCCTAATCATCTTGGTTGCCCTTCTCTGTACTTTTTCCAGCTCTTCAATGCCCTTTTTGAGATATGGTGACTAGCACCGTATATAGTATTCCAAATAGGGTTGCCAATCCCCAGGTGGGGGCAGGGGATCCTCCAGTTTGGAGGCCCTCCCCCCGCTTCAGGGTCGTCAGAAAGTGGGGGGAGGGCAGGGAAATGTCTGCTGGGAACTCTTTTATTCCCTAGGGAGATTTATTCCCATAGAAAATAATAGAGAATTGATTTGTGGGTATCTGGGGCTCTGGGGGGGGGTGTTTTATGAGGTAGAGGCACCAAATTTTCAGTATAGCATCTAGTGCCTCTCCCTAAAATACCTCCCAAGTTTCAAAAAGATTGGACCAGGGGATCCAATTCTATGAGCCCCAAAAGAAGGTGCCCATATCCTTCATTATTTCCTATGGAAGGAAGGCATTGAAGGTGTGCCATCCCTTTAAATGTGATGGCCAGAACTCCCTTTGGAGTTCAATTATACTTGTCACAGCCTTGATTTTAGCTCCACCCCTAATGTCTCCTGGCTCCACCTCCAAAGTCCCCAGATATTTCTTAAATTGGACTTGGCAACCTTAATTCCAAATGAGGCTGCATCAGAGATTTAGGGGCATTACAATATTGGCTGTTTTATTCTCAGTCCCTTTCCTAATAATCCCTAACACAGGATTTGCCTTTTTACTGCTGTAGCACACTGGGTTGACACTTTCACTGAGCTATTCACTACGACCACAAGAGCTCTTCCTCTCTAATGTGGATTCTTCACTTCCTCCTCCTACTGCAATGCAAAATGTCTCTCCAACTGCAGCCGCTGGAGTGTCTTTGTGCTATCTAGAGGTGAGGTCCAGTGGCAGGGAGATGTGAGAAGGCTGTGCTCCACAAGCAGAAATCCTTTGGTGGATCTAAGACAGGTGTGGGGAACCTCTGTCCCGAGGGCCATATACGGCCCTTGAGGTCACTTGGTGTGGCCCTCAGGGATTGCTGAACTGAACCAAGCCATGTGGCAGCCTCCCTGGGGCCTGGCTGGACAGCGAGGATCGTGGGACCCAGCCACACTGTGCAGCAGCCTCCCCAAAGCCAGGCAGGGATCACAGGCCTGTCAGAATTGCTGCAGGGCCTGGAAAAGTTACTGTCACAGTTCAGTTTGCACTTGATTATCCCAGATGATGTGGCCTAATATGCTAATGAGCATGTGACCTAATATGCTAATATTAGGGGATGTGGTCTAATATGCTACTGAGTTCCTGCATTTGCCTAGGGCAGCAGGCCATGTGTGTGTGTGTGTGTGTGTGCCAGATTAGGCACACATGACTTCAAATACACATGACTTCAAATACAAAAACAATTATTTGCATTAATTTTGCTGGCCTGAATCATTTTCCCTCAGTGGAACACTGTTTTTTAAGTTGATAATTTTTTATGGCCCGTGAATGATGTTATAAATAACCATATGGTCCTTGGCAGAAAAAAGGTTCCCCACCCCTGATCTAAGTCATTAGCACTATCACTGGAACAATACAGTACATGAGGGTCTTATTCAACCAAGGTTTGTTTGTTTTCCCTGCTGAAATTCAAACGTGAGCTTAGGCAAAGGATGAACTCCTTTTGTACCGGGTAATTAAAATTGTATCAGAATACTTCACGGAAGGATCTGCTTAAATTATACTCCTAATTTTCCTGCTCAGTTCAGAAAGAGAAATCAAGCTCCAGGAAATCTGCAGATTTACATAGCTGATACCGGAGAAAATGAAGAAAGAATACTTTCAACATTAAAAAGTCAGGCAGGAGGAACAAGGATTTTCACCTGTCAGATAATGGAAGTATTGTGTAGATTGATAAAGGAAAATGGCATTTAGGTTGAAGAAACAGACTTTCAGCAATTTGTCTATGTGACAGGCTGAGAGCTGCCTTGCAACTCCTGGGGGAGAGATGGTTTAGGAACTCTTTTAAGTTCCTAATAGCTTCCAGAGTGGACAACCTGTCTGCAAAGAGATTGCCATTCATTTTCCTTTCAGCTCTTACGAGTGGAGCATTTTCATTTCAAGTTAGAACAATGCACATTATTTATTTGCTAACTTTTCAGGTGCTGCAATAATTAAAATAAGAAAGTACTTGTTTTCTTGGATTCAAAAGAAGTTTGCAAACCAGCAATGCTTCTATGAAAGGTGATTTTCAGAACTGTCAGTTTGTCTTTTGGATGATCCATGGCTCACAGAAAAAGGTAGCGTTTCTTTTGAAGACAGTAGAGATAATTTGAAGAATTGGAGAAGCTTGGTCCTGAAAAACTGAATCAGTATTATGATAGCCATATCCCATTTGGACTCCCATTTCATGTAATTTTTTTTTGTCTTTCTTCTATAATACACATGCCAAGGAGAGCATGTCACATGTATCTGACAACATGGGTTATGGGTCATGAAAGTTTATGGCACAAATCTGTTGTTATTTTCTACAATAGACAGTATTACTAACTGAAACTGGTAGATTTTTTAAAAATTTGGACATTCCTAGCCCTATCATGTTACAGAGATAGTAACATGCCCCTGTATAAATTGATGGTGCAGTCTCATTTGGAGTACTGTGTACAATTGCCCCCCAAGTCGGAATAAAGAGGCAGACACAATTAAATTGGTAAAACTATGGGCCACTTTATTAAATAACACAGCAATGGCAAGAGCAACCGAACTGCAGCCAGGTCAGGGCCAGGGGTTTCCTCAGACCACTCCCCTGCCTTTTTCAGTGGGTGAGAGACCCGGCCCCCCAGCCGGAGCTGTGTGTCACAGCTCCCGTCAGGCAGGCCCAGCAGGGAGGCTTGCACCGGAGGGCCAAGACACCAGACGTGCGTCTCAGCAAAAGGCACCCATCCAATCGAGTCTCCAGGACAGTCTGCATTCACACACCTTGGGTCACCAATACCCAAAGATTGATCCTGCCAGACCCCTAACTCCCCAGAAGGGGGAGGCTAACCGGTCCTCCCCAGGCTGCATAGCACCATAAACCCCGTAAAACCTGCCCTAAAAAGTGACCAATCTATAAGAAGGCACCATCCTGAAACCAATTCCTCAATCCACTGATATGCTATGCAGGGTAGGCAAAAAACACACCCCAGTCATAAGCCAAACAGCCGGGGAGTAAAAAATTCCTACCCGGCCCCTCCACAAAAGAGGTGACCAGCAATTGCCTACATAACAGGGCGGGTGGGAGGGCCGAGCACCTCAGGAGGACTGAGAAGAGGGGTGCGGAGGCTTCTGTAGCCACATTGAAGCCCCGCCTCCTAAAGACGCGCCTAAAAGCGTGCCGAATCTCCCGTTCTTTCTCCGGGGGGGCAAAATCTCCCCAGAAGCCACGCCGCGATGCGGCGGGCTGCCGGAGGTTCCATTGCCCCCCAAGTCGGAATAAAGAGGCAGACACAATTAAATTGGTAAAACTATGGGCCACTTTATTAAATAACACGGCAAGGGCAACCAAACTGCAGCCAGGTCAGGGCCAGGGATCTCCTCAGACCGCTCCCCTGCCTTTTTCAGCAGGCGAGAGACCCGGCCTCCCCAGCCGGAGCTGTGTGTCACAGCTCCCGTCAGGCAGGTCCAGCAGGGAGGCTCACACTGGAGGGCCCAGACACCAGACATGCATCTCAGCGAAAGGCACCCATCCAATCGAGTCTCCAGGACAGTCTGCATTCACACACCTCAGGTCACCAATACCCAAAGGTTGATCCTGCCAGACCCCTAACTCCCCAAAAGGGGGAGGCTAACCGGTCCTCCCCAGGCCACATGGCACCATAAACCCCGTAAACCTGCCACAACTAAGGCCAAGTCTCTACTTAGGGCTTAGCACCCACCAAAAGGCCCAAAGCAAACACAAGCCCTTGGCGAAGATCTCTCAGGAAAAGTATATTACCCTTTTCCGAGAGATGCACCCCATCCCCTCTGTAGAGGTCAGGATATTCCATAGAAATATCCGGATGGGGCAAATAGTGGCCCAAACCACCCTCCAACGCCTTGCGAATCTCCTTATTTGCTCTGTAACGAGCCCTCTCTATCTCAGCTGGATTCCAATCACTGCGCCACACCAAGCACGGAATCATGGCCAACCAAACTATAATGGTACTGGGCCATCTCTTCCTAATGTACTTGAAATCATCTCGAGCTTGCAAGATCAAAGCCTTGCCTTTAATCAGCCCGAGATCATTCCCCCCCAGGTGGATAATTAAAACCTGAGGAGGAGGGCCCACACACCCATGAAATAAAAGCGGGAGCAATCCGGGCCACTGAAGACTCCGGCACCCCCACCATTCAATCGTAACATATATGCTGAGCCCCAGCTGAGAGCCAACAGCAGTTCTCCGAGCTTGATGTGCTGCCCAAAACACATAACTGTGCCCGCAGATGAGAACTCGGCTCCTCTGGCCAGGAACAACAGCATCTAAAAAGAGAAACAGACAAGTTATAAAACCCAAACCTTAAACTACCCCGGCTCCCAATAACAAAACTAAGAGTGGAGCAAAGGGCGAATATAACTTTTATAAGCCTGATACTGCCAACGGCCAAGGCGCTGGATGGATGAAGAAGAATAACCCAAGGCCGCGGCCATAGAGGCCGCCCTAATTCTAAAGAAGTGAGTACCAAACCTCACTCCAGACAACCCCAACAAAGCTAAAGCCCTAGATGTCACTGCCCAAAACTGATGTTTTGTCAGAGGGCTGCCTCCAAAATGACAAAACAACAACCCTTCGCAGCCTCCCCGCATGGCCAAATAATCGGCCAATGCGGAAACTGGGCAAAGCTTCACCTCAGAACACGGACCCAATTCCACCACGGTCCCAATGCCCTGTTGATCCGTCTTGGATCGGCGGATGGTAAGAGCCACCTTACCCCCCGTTAACCTAATATCCCTCAGTGACAAGGCCCTGCCAGAAACATCATTCCTGGAGCTTGCCACCAATTCACTAATCCTCAGCGCCCTAAAGAAGGCCACCAAAGAGGCTGCATGAAACAAAACAGCCTCAAAATGAGATGCACAGACTGCTCTCCATACGCCTTTCAAACCTCTAAGAATCTTAGGAGACATAGGGCTCCTGGTATCAGGCTTAGGCTTAACCTCTCTGGACCACCCCTTTTGAATACGAAAATCTGCTGTTTCCTCCTTATACCCCAACGCCTTGCTAGCAAAGGCCAGCGCAGACATGCGTCCTCTAATTGATCGCACGGCCAATCCTTTACCTTTTAAGGAAACACAATAATGGAGCAACTGCTCCACCAGGAGGGGCCAAACAATGTGATACCCTACCTCAGCCCTAAAGTCTTCAAACTGCCGCACAGCACGTTCATAAGACTTCCTGGTGCTAGGTGCAATGGCTAGGCCTATCGCTCTGCAGGCCTCGGCTCTCCAATCAGCCATAGCTCCTGGGGCATTGGCGCCACCTCCTGATCGGTGTCCGGGGCCAACTGACGAAACCTCTACATCTGTTTACGAGAGAGAGCGTCAGCCACCCCGTTATTCACCCCCAGAACATGCTTGGCCAAAAACAAAATGTTAAGCCGCAGGCAACACAAAGTGAAGGCCCTCACCAACCTCATAACCCGTTGCGATTTGGATGAAAGGGAATTAATAACATGAACATCAGCCATGTTATCACACCAAAAATGAACAGTGCGTTCGACCATATCGCTCCCCCACAACCAAACCACAACCAAAATGGGAAAAAATTCCAAAAACGTGAGATCCCAGCTCAAACCGGCCTGCACCCATGAATCCGGCCACACCTCCATGCACCAGTGTCCACAGAAGTAGACCCCAAAACCTAATGACCCAACAGCATCGGACATGACCTGAAGTTCCACCTCAAGCCTCATGTCCTCTCTCCAAAAAGAAATCCCATTAAAGGATTCCAAAAACTCCTGCCACACCCGCAGGTCCACCCTCATGCTGCTAGTAACCCTGGTCCTGTGCTGGGGCAAGCGAAGGCCCACCATAGCATCACAGAACCTGCGAAGAAAAGCCCTTCCAGGGGCAACCACTTTGCAAGCAGAGTTAAGGTGCCCTACTAATTGCTGAAACTCAAGAAGCGTAACCTTCTTATTGAGAAGGAAAGTACTAATCCTATCCCTCAAATCCTCCAGCTTCTGGCAAGGAATCCTGGACGATTGCGCTAAAGTGTTCAGCTCAATCACCAAAAACACAAGGCAATGGGCTGGGCCCTCTGTTTTTTCTTTGGCCAATGGCACACCCAACTCAGCGGCCAGCTCAATAAAGCCAGACAACAACTGAGCGCAGTGTCCAGAACCCGCAGGGCCCACAAACAGGTAGTCATCCAAATAATGAACAACATCTTGTAAACCCACTTTCTCGCACACAGCCCATTCGAGAAATGTGCTGAAACACTCGAAAGCAGCACATGATACAGAGCAGCCCATAGGCAAAGCCCTGTCCATGTAAAATTGCCCTGCAAAAGAGAAACCCAAAAGCTCAAAATCATCCAGATGGACAGAAGAAGGCGAAATGCAGATTTGATATCACATTTAGCCAACTCAGCCCCCTGACCACAGCGTCGAACGACGCCCATGGCTTGATCGAAGGTAGTATACCTAACTGAGCATAGCTCCTCAGGTATTCCATCATTAATGGAAGAACCCTTGGGGTAAGAAAGGTGGTGAATCAAACGGAATTCACCAGGCGCCTTCTTTGGTACCACCCCTAAAGGGGTAACCCTAAGGTTAACCACTGGAGGACTGGCAAATGGGCCTAAAATCCTGCCCTCCGCCAGCTCCTTGGCAATCTTAGCCTCCACTACATGCTCTAAACCCTTAACTGAACTGAGGTTCTGAGACCAAGTTGGTACCCGAGAACCCTGAAAAGGAATTCTAAAACCTGACATAAAACCGTTCAACAAATATAAACTGTCAGCCCTACGTGGGTACCAATGAAGCCATTGCTCAAGAGGACCCAGCTTTATCGGGCTGGGGCCCTTTTCCAGCTTGGGAAGGACCCCCACTCTATCTTTTCTGACCCTTATGTGGCCGAACTCTTGGACAGTTGGGCCAGCACACAGGGGGCATTCGTGTTTGAACTGGCAAGCTTTCTGACTGCACACCCCCTGAGACCCAAACTCCCAGCAAAGCAAGCAGGGTTGAACCACCTGCCCTGCAGAGCTGCTGGAAGATGATGATGCAATGGAAGGAGAAGAGGAACCCTTAGCAACTAAGTGACCGCTGTCAGAGCAGTCCCCCAGATTAGGCCATGCAGGTGACATCACCTGCAGCCACAACAGTTGGTGAATCCGATCTCAAGGGAAGGAAGGGTACAAAGCGGCCCTCATCCTGAATTCCTGGTCGTATTGAATCCAGGATGGGCCGCTGAACATCGTATACCCTTTGTATATGATGTCCATGTACTGCATCAGCACTGCCGCCCGCCAGGGCTGAGCACGCGCTATCACTCCCGCATATACAAAAAACCCTGGAAGCCAATTGGCCCAGGTCCGATCAGCCTTCCTCTTCTTAAGCTTCTCCTTCTCTTTATCATCAAGTTCCTCCTTGTTCTTCTTTTCTAATTCCCTAAATAAAGGATTTTGTCTCTTGTGGCAGGCAGCAGGTGATCACCCAAAGGTAAGGCAACTTCACCAAAAGGCATAGCGCCAAAAGGGACTACCCCGTAAGGAGATGGAAAACCCCATCCGCCAGTCAAAGCCGCAGCTGCCCCCTGCTGACCCGCCCAGGCCAATTACTGAATGGGCCAAACTGACCCTGTGGCCACATCCAGTTATCCTGCTGTCCCACGCCCAAAGTTGAAGGAGTCCCAGAACTACCTGAAGCAGCACCAGCCCCATTAGGTGCAGCAGATCCCCAAGATCCCCAGGGCCACACAGGCCCAGTATAGGGCAAAGAACCATCCCCCGACTTACCAGGAGGTACAGCACGCACCAATGCTGTTCCCGCACCAACCACATCAGACGATGGGCTCGATCCAGCATGCGAGCTGCCCAACCCAATAGCTCCTCCATCAGCAGTGTATCCGCCTGCAAAGCCAGCTTAGGAACTCGCCTTTTCCTTGGCATCTGAGAAGGTAGAAACCCAGATGCCCGTTCCAGGGCCTGCAGCCTCTGAAAAATGACTGCATTCACATCGTCCTTTCCCTCCTCATCAGAAGAAGAGGGGGGCGGAGGACGCTTCTGGGGTGGCTCAGGAGCCTTACGTGCAGGCTGCTTACACTTTGATTTTCCACCACCTTTACGCCCCAACATGCTTGCCACCCTAAGGGATCGTGGCACGAGACAAAAATTAAAGAGAGTTTGAACTGCAGTAAAGCAGCTTTACCACTCTGTGCCAGGGGCTGAGTCTCAACCCCCCACCCCAAAAAACCACTCAGTTTCCTCACCCAAAAAAAGGCTAAAGCCCACAACTAAAATGGCTGCTGCCTCACTAGCACTTAAAATGGCTGCCAAGGACAAGAGGCTAGGAGGAAGAACCAGCATAAAATGGCCGCCAAGGACCAGAGGCGAGGAGGAAGAGCAAACAACCCCAGTGTCTCACAAAATGGCCAAAGCTCACCACCCCCTGACTGCTGCCTCAGCCCAACTTAAAATGGCCGCCAAGGCCACAAGGCCATAAGAGAGAGGCTCACTAAGTAAAAAGGGGGGCGTTGGAAAAATGATGCCTTCACAATGAGGCAGCCCCCCCGCCGCCCCTATAAAGCACCCCTGCAATCCCCCCCCAAAAAACCACCAACAATGAGGGGAAGATGGAGGCCCTAATACAGCACAACGCTGTGCAGGGCGTAAAAAAGGGGCCCCAGTAAGGAAAAAAGGAGAATGTCCAGCCACGCTGAAATGGACTCCCTGAAACCAGTCCCACGATGCTCTCTGAAATCCCCGACGCTGCAACCCACTCCGCGCGGAACGGCCTCTAAAGGCCTAATCCCCCTCCGGTGTCAGCTACAAGCGTGAGAGCATGCTCCTTCCTACCCGACTGAGCACCGCAGGAGGACTGAGAAGAGGGGTGCGGAGGCTTCTGTAGGCACGTTGAAGCCCCGCCCCCTAAAGACGCGCCTAAAAGCGTGCCAAATTGCCTGCTCTTCCTCCGGGGGGGGGGGCAAAATCTCCCCAGCAGCCACGCTGCAACGCGGCGGGCTGCCGGAGGTTCCATTCTGGTCACTTCAAAAAAGGTATTATAGCATTGGAAAAAGTCCAGGAAAGAGCAACTAGAATGATTAAAGGGTTGGAACACTTTAAAGAAAGGTTAATATGTTTGGGGTTCTTTAGCTTGGAGAAATGTTGACTGAGGGGTGACATGATAGAGGTTTACAAGATTATGCATGGGATAGAAAAGGTAGAGAAAGAACTACTTTTCTCTCTTTCTCACAATACAAGAACTCATGGACACACAATGAAATTGCTGAGCAGTTGGGTTATAATGAATAAAAGGAAGTACTTCTTCACCTAAGGGGTGATTAACACATGGAATTCACTGTCACAAAAGGTGGTGGTGGCTACAAGCATAAACAGCTTCAAGAGGGGATTGGATAAACATACGGAACAAGGTCCATCAATGGCTGTTAGCCACAGCACATTGATGGAATTCTCTATCTGAGGCAGTGATGCTCTGTATTCTTTGTCCTTGAGGGGAGGAAACAGTGTGAGGGCTTCTAGTATCTTGGCCCCACTGATGGACCTCTTGATGGCATCTGGTTTTTTGGCCACTGTGTGACACAGAGCATTTGGATGGGCCATTGGTCTGGTCCAACATGGTTTCTCTTTTGTTCTTATAGTTCTAATAGCAAGTAGGTAGAAGAAATCCCTTTGTGTTTCAGGGTCAGGTTGGTATTTTCAAGCTTTCTTGATGAGAGTCCCGAAGTGCTTTTTGTTTTGTTTTAGTGTTTTCCTCTGGTTCATAGTTTTGGTGCATGTGTCCTGATGCCATGCGCATAATCGTATTGCCTCCTGGGTACTGTAGGTTAGTTTTGCTTGCCCTAGATTCATCTCATAACACTGGCCATAAAAAAAGCCATATGGAAATTTATCCACACACAGGAATAAGAGAGGGGTCCGATCTCAAGGAGGTATTACAATCATTACAATTAAGTTAGTTGACTGACCCAAACAGATATTCACTCATACAACGTTGGTTTGTTCAAGTGCTTTCATCTTGCAGTTCATAGCAATCAATGAGTTTTACTGAAGGTACTTAACGTCAAATAATGTCTGCATGTGCTGCTTCAAAGCAGCTTGTTTTTTGATTCATGCAGTTTCACAGCAATCAACAATAACTTTTTAAAGGTGGTTAATGCTAAAGAATTTCTGTGTATGCCACTGCAAAGTACATAAACACATGATCTTCTGAATGCTAATGGTGCATGCTCAGAATCTTGTTTATTATTCTGAGAAGGAAAATAACTTCTTGGGAAAACTGGTTTTTAATATGCTTGACAATATAAGTTGGACAAATTCATATTCTGAATCAAGCAGTTGTGAATGTCAGAGATACCACCAGCAAGTTGCCTCTGTCTTTCCAAATTATTGTTTTTAAACAAATGCAGAGATGTTACTCTGTTGTGGTAACCTAAACACTTTTTCAACTTCTACTACAGGTCTGTTGCAGAGAAATGACAGTCTCTCCACAACAAAATATCAAGATTTGGTCACTGGGAAAATTCCCTTAGATTATGACACCCTGTTCTGTTTCTAGACAGGCCAGTGTTGGTGATCAGGCAAAGGGGTCAAAGGTTACAGGCTGGCAACTGAGATTGGATCAGTGCAGTGTTCTATGGAAATCAGGAACTAGAAAATATGCAAGGCTCTGAGTCTACTCAGCAGTGAAGTTGCCCAGGCTAGACCACAGGTATGGAGGAATGTTAAAGAGAAGTTGAGGACTCTTATACTACTTGATTGTCCCACACCTTCTTATGACCTGAAGGGCCCTGGTCGTCAATAGAGTTTTGTTCCCTCTGCCTGTGTAGTAGGAGTTGACTGATATCCCAAGCATGCACTTCTCAGGATTTGGACCTGCTCAGGCACACTACTTTATTTGTTCTAGAGGTCTCAGAGGGGACTGTGGAGCTCTAGACAAGTCCAGTTGGAGGGATTCCTGGATTGCCACCTCTGCTGACTTCCTTGAAAAGTCTGCTGTTGAATGGTGCATTTGGGACTTCTGTCTGGGGACTCTGAGATACCTAAAACCTCAGGCGCTACATGGACTGCAGGGGCATCTTTCTTCTCAAAAGTGATTCTATCCCGCTTCTGTGATGGGTTTTGACAGATCCACTGTAGTACCATATGTGCATCAGGGAGAATAGTTCTACCTAGACTCCTCCCTCAAATCCTGACCAGGATAGCCCAGGCTAGTTCGATCTTATCAGACTTTGCAAGTTAAGCAGTGTCAACCCTGGATACCAGAGTTGTTACACAGAGGCGGGCATTAGCAAACTGCCTCTGAAAGTCTCTTGCCTTGAAAACTGTACAGGGTCACCAATATGTCTGCTGTGATTTGACAGGAAAAAGCAAAAACAAAAAACCCAGAAGCCTTCTCCTTTAAGTGCTGGTTTATTGAGGATTGTTTTTAATGAGCAGAAGGAAACATTTTGAAGGCTTAAACCCACATAGGGTTACCATATGCATTTTCAGAACATGGAGACTAACTATTAAGTGATTTAAGCAATCCAAAGATCATGGGGTCTTCTCAAAGCTTTCTGGCAGAGGTATTTTTTTGAAATTCATGAGCAAAGCAATACATTTAATGTTGGTATCTTGTAAGGAAAGTGAATATTCCATTATTTTCTAATGGGAGTCAAACTAATAATTAATCTGCTATATTTAATAAATCTAATTAAAAAGTAATTGCTCACCATCTGGTGTTATTTATCTGAATAGGGGGAGAGCTACTTTTCCATACTAACTTGCTTGCATTGTGGTAGAACATATATCTTTCTAATGCCACAGTTACGCAGTTACTATGCTTTCAATTATGTCTTCTGTAAAATGGTAGAAAAATAACACACTGATTAATATATTTAGGGCTTTTTTATAATTCTGATTTATTGTCTTCCTTCTTAACCTCTTTCTGGTCAAAGTGAATATTAACAGGCACTAATTAAAATCTGCTATACTTCATAGTGTGGATTATAGATAATCCCTTCTTGCTGATATTCACAACCTCATGGGCAAGGAGACTTCTGCTGAGAAGGCTGACTGGAGTGGAGGTTTAGTTCAGTGCATTTAAATAGAAGCACCAAATTGCTCTCTCTGCCAAACCTGGTGTTGACAGCAACTCATTGGAAGACCAGTGTACATAACGGGGAAAACAATCAAGGCCAATGGATTTTTAAATAAATTGATTAGTGTCATGGATGCTAGAACACTTGTAGTTGTGGCTCACTGCCATTTGTCCATCTTCTGTCAAATCTTGTTTCTAACTACTAAATGTCTGTATAATGACAAGCAGCATTAGTCTTCTGTAAATTATGTATCACAAGTCTACTGTTCAGTTTCATTGTTTCAAATGTCCTAGTCAGTTCAGATAAATTGAGATTTATAAGGATGCAGTTTACTTTTAGAGAGAGAGATTTAGAAGCAACTATTCCAGACATCTGGAAAAAGTTGAGAACAACTTCCATCAGCATGAATAAGAAAATGATATTCTAAGGACTTTTGCATTTATTACCTCATTGATCCTCCCACTTGGTTTCAAGCACATCACAAGATCTCTAGTTCTAAGAGAAAGGGGCTAAAATGCGTGTACCATCAACAAAACTGCCATTCTGAGTCCTCAGATGGCGGTTATACATTGGGAATAGAAGGGAGGAAAGAAAAGGGTTTATATTATAGCCTAGGAATCAGACCGATTGGGAAGTGCTTGAAGAATAATTGACAAGATGTTTGCATGTATAGTTCATATTGAGCAGAGGTTCTAGGAGCAATTATTGCTGATTGTACACAGCTTTGTGCCGCTTGGAAGAACCAACTGTGCCCTATGAAACTGACCACTGTGTTTGTAAGCACATTGAATGAGCACTGGTTCCAGAATTATTGAATAATTGCAGGATGAAAGACGCCACTGAAAAACGCCCTCTACCGGAAACATGTCACTTTAAATTTTTCATATTCTGGAGAAGAATTTCAGCATTCTTCGAGTACTTAGTCTACTGTATATAATTAATTTGTCTGTTAGTGGATTCTATATCCTTATCAGTAGTTGTACTTTATGTATGTATTTATATACTATATCCTTAAAAATTAATTATATATGAAGACATGCATGTATGTAATTGAGTTACTGTGTAGTTCTCTATTAAAATTTATTAATAATCATTTCATTAGAGCTAGCATTTTTGAGTCATTGTTGCACTGTGCATAATTTTGTATAACACAATTTGCTCTATGTTTTCAACCTCACCGTGTTTTTTTCCTTATTTGTCAACTCACCTGGAGACTGGCAACAATGATTCCCCAGGAGGAAATGGCTGTTCTAGAGCAGGGCCGGTTTGCTCACTAGGCAAACTAGGTGGTTGCCTAGGGTGCCGGCAGGGCATGGGTGCAGAATTAGCCTCCCCCCTAGTCAAATGCCTAGTTTGCCTGCTCCCCAGCCTCCTCTCTCCCTTCCCCACCCCAGGTCTATTTCAATGCTCGGAACAGGTTGAGTGCCACTCCCAGGCTATCTAAAGGTGCCCCCCGCTGATCAGTGGGTAAATCCGCGTGCAGCCCCGAGGCAGGCCAGCAGGGAGGAGGAGGCACAGTAAGGAGGAGGGAGGCGTGGTGGCTCTGTGGAGGGGGGGTGGGCCATGAGTCTGCCTAGGGCGTCATGTGCCCTCAGGCTGATACTGGTCTAGAGGGTGGAGTCTATGTCATTGTGCCAGTCTGAGGTCCCACCTCTCCTTAAACCCCATCCTCTCCAGGCTCCACCCCTTGAATTTCCAGGAATTTCCCAACTTGGAGTTGGCAACCCTATCTCCTTCTCAGCCAACCATTAACCTACCTTTATCTGCCCCTCTGGCTTCAGTTTTCCATCTCCTCCCTGCAGCCTCTACCTAGGAAAAATACTGTTTCTCTGGTGTGAGGACCAAAGCAGCTCACATAATTCTCCTCTCCCCCTTTTGAGCTAGGTTAGGTTGAAAGTCTGTGACTGGTTCAAAATAACCCAGTCAGCTTCCACAGCAAGAACCTGGGTCTGGCATACCCTGCTCTGAAGTGCTAACTCCTATGCCACACTGGCTATCACAGCAGGTCTGCTGTGAACAGTAAGAAGCAGCCAGGCCTAGGTTAGCCAACCTCCAGGTGGAGCCTGAAGACTTCCTGGTATCACAACTGAACTCCAGACAACAGATCTTTCTCCCCCTGAAGAAAATAACTGCTTTGGAGAGTGGTCTCTATGACATTTTATTCAGCTGAAGCCTCTCCCTTTAGTGACAGAACCAAGCTTGGTTGCCTAGCAACAGCCACTGCCTAGTAACTTCCCCAGTTGCCAAATCCTTGTCTGTCCTGGGAAAAGGCTGAGGGAAGGAGGGTTATAATAACGAGGGGGCCACCATGGCCTCTGAGGAAATGCTCCTGGTGTGGCCAAGCCTTTGCATCTAGTTGCATTACCATCTTCGTTCTCTGTCTTTTCACCATTTCTCTGCTGCCATCACCTACTTTCTCTTCCAAATGCCACAGAGAGTGGGTAGGTGACAGTGGGAGGGAGAGAGGAATGAACTCAAACAATGGAACACAATGGAACTTGAGTGGCAGTTGATAGGCCAATCTCTGATGGAGCACACACCACAGCCAGTGGGAGAGCCAGAAAGTGCCAATATGCTTGAGGTTTTATATATATAGGATACACAGAGATGCAGACATTTGTATCATTCTTAACGTGATTATGGTGCAAGCATTTATACACATCAATATACAACTCAAGTTTTTCATCCAGAAATCCAGCTGGTTGTGAAAACAGACAACTCCTTTCTACCTTCTTTCAGATTGTGTGTTACACCATCTTTATTCATATTTTGATACAGTTTTAACATTTTGCCAGTTCTTTGCAATCACCATTTGGGTGGCAGAATACCTCTGTTCTTTTACAATGTGTACTTGTTGATAGTGGATATATTTTGAGATTATAAAACTCATTATTCAATTAATTTCTACACTTATTTTCTACAAAAAATGTTGGATTGTAGGCCAAAGTCACCATACATTAATAAATCTGCTGACAGTTCCACAGACTCAATGTTTATGCCAAGATGTGAATGTTTTTAATACTGACTGGGATTGAATTACTTTCTGTAGTAAGTATATGACAGTTTTGTTGGTTATGAATTGGTATGTTATGTGGAACATTTGTTTAAAAAATTGATATTACAGTAATGGAGGGTCCTGACCATTATGAAGTTGAATGAAACAAGCACATCAAGTCAACGTTGCTGGAGCTATTGGTTCATTGGATATTCGCTGTTCTACATTAAAGTCTGTGACTTTGGATTGTGAATTCTTTGCTCCTTATGAATTCTGGATTTATTGAAATCACCACAAGAGACCTACAAATGTTGATTTACAACTAAGGAATTGTTGGTTCCATTTTGTCTTCAGCATTCTGAAGATTTATATGGACATTTGCAAGAATATTTTGGACACCCTTATGGACATTTTTGAGTAATGTGCAAATGTGATTATTACACTATATGAAAATATTGGATGCATTACAATTATTTGAATATATGGAAAATTTCTTAGTAATTTGGGGTTGTGATACTTTGGGTATTTCCTCCATAGCATAATACTTGACAACCCTACTGTGAACTGAATGAAAATAGAGTCAAACCCCTAACCTGCTTAAGTCATCTCTAAACCCTTTCTTAACAGCAACAAAAAAAATCAGCTAAATAACTCCTTTCCCACTGTCCACTACTCTCTCCTTGTCCCTCAAAAGCTTTCAAGTGCCCTCATCGATTGGCTTCCCAGATGACTACGATACACAGAAGACTGGCTGAGAGGAAAAAGCGAATATATATATATATATATATGTAAAAGCCTGGAAGTCTTCTTACAATTCTGATAGATTTTCCCAAGCAAATAATTCAGGGTTTGATTTCCTTAAACAATTTCTGCTTGGGGGCTCCTATTTTGGAATTAGTATCACACTTGCAAAACTGCCATTCAAATTTCAGCCCTCAAAGTTGAAATCAAAGGCAAGGACAATGTATGCAGCCCATGGGAAATTGTGCTTTTTTAAAATAAATTCTGTATTGGATTTTCTTTTCAGACAAGCCCTAATGATCAAAGAGTCTACACAGTCCACTGTAAATGCATAAAATAACAGGAACTGAGTAAGATAGATCCAAGTGGACAGCTGTGTTGGTCTGAAGCAATAGAACAAAGCAGTAGAGAAGTTGCACCTTTAAGACCAACTAAGTTTTATTCAGAATGTAAGCTTTTGTATGCTCTAAGCAGACTTCATCAGACAAAATTGGAATGGCATGCCATCTTTATATATAGAGAAAGTGGGCAGTGAGTTGGTATGTAGAGTGGAATGTGGAATTTCTAGAAACTGCGAATTTAAGCCCTTCACACTTGTAGAAATTGACATAGAACTTCTGTGTGGATTAGCAGTTGGAAGCCCAGGACAAAAACTCATTCTTTGAGGCTCATGAGTTAATCCACAGTTTACAACCTAGATGAAAGAGTGTTGGGTGGTGAGAGTGATAACTATGGTGATAAGATTTGCTGGTTAATTTAGGGAGTGAGGCCTTGGCCATAACTTTCCATCCCTTCACAAATTAGCAGTACTCTCAAACTGACCTGTGAGCATTGTACATATGCACTTCTTTTCACATTGTATACTCAAGTTGGGTAACTAATTTTTCATAGCCAGAAAATCTTAGATTGGATTTTCATTGGTTATAATTGGGCTATAGTCTTTTAAAAGAACTACAGCAGAATCAATCAGACCAATTTCACACTAAGGCTTGTTCTGGGTGGAAAGCGCTTTCCCTGCCCCACCCCCGCGCTTCTCTCCATTTTTGTACATGCTGTCGCGAAGCTGTGAGTTAGCATACTGCTTTCCTGTGGCAAGCAGAAACCGCTTGTAAGAGGATCTTGCTTGTCGCGGGAATGTGGCACGCCAAATCACAGCTCCACGGCAGCTTGTGTGAAAACTGAGATAAGCACTGGGATGGGGGGGGGGGGCGGGCAAAAGGACTCTCCATCCAGAACAAGCCTAGTGCAAAATCAGTCTCAGTTTTCCCTACAGTTTCTACAGATACTTCTAGTCTGTACATTCAAAATGGAAATAGCACAGAGTTATTTATGAATTACTAGAGTTATAGTGAGAACTTCATCTGTAGGAGATCTATGTGTTGTACAGCTAAATATGTTGTTTCAGTTTCAAGGCAATAAAATGGATTAGTAAAAGCATACAACTTGGCTAGATTACAATTTGGTTAGATCATGTCAGCCATCCATGAGAGAGAGAGAGAGAGAGAGAGACAGAGAGTTCTTTAAGTATTAATGCAAATACTACAAAATGTCAAAGACCTGAGATTAGTAACATTAGGTATGTTAATTATAGTAGTTTAATTTACAGTTTGGCTCAACTTTTCATTTCATATTGGCAAGCTGACAGGATAAAGAAAGTGCTAATAGCATTTAACATGATCAGCATCATAAAGCCTATGTTACTACTATGTGTTTATCAAAGCGCCACTGTCGCTATGGGCAACACAGGTAACAACTGGTGATGCCTGTATTTAATTGCTCACCTCCATTCACATCAAAATATATCAATATTTGGCATCTTATTTTGCTTGTTTTCCTCTTCCTCTTCCTCTTCCCTTCACAAACTTCCTTGAATGCCATGGGAAAAGGCAGTATATAAATGTAATTATGTACATAATAGTTTTTAAAAAAAATCCAAGTGGGAATCTGTATTGGTCTGAAGCAACATAACAAAGTTTGAGTCCAATGGCACTGAATTCTGGGTATAAGCTTTCGTGTACTTGCATGTTTGTTCATGCACACAAAAGCTTATAGCCGGAATTAAACTTTGTTGGTCTTAAAGGACTCAAACAGTGGACTCAAACAGTGTTTTTACAAGTTCAAGATGCAGATAACCATTGTGATTCAAAAGAGGATGGACATGACAATTCAAAACAGCAATGCATACTGAAGGTTGCTTCCTTCAGTATGCATTGGACCATTCTTGCTATATTGGACTTGTTTCGATATTACTCCATCTCCCTCAGTCCTCTGTTTTGTGAGCAAAACACTGTAGTCGCCTGCCCACCCAGTGATTGAAACACAACACAGGTTATGGGATGAACTGGGAATTTCATTTGCAGAAAGCTGCTCTACATAACTTAGTCAACACATTAAAGCACAGGTTGTATCTGGCTTGCAAGGCAAGCTTCTTAACAGGGTAAAAACAACCAGAATCCTTCTGAGCCTTTTTCCTCATGCACATTCACATGAGTGCATAGAGGGGATGAATAAGCATAGTCCTATCCATGACCAACTTTTCTTCTTCTTCTTCCTCCCAGTGGCCAGCATTCTCAGGATGAGCCCTGATTAGCTCCCCCTCTCTTTGTGATTCATTCACAAGGAGGTGGGGGAGCAGGCAAATCCCGGCACTTGCCTCACTCAGTGGGAATTGGTCTTTGGAAGAAGATCTGTATGGTTGATTAAGGATAAATGGGGAACATTTTTATTTAGTAGGTATCGAAGACTTCCCTCCAAATATTATTTTGTCTTTATCAAAACAGAGAGTTATATTGTCACACACCATAAATTTTTCTAATGTACTACACAAATCATACTGCTTTTTAATCACTGACACATGCTTGAAATTGATTGTTCTGGCACACACATATACACACAACCCAATTAATACTTATCAGAATTTGAAAACACATTCCTGTTTGATTAGTCTTGCAACTCTTTGTGATAATCTTCTCTGGTGTACAACTCTCAATCACCTTTCATGTGAAATGCAATTAGCCAAAGAAGAATTTTGGCATTCAGTAAAGGAAAAGACTGAGGATAGGAAAGAAGGAGGGTGGGTGGAAAGACACAGACCGATTTTGCACTCACCCTACGCCGCTCTGACGTGCCTCTTTTCAGCGCAGCATCCTTCCGATTTCCCACTATCTGACCCGGGGGTTCACCTTGTGTAGTTGGTTTTGTGCGGTAAAGAGAAACTGGTTTTTAGCTGTTTGTCTTTGCCTCGCAGAAAAGGCGATGCAAGGTGAAGCCCCAGGGCAGATAGTGGCAAATCAGAAGAACACTGCACTGAAAAGAGAAATGTCAGAGCGGCGTAGGGTGAGTGCAAAATCGGTCACAGCTCCCTAGATCAACCACAGCATCTCAAAATAATGAGTGAGTGTGGTGGGGAGTTATTTAAAAAGTATTTAGACAGTGTACTGAAGTATGTCATCTAGACAAAATTGGGGTTAATATAATTTTGATTTGTTAAATGGTTTTACGAGGGCTTTTTAGTAGAAAAGGCCAGCAAAAACTCATTTGCATATTAGGCCACCACCACTCCTTGGCAGCAGTACTGCAGTACTGTGGTCTGAACTCTCTGCTCACAACCTGAGTTCAATTCCGGCGGAAGCTGGATTCAGGTAGCCAGCCCAAGGTTGACTCAGTCTTCCATCCTTCCGAGGTCGGTAAAATGAGTACCCAGCTCGCGGGGGGGGGGGGAGTGTAAAAGTCTGGGGAAGACAATGGCAAACCACCCCGTAAAAAGTCTGCCGTGAAAACATTGTGAAAGCAATGTCACCCCAGAGTCGGAAATGACTGGTGCTTGCACAGGGGACCTTTCCTTTCCTTTCCTTGACACCACCATTGTTTCACACAGGGCTTTTTGTAGAAAAAGCCCAGCAGGAACTCATTTGCATTTAGGCCACACCCCCTGACACCAAGCCAGCCGGAACGGCATTCCTGTGCATTCCTGCTCATAAAAAGCCCTGGGTTTTGGAATCCCTAATGCATAAAGGTGAAGTCAAATAAAATGTATTAAAGTCAATAAAGGTGATTAAAAAAAATAATTCGAATGAATGTGGGAATTGATTTAATCTTCCAGGCCTACAAATGTATTTATTTATTGTATGGCATACTAATATATACTTATTGCTATACTCGTGAATTACAATAAAGGACGTAATAATTGTGACTTTTTCTCTCCCCACCTTCAGACTTTTAGGTTTCTCAGTCCCATATACCTTGGTAGCCCTATAATTAGTGATAATTAGTGCATTTATTTTAGATGATGGTAGTTATGGGTTTCCATCAGCATGTAATGGCTTCCAGGTATTTCTGCACGTAGTAAGGAAAGCACGTGTATGTGTTCCCCGTGAACTGAAGTCAGCTATTGTATATTATCCACTCCCATTTAACGTTAGATTCCAGGAGCATGCCAAAAGGCAAAGTGAGCCTGTGGGCCTAAACACCTCCTCTCATTGATTAATAAAACTGTTGGAAGTCAGCATGAAACCATGGCAGACATTGACATAGTCCTGAGATTCAGCCCTTCGTTGTGCATCCCTGGCCATGGAAATTGGCAGATACACAGTTGTTATGGCTTTGTTAAAGTGGGAGAGCCAATGAAATTGCCTCTTTATAAGTATTCTTCTTCAAAAATCATCAACAGACATACAATGATTTCTCAAGAGCCAAAATTTATTTTTAGGTTTTCTACACTGGCAGAGTAAAACATCTAGAATTACATGATCATTTGTGCTTATTTAGTCATTCATTTAGAAAAAGCCTGTGCTACCTATTCAAAAATTTGTTTGGGTCAGCCAACCAAGTTTTAAAAAGTACAGTATAATAATAAAAATAACCATATCTATATTATCAATAATCCAGAGAGAAAAATCAACCATAAAACAGCAAAAAATACAGCAGCCTGAAATGATATCCATAAAACAATTATCAGACCATCAAAAAAGCTAAAATAGGAACCTCTCCATTAAAAAAAAAATTGCAGATGTTCCACAAGATTCATGAAAGCTTTGTCCAAGGAAGAATCTAAACCTTCTAGATAACATTTAAGTATTTGGTATCTTTTTTATTATTATTTGTCTTAATTCACTGGCAATATTCACCTGTACTTCTTTTGTCTGATTTTTGTTTTCCTCTTTGTCTACAGGAAGCCAAGAATATTAGTTTTATGTTGGGCGGGTGGCGGGGCGGAGGGTGTTAGGGAATTCTGTTTGAAAATCTATTGCTTAATTGCTGAAAATCTAGTGCTTAATGGAGGCTACTTCCTCCTTCTTCTTGACCTCTCTGCCTGAACAAAGGAAGTCACCTGACTAACTGACCAAACAGACAAAACAGGTTTTCCCGCTTCTAGAGCTTGATTGACAGCAGTCAGTATCTTCTTCCCAGGTCATACAGACATTAGAGAATCAGGCACAATGTTAACCCTATAATGACTGGAACTTTAGAACATTGCAAAGGACATACAGAACAGATACATATTTCCAACAGGGGGAGCTACTGAGCTGAGAAGAAAATGCCAATATACCAATATGGTACATACAGAATGAGTAACCTTTACATCTGCTAAGGAAACTGGTATCTTGCCTGTTCACTAGGTACCTTGAAAGTTTGTGGAACAAATAAATTGTAATTTGGCACTCTAGAAACAACACTGAATTAGGACAATTCCTCTGATGAGCATATAAATCTGAATTTAGCTCATTTCTTAGACCACAGCACATATAGTGCTGAATATGTGGATGTCTCATTAAAAAAACACTATAAAATAATATTGCTATCTCTAAAATGCCATTAAATCTGAAGCACATTGAAAACCAAATACCAGCTGTGGTTTGTTCTTTTTACCTAAATTTGAATGCAGGTTCCCTGAGTGACATGGAAGGTCACTATGAGTTCAAACCATTCCCTTCCCGTAAGCAGATGAAGGTAATCCTAGCCCTAAATATGTCACAGTTTTAAACTGTCATGTAGGGTGGCCAGACCGTCCCGGTCTCCCGGGACTTTCCTGGTTCTGGCCACCCATTCCCGCATCCCACCCTGGCTATACCGGGACCATTAAAAAGTCCCGGTTTAGCCGGCGGGTCGTCGGCAGGCCGCGCGTGTGGGTGGGGAAGGCAGCGAGTAAGGGAGCCAGCATCCCTGCGCATGCGCACGGCGGTGTGGCGGGCTCTACGCATGCGTAGGGTCCGCCACACCGCCGTGCGCACGTGCTGGCTCCCTCACTCGCCGCCAGCAGCGCCGCCAGCAGCACTGCACTAGCCGCCGCTGCGCGACGGCGCCTCCCGACCTGAGGACTGACTCCTGGCCGGCCCACCCGCCGAAGGGAGAAGGTAAGCCCCCCCCCGATCCTGGCCTTGCCTGCCGCCCGCCCCCCGCCCCGCTCACCTGCTCGGAGGTCTGGCCTGCTGGCCCAGGCCTCCAAGCCTCGCCGCCCCATCCACGGCCTTGCCTGCGCCCGCCCCGCTCACCTGCTCGGAGGTCTGGGCCCGCCGGCCCAGGCCTCCGAGCCACGCCGCCACATCCACGGCCTTGCCTGCCCCCCGCCCCGCTCACCTGCTCGGAGGTCTGGGCCCGCCGGCCCAGGCCTCCGAGCCATGCCGCCCCATCCACGGCCTTGCCTGCGCCCGCCCCCCGCCCCGCTCACCTGCACGGAGGTCTGGGCCCGCCGGCCCAGGCCTCCGAGCCACGCCGCCCCATCTCCGGCCTTGCCTGCACCCGCCCCCCGCCCTGCTCACCTGCACGGAGGTCTGGGCCCGCCGGCCCAGGCCTCCGAGCCACGCCGCCCCATCCACGGCCTTGCCTGCGCCCGCCCCCCGCCCCGCTCCCCGCCCCGCTCACCTGCACGGAGGTCTGGGCCCGCCGGCCCAGGCCTCCAAGCCACGCCGCCCCATCTCCGGCCTTGCCTGCGCCCGCCCCCCGCCCCGCTCACCTGCACGGAGGTCTGGGCCCGCCGGCCCAGGCCTCCGAGCCACGCCGCCCCATCTCCGGCCTTGCCTGCGCCCGCCCCCCGCCCCGCTCACCTGCACGGAGGTCTGGGCCTGCCGGCCCAGGCCTCCGAGCCACGCCACCCCATCTCCGGCCTTGCCTGCGCCCGCCCCCCGCCCCGCTCACCTGCACGGAGGTCTGGGCCCGCCGGCCCAGGCCTCCAAGCCACGCCGCCCCATCTCTGGCCTTGCCTGCGCCCGCCCCGCTCACCTGCACGGAGGTCTGGGCCCGCTGGCCCAGGCCTCCGAGCCACGCCGTCGCCGCCCCATCTCCGGCCTTGCCTGCGCCCGCCCCCCGCCCCGCTCACCTGCACGGAGGTCTGGGCCCGCCGGCCCAGGCCTCCGAGCCACGCCGTTGCCACCCCATCTCCGGCCTTGCCTGCGCCCGCCCCCCGCCCCGCTCACCTGCACGGAGGTCTGGGCCCGCCGGCCCAGGCCTCCGAGCCACGCCGCCCCATCTCCGGCCTTGCCTGCGCCCGCTCACCGCTCACCTGCTCGGAGGCCTGGGCCCGCCGGCTCAGGCCTCCGATTGACCCGGTCCCCGGCCTCGCCTGATGACGCTGCCCGCCTGGCCCCGCGCTGCCCCGCTCACGAAGGTAAGTGCAAGTGGGGGGGGTTGGACTGGAGGGGCCACTGGCCTGATCCAACAGGGCTTCTCTTATATTCTTATGTGGCACAGAGTGTGGGACTGGAGGGGCCACTGGCCTGATGCAACAGGGCTTCTCTTATATTCTTATGTGGCAGGCACAGAGTGTGGGACTGGAGGGGCCACTGGCCTGATGCAACAGGGCTTCTCTTATATTCTTATGTGGCAGGCACAGAGTGTGGGACTGGAGGGGCCACTGGCCTAATCCAACAGGGCTTCTCTTATATTCTTATGTGGCACAGAGTGTGGGACTGGAGGGGCCACTGGCCTGATGCAACAGGGCTTCTCTTATATTCTTATGTGGCAGGCACAGAGTGTGGGACTGGAGGGGCCACTGGCCTGATGCAACAGGGCTTCTCTTATATTCTTATGTGGCAGGCACAGAGTGTGGGACTGGAGGGGCCACTGGCCTGATGCAACAGGGCTTCTCTTATATTCTTATGTGGCAGGCACAGAGTGTGGGACTGGAGGGGCCACTGGCCTAATCCAACAGGGCTTCTCTTATATTCTTATGTGGCACAGAGTGTGGGACTGGAGGGGCCACTGGCCTGATGCAACAGGGCTTCTCTTAAATTCTTATGTGGCACAGAGTGTTGGACTGGAGGGGCCACTGGCCTGATGCAACAGGGCTTCTCTTATGTTCTTAAGTGGCACAGAGTGTGGGACTGGAGGGGCCACTGGCCTGATGCAACAGGGCTTCTCTTAAATTCTTATGTGGCACAGAGTGTTGGACTGGAGGGGCCACTGGCCTGATGCAACAGGGCTTCTCTTCTGTTCTTATGTGACACAGAGTGTTGGACTGGAGGGGCCACTGGCCTGATCCAACAGGGCTTCTCTTATGTTCTTATGTGGCACAGAGTGTGGGACTGGATGGGCCATTGGCCTGATGCAACAGGGCTTCTCTTCTGTTCTTATGTGACACAGAGTGTTGGACTGGAGGGGCCACTGGCCTGATCCAACAGGGCTTCTCTTATGTTCTTATGTGGCACAGAGTGTGGGACTGGATGGGCCATTGGCCTGATGCAACAGGGCTTCTCTTCTGTTCTTATGTGACACAGAGTGTTGGACTGGAGGGGCCACTGGCCTGATCCAACAGGGCTTCTCTTATGTTCTTATGTTCTCCCAAAGTCCCCATAGCCTCTCCCCTTTTCCTGCTTCCTTCTCTCCTTTCACTTACCATCCAACTTGCTTTTACCTGTCCCTTTGTCTTCAGTTTTTCCCTCCTAAATTATGGGCACTGCAAACAGACTTAATGCTGTAATGTTGCTCAGAACTTGTTTGGGGGGCAGTTTGGCTTGCAGTTGCAACTTAGGGTGCATTTCATGCCTGCTGAGTTGTGTTCAATCTATATTACAGTTTCTGAGTTGATGTGAATTGAGACACTCACTTTCCAGTGTGTTCCTCCTCCACATTCTTTAAAAAGATATCTCTGTCCACCTTCACATTATGTGTGCAAGTGTGGACTTTCAAGTAATCAGGCACATAGTAGAAAGATTTATGATGTGGTGAAGAAAATGCCTTTTCCTTTTTAGCCTTTCTGAGTCCATCAACTCTGAAGAGAATCTGTTATCCTGTTTATCACTAGTTAACTAATGTCAACCTGTACTGAGTGCCTTAGCCTTGTTATTTGAGTAACCATTCACCTCGTTTTTGAGTAACCAGAAGAGGCTGTGCTATTAAGGTAATAGCCATAGTTTCCAGGTAGGCCTGGATCATTTCAGCTCTTGCTCTAAGAATTTGTCACAATTGCTGTGTGTAATCTGTTACCCATAATACCAGTCTGCCCAGTGTAAACATTGATCTGAGTACCACAAAGAACTTGGTCAGCTTTGCAAAACTGATTCTAATACATAATGCTATTTTGGGGTTAAATTATATAGCAGGGGTGGTCAAACTGCGACTCAGGAGCTACATGCGGCTCTCAAAGCCCCCACCGCCCTGTTGGCCAGCTTGCAGAAGGCATTCCCTTCTCCAAGTCAAGCCAGTCAAGATGCGGGGCTTGGAGAACGCATTTAAAGTTGCCTCCCTCATTCCCTCCCTCTTGCTCTATCACTTTCTCTTCCTCATGTTAATGTCTTGCGGCTCTCAAACATCTGACATTTCTTCTATGTGACTGTTATGTTAAGCAAATTTGGCCACCCCTGTTATAGAGCCTACTTCTAGTTAATGCCCCATCTTTAAAAAAAACATTTTGAATCATTCTACATAGACAGAAAGCAACTGCAAATGCTTTACATAAGAAGCATATAATAATCTTTAATACAAGCAGCAACATAAAGAAGTATGTGACGGTGCCATCCATGCAGGCATCTTTTAAAGTGAAGTGGCCCTGGGATGATTGTGGCTGAACGTTAGTCTTTAAGCTTTGTATTTGAATGAAGGATGTTTCACTGATATTTCTTTATGAGGATGGGTTGGGGAAATTGTGGAAGAGTGTGGGGATTAGCAGAAACAGCAGAATATGAAGAAAGCAATATTCCTAATGGCCTTCAGTTAGGACCCACAGCAGGTTTACCTCTGGTTGTGCAAAACACGTACATACTGTGCTTTTTTGTGGTAGAACTACTAGTTTTGTCACAAGTACATGCATTGCGAAACAAGGATCAATATACTTTGTGCTGCTTTTTATATCTGTAATATTATACTTAATGGGTTTTTGATGCTGAATTGTACAAATGTTAGGCAGATAGCAATTAACCCTGTTTCCCCCTGCTACAAAAACCAGTGTGGGGGGGAAACAGGGAGTTGGGGGAGTGCAAACATGTGCACCAGTGTACAATGTCACTTCCTCTGAAAAAAGGGAAGTTATATCGTGACATCTGAGGGCCCCTCTAAGCTTTTCCTCAAACTATATAGTTCAAAACAGAAGTTTGGTGTATCCTAGAGCACTGTCTTGACATCATGACATCACTTCAGGGTGGTTTTTTTGGTCAGCAATGGCATTGTATTTGTGTACTGGTGAGACACTGGTACACCTGTCCCTGTCCTCCCCAATCCTCCCAGTGGATTGCCAACCATTGTAACCTATGTCTTTCACAAACACATCTGATCCTTAACAAATGCTTCTTCCACTGTTGTTATGCTTCTGTAGCTCCTCTGTCTTAGGCAAATGTCTACATAAGAGAAGCCATGTTGGATCAGGCCAGTGGCCCATCCAGTCCAACACTCTGTGTCACACAGTGGCCAAAAAAGCTGTATACACACACACACACACACTGTGGCTAATAGCCACTCATGGACCTCTGCTCCATATTTTCATCTAAACCCCTCTTGAAGGTGGCTATGCTTGTGGCCGCCACCACCTCCTGTGGCAGTGAATTCCACATGTTAATCACCCTTTGGGTGAAGAAGTACTTTCTTTTATCCGTTTTAACCTGTCTGCTCAGCAATTTCATCGAATGCCCACGAGTTCTTGTATTGTGAGAAAGGGAGAAAAGTACTTCTTTATCTACTTTCTCCATCCCATGCATTACCATCCTCCACTGCGAAGAGTGCCCATTGGAAGACTTCTGAAGATCTGCATTTATGCTTTTGAAGATCTGGACATACTTTTCTGCTACCCCATTTGACTGTACTCAGACTTCTTCTGGTGTGTGTGTGTGCTTCAGATCTTGCAAACAGCACTGTAGGCTTCTTTCCTGCCACTGAAATCTCAGGGCCTGCAAGTATCTTTGCCTTTCTGCCCAGCAGTGAGTTCTGTTACTGTAGACCATTTTTCTGTGGGACCTGTAAATATCAGTTCAGTGTACTTCCTTCACTGGACAGTTATGTTCCCATTCTCAAAGTCCATAAATACTTGCCTGTTCCCCTTTTTGTGTTATTTTCAGCTTTGGCTTTGTGGTACTTCAAACAGTATGTTATATCCTAAGTCTTTGACAAACAAACATGCACCAGTTTTCCTTTAGCAACAACATCTTTTATTTGGCTTTGTTTCTTACAGCACTGTGGAATCGCCCCCTGCCATTGACTGTGCACTTCTGGCTCTTTCTGTGTTATCCAAGGCTCATGAGATAGGGTTGCCAATCCCCAGGTGGGGGCAGGGGATCCCCCGTTTTGGAGGCCCTCTCCCCCGCTTCAGGGTCATCAGAAAGCGGGGGAAAGCAGGGTCATCAGAAAGCTGGGCTCTCCATTATTCCCTATGGTGACCGATTCCTATACGCTATAATGAAGAGCTGATATGCAGGTCTCTGGGGAAGGCGCCTGTTTTTTGAGGTAGAGGAGGTCTAATTCTATGCACCCCAAAAGGAGGTGTCCCTATCCTTCATTATTTCCAGTGGAGGGATGGCCTAACCGGGACTCGATCTGCTTTGCTTGCCCATTGCAGAGAGAGAGAGAGAAGAAGAAGAAGAGAGAGGGGAGAAGAGAGAGGGGAGAAGAAGAGAAAAAGATTCCCCTACAGACTACAGTAAGTGGCCTTCCCCCCTTCCCCCCATTTGCCGAGGTGCAGTGGCGTCTGACCTGACCCTGAATCCCAGGCCTGCTTCCACGCGCCAGCAGCAGCACCAGGTTCCGTGTGTGCGCCTCGCCCATTGTGCTTGGGTCCCCCAAGCACGTGTGAACGGGGCTCCCATTGGGCAGCGCCCCCCCTTTTACCTCTTCCATTGCACAAACACTGCCATTACACGTGTGTGTATGCCTATTGCATCAATACCCTTCATTGCAGTCTTGCATGCAGGGCTGGATTTACACATAGGCCAAGTAGGCACCGTCCTATGGGCCCCCACGCCTTTAGATGCCCCAGGCTGCCTCACCCCCCCATTCCCCCCCCCCGCTTGCTGCCCTCCCAGCCTCCATGCATTAGGACTGGAGATAATTTGCGAGAGGAGACCCCAAGATTTCAGTTGCCTATGGGCCTCTATGGGTTTAATCCTGCCCCCGGCTGAACAAGCCCTCTCTCCCCAGCTTGGAGTCCAAGGCCCACGTCTTCCAGAAGTGGCGAGGACTTAATTATGATTCTTCTGCCCTCTTCATCTAGGCCCTTACAGCAGACCATGGCTTCAACATCAGGCGCTGGAGGTGGCAAAGGTCACCAGCCCCAGGAACCACCAAAAAAGAAGCCCAAACGTTTGGTTGTGTTCAATCCTGAATGAAAAAACACCTACCCCTGGCTAAAAGAGACAAAGGACAAGAACAAAGCATTCTGCACAATGTGTTCTAAGGAGACAGGAATTGGTCACGGTGGAGTGAATGATTTGAAAGCTCATAAGGACACTGACTCTCACAGGAGTGCGGCAAGCCAAGCTGGAACTTCAAAATCCATCACAAGTTTTTTTGCCTACCAAAAAGACACCGCTGCTCAGGCCAAAATTGCGGCTGCCGAACTAACCTGGGCATACCACACGAACAGGCATGCGTTATCATACCGGTCTCTTGATTGCGGTGTCAAATTGTGCAAAGTCACATTTTCCTATTCCGAGACTGTGACCAAGATGACCTGTGGGAAAACAAAGGGCGCAGCTTTGATAAGCGATGTCTTGGCACCTTACTCTGTGGAACTGATTCTGTTAGATCTTGACACAGCACATTGTTTCTACAGCGTTTCCAGCGACGCATCAAATCATGGCAACAGGAAAATGTTCCCCCTATGCCTTAAATACTTCACTTTGAAGGACGGCATTTCAAATCGTCTTCTTGATTTCTATGAAGATGCCAATGAAACGGCTGAGAATGTCACACGAAGGATTTTGGATGTCTTGGCAAAATACCAGCTGGACTTAGCTCGTCTGTCTGCATACTCAGCAGACAGCGCGAATGTAAACTTTGGAAAATACCATTCTGTGTACACACTTCTGAGTAGAGGCCGTGAAGACATCGTGCCCACCAGGTGCCCTGCACACATTGTGCACAATGCTGCCAAAAAAGGATGTGATATGCTCACCTGCGACATCGAGTCTCTCATACTGAAGGCTTTTGGTCATTTTTCTGTTTCTGCCAAACGTTTAGAGGAACTTCAGGAGATGTTTGATTTTTTGGAGATGCAGGGTGATCGCCTGCTTCGACATGTACCCACAAGATGGCTATCTTTCTTGCCTGCCATAAACAAGATGTTGAAGTGTTGGCCAGCCGTTAAAGCGTACTTTCAAAAGCTGGGAGAGGACCACTGTCCTCCTCTGATATGGCGCCACATTGACAATGAGTCTGGAGAAAAGGACTACAGTACATCGCAAACTTACATGATGTTTCTCCAGACCACTCTGACGCCTATTGAGGAGACTGTACTGATTCTGGAGCGGGATGCACTGACAGCACCTGAATTGTTTGAGGCCATGCTCAGGTTGCTAAACAGCCTTAAGCAACGCAAAGCTGACTCCTTTTTTGGAACGGAGACAGATAAGGCGCTGCGCAAAATGCCACCTTCGAAGGCAAGGAAAGTGAAGCAGGACTTCCTCAAGTTCTTTGAAAGAACCACCACATATCTGGAAGAAAAGTTTGATTTCTCTGAGAAAAATCACCTGTGTGCTTTGACACCATTTTCTCTTAAAAAAAGTGTGACTTATGACCACCTGCGGTGTGCTGCTGAGCAGCTGAAAATGGAGAAAATAATAAACCTGGATCACCTATACAGTGAGTACACCAATGCCAAGAGCCTGCTGGATGAGCAAGTGGCCTGTGTTGACTCAGAAATCACTGTGGATAAAAAGTGGGTGGCCATATTCTCTGAGATGGGAACTCGGTCTCAGAAGTGTGAAAACCTCTTACTTCTTGTAAGCAAGATCCTGAGTATCCCATGCTCAAACGCTTTTGTGGAGAGGGTATTCAGCCTCATGTCAGCTCACTGGACGGACACCAGGAATCGTTGTAACATAGACCTGGTGAAAGCAGAGCTGCAAGTCAAATTGAATTTTAATATGGATTGTGATCAATTTTATCACTTTATTAAGGAGAAGAAAGATATCCTCAAGGCTTCAGGGAAATCAGAGAAGTATAAATTCAGTAAAAAAGCGAAAGACTGAAACCTGTGTCGCTCCTTCCAGACCACAGCCCTTCGTCCAGCATGGGAATCGGGATGGCCCACACCTGCGGGCCCACCGCCTGGGCCCACAGCACGCAAGTCCCATCCTACCAGCCGTGTTCTTTGTCCAGGGAGAAGTCGAGGTCCAAGAAGCTCCACTGTGCGGGCGTATGTTAATGTAAGACCAGAATTTAATAGTAATTATAAAATGAATACAAAACAAAACTGGGGATTAGGGCTAATGGCGATACCCCCCCCCCCCAAAAAAAACGACACTAGGCAGCCACCTCCTGGGTGTGTTGGAAGAGCTGCCAAGATGCAAAGTAATTTTAAACTGCTGACAGTGTGTTTCTTTTTTTTCCAGATAAGCTCCATTCAGGAAACTAGCAACCACAGACAACAGTAGATCGCTTCCATCACACAACAGAAGGTAAGGAACAAATTGGCTGTGACTTGACAGCTCGTTCCATCACTTTAATAATATGAAGAGAACTTGGTTTCCTTTCTCTTTTGCAGTTTTTAGTATTTTAGTGACACCTGAACACCTTTTTCTTTTTGTGTGCTGCTTGGGGAGGACCTGCTTTTCTAGACCTGTATCCGCCTGCCTTCAGGCTGGGCTACGGGGCACAGACCGGCAGTGGTGGTTTTAGTTCTGATCTCAGTTTGATTGTAGATAAGGGTTGCTTTGTTGCTTTTACTAGGGTGATCAAGACCCTTTGATATTGTGGACAGTCTTGTTGAAATGTTTGTGAGCACAAGCAGGTATCAAGGATAGTGGATTGTTTTCCTGTGAATCTGACTCAAGAGGGGTTGCTGTTGGAGCCTTTTTTTCTTTAGCACGGAACATTGTGAAGTTTCTCTTCTTTTTTCAAGTTGTATATTTTGGGGGTGGTAATGTAACCAGAAGTCTCTGTTTCCAGCAGTGGCAGTTTGGGGAAGTGATGTCACTTCCCGCTTCCGGCAGGTGGCGCGGGGGACATGATGTCACAGGAAGTGACATCACTTCCTGCTTCCAGCAGGTGGCACAGGGGAAATGATGTCACAGGAAGTGACGTCACTTCCTGCTTCCGGCAGGTGGCGTGGGGGAAATGATGTCACAGGAAGTGATGTAACTTCCTGTTTCTGGCGGTGGCATGACATCACCGGAAGCGCCGTCACCGGAAGTGACGTCACTTCCTGTTTCCGGCGACGCGGACGCGCTTTGCGCGCGCGCACCCTTACCTCCCCCCCCCCCAAGGTGTCCCTGGCTGGCCTTCAGACATTATGGCCACCCTACTGTCATGTCAGCACTAGGTGAGGGAAACAGCTCAATAAATAAGGGTATGTTCCACAACATTTAACAAAATAGCAGCCAAAGAAGAGGCTAGTTAAATAAGATGAGGCACTGTGGAAGAGAGATTTTGAAAAGCTTGCCCACAGTAATAGTAAATTCTCCATCATCATACAACAAGCACTCTGTAGATCATGACCCCTTGTTTCTTTTTTTAAAAAACAAAGCAAAACTTTGGAACAGGTTTTCAAAGGAGGAGCTAATATAGTGTACTGGGCCTCGCTTACCTGGGGCTCCCCTTGGCTGCGCCCCCCCCCCCAGTCAAAAGGCCAGCAAGCCACTTGGCCCCCAAAATCACATAAGAAGTGGGAAAGGGGTGGCGTGGACTTCTCCAGGGGTTAATAAGGGCTGCTGGGGGTGTGCCAAAGCTCCTGGCTGGCTGCCCATTCTCCTAATCCAGGGATTGTTATGTAGCTGCACCTACTATTCAATGGACAAGGTAGTTGGGGAGGAGAAGGGGGCCATCAGAAAGGTTCAGGAGCTGTGCTCCTGTGAGCTCCTGCTAAATTAAAGGCCTGAATACAATTATTAAAAATCTATATAAAACATCAATTCACACAATCATTACATGGCAGTCTGTTGCACAATTAATAGTTAGTCCTCAAAAACTCTACTTACGTGTGTCCGTAGATGGTACAGTACTAGAGTAAGCGGATGGATGAGGAGAACAAATAAAATAAGTGGAGTGGAACAGGGCAGGGGAGACCATTACAGGGGAGCTATTGCTACCTCAGCCATAGGCTTGGTGGAACATCTCCATTTTACAGGTCCTGTGGAATTAAATTAGGTCCTACAGGGCCTGGATCTCACTTGAGAAAGTGTTCCACCAGGCTACTGCTGAAAAAGCCTGGCACTAGTTGAGGCTAGGCAGATATCCTTCAGGCTGGGGATCTCAAGGAGATGTTGGTTGGTAGAGTGTAAATTTCTTTGAGGGACATATTGAGGAAGAGACAGTCCTGTGATTGGTCCCAGGCTGCCAAGGACTTTAAAGGTTAAAATCAAAACCTTGAACTTGATCCAGTATTCAACTGGAAGCCAGTACAGCTAATGGAGCATGCGTTGTACATATGCTCTTAGTGGTGTTCCCATAAGGACATGTGCTGCTGCATTCTAGACCAGTTGAAGTTTCTGAGTCACGGGTAGCCATGCATAAAACAAGTTACAGTAGTCCGGCCTGGAGGTGACTATTGTGTGGATCACTGTAGCTAAGCTGTGGTAAGCAGGGCCGGCGTGTAGGAGTAGGCCAAGTAGGCGGGGGCCTTGGGCGCCACTTGGCCTAGGGGCACCACAAGGCGCCCCCTCTCCCCACACCTCGCTGCCATCCTGACTTTGCGGAGGCTTCCCAAGGAGGCTTCATGATTACTAACTTTTTTGTTCCCTACAAAGGGATATTAATGATCTAATTATTCTGCATAATTGAGCTGGGCAAGAGTTTGCGGATGCAATGGAAATCACATAGAATTCCTTCTTTACGGCTTCACTGCCATCTTGTAGACTTTCATAAATGTCGTGTAAGATGCTCTTATAGCTTTGTCACAGGTTCATCACCATTCTAGCCATCTCAGCTCCCACCATTCCACATAGCTCCAGTGAATACCAAGGGGCCTGTTTGAAGCAGGTGTGAATGGAGTATTAGGGTGTGATTTCATCAATTATCAGAAAGATGGCGATGCCAGTCCTCTACCAGCACATCTAACAATTCTTTAGGGGACATCATATCCTGCAGAGCATTCTGGAAACCAATTAGATCTATTATATGGACAAGCATAAATCAGTTCACCACTTGAGCAGGGAAAGGCTGAGACATTGGTCGTTTTCGCACTCACCTTAATCAGCAGCGACGACCCTCTTCACCGCGCAGGATCTGCGCGGATTTCGCACTAATTGCCGCGAAGCACCCAGAAGAGCTGGAAAGTCCCGGCGCTTTTGCGGCGCCAACGGAAACTGGTTTTTGGCGGTTTCCGTTTGCGCCGCAAAAGCGCCAGGACTTTCCGGCTCTTCTGGGTGTTCCGCGGCAATTAGTGCGAAATCCGCGCAGATCCTGCGCGGTGAAGAGGGTCGTCGCTGCTGATTAAGGTGAGTGCGAAAACGACCATTCAGACAAGCCTTCAGGACAAAATGGTCTGACCATGGCACTTCTTTGATAGCATCTAGGCCCACATTTATCCCCACAAAGATCAAATCCAGCGTGCAGGAGCTGACACAATTTGAGAGAGTCCTAGCCCTACCATGGATGACACTAGGTTCATACCCTGTGGTGAGCTGGCATTGTCAGTGTGAAGAACTTGGAAGGGTGACCACTAAGAATTTTTCTCCTGTCACCTTCCCTCCAGACCCTCAGCCATACTCACAGAAATCCTGTCAGAAGTGTAAAAATAGGCGCCAGACAGTTTGAAATTAAAAAACCAAAAAGAATGTTTGTTGGTTCACAAAAGGTAAGAGAAAGGGATAAAATAATATTAATTAGTTGTAGTAGAAACAAATCAGTTGGCAGGCAGGTGGTTGGTGAAATAATCAATCTCTAAATTCCAGAGAATTGTCAGGTTGAACAATATAACCTGGCAGAAGATTCTTAAATTACCAAACAGGCAGGCTTTAGAATTATTCAAAACTTTGGACTGGCAGGCAGTGCCTACGGGACACTAGGAATGCTTATGCTGTCACAATGGTATAATCCTATGCTCAGGCTTCTCAAATCATAAAAATAATAAACTGTCATCCACTCTTTGCCACTCACACTGAGGGCTCCTGATGTGCCAGATCAATTCTCCCTCACAGACACACACACTAGCATACAGGATGCACACCTTCTGAGTGCTATTTCCAGCCCTTCATTCCTGTGTGACCCACTCAGCTAGATTCCTAGTCTGAATCTTGGGATTCCCTTCTAGCCACCAGAATTCAGTCCTCTTTTCTGAGTGTTCTCAGTTTACTAGGAGTCTGCCCTGTTGTACTGACAGATCCTCTGAGACAGTTCCTCCTCACAGAAGGTGCCTGGTTTTGATCTCCTTCTGACTACAAACTCTCACAGACAGAAGCTTGTTTCAGTTCTGTCTTCTCAAGCAACTCAGCCCCACCAGCTGTTCTCAGCTCCTTCCAGTTGCTTCAACAACAACTAATCAGCCTAAGTACAGTCTTCACTCCTAATTGTTCAGTACTCAAGCTCCAGCCCCAACTGAACAGAATATAAAAACCCTAAGGCATTTTACTTCCCTCCAAATGTCTCTCAGTTCACTACATCCATTACCATAGCTGCAACCCAGCCAATCGTTGCAAGGCTGTTCCCCAGCTTCCAGGCTAACTTGCCTGAGTCCATCATAGTCAACATGGACGTTGAAATCCCACAAGACTAAGAGCCTGGAGAACTCCAAGACTCAGCCAAATATCTCCTCCAACAGGCTGGAAAGGGTATCTACTGGTGCATTGAGCCATCAGTACCTCAGATAGATAGCCAAACTCTCTTCAGCATCCCATGCTAGGCCCACATGTTCAATGCTGGTGATCTGGTGAGGGGAGTGATCTGAAGGAGAAAGACTCTCAAATGAATATTGCCCCCCACCAACTTTTTGTCTGTGACTGATGGAGGACTGAGAAGCCTGGGGTGGGGTCAGCTCTTTCAGAGCGACTGTTTCACCCCCCCCCCCCACCCAAGTCTTGGTCATGCATGCCAGGTCCACTTTTTGCGCTGTAAAATAATTTTTCAGCATTGAGGTCTTATTGTTAATGGACCTGGCATTGACCAACATAAATGCTGGAGAAAGGTATGTTTTCCTAGCCCCACTACCAGCATATCTCAGAATAAGGCAAAGGTTGGAAGGAGACCAAGCATAGCCATATTTCTGTCTCCTTCCTTTATAATAACTAGTCCCACTGCCATACCTCCCACATCCCCCAATTACTGGGATCCCTGACTCCATGACAGCCTCTCCCACTAAACCTTGACCCATACCACTTTGCCTCTAAAACAGTTACACACATCAGAACTCACAATTAAAACCTAATAAATTGATTACAGTTAATAAAATACTAGTTAGCTAATGTTTCTCTACTCTCTCCCTCCCCTCTGTCCCATAAACACCTACAAATCTCCTCCTATTAATAGAAGACTAAATTAAATTCCTTAGTAAGTTAAGACTCTGTTAAATTAGATATAACCTGACCTTCTAAATAACAATTATTAACAATGGGTGGATGGGTAGGGTTAACTAATAATAAATCCTACAGATATTGTGAGATGACTTACAAGAAGAGATTTTCAGCAGTGATTAAGGCATCTCAGGTTCCAAATCCAAGCATGGAAGCCAAGGCTGGTCTCTGGATCCAAGGGACCCCAGAATGTCCCAAAGAGCCCCAGGGACCTCCAGAGATGTTTGTGTCCATTTGGGGGTATTCACAGCCACCCATGGCTGCCCAAAGAACATCAGGAAGATCCTGTGCCAATCCACAGCATCAAAAGGCTGTCTCCATCCTAGTCAGCCCACAGGGGCAGAACCAGAGCCTCAGAGTCCCCCCAGGGACCATGGCGGGATCGTCCCAGCAGTCTTGGTGTAGTGGTTAAGTTTGGTGTAGTGGTTAAGTGTGTGGACTCTTATCTGGGAGAACCGGGTTTGATTCCCCACTCCTCCACTTGCACCTGCTGGAATGGCCTTGGGTCAGCCATAGCCCTGGCAGAGGTTGTCCTTGAAAGGGCAGCTGCTGTAAGAGCTCTCTTAGCCCCACCCACCTCACAGGGTGTCTGTTGTGGGGGAGGAAGGTAAAGGAGATTGTGAGCCGCTCTGAGACTCTTTGGAGTGGAGGGCGGGATATAAATCCAATATCTTCTTCTTGATTACCAGGGCTCCCTTGGAGCCTGTTCAAGGCTGAATGGGGGCCCCAGGCCTGGTCAAGGTCAGGCGTAGGCTTTGTCTGCTGATGAGTTGCTGGTGGGAAGCAATGACAGGGGTGGCAGAGACAATCAGCAGGCTGCAGCCAACACAGGAAAGCCAGCACATTCTTACCTTCAACCCTTTCCCTATCTGCAAGACAAGAGTGGTATAACTGCTTTAAAAGGTAATTGTAATGAAACAGACATCAATCTTTACAGACTAGCAGCTCAGTTAAAACTAATAAAATACAGCAAGGGAAACTAGGGTTGCCATCTCCAGGTTGATAAATACCTGGAGATTTTTTTTTAGGGGGAGTTTGAGAAGGGTGGAGTTTGGGGAGGGGAGGGACTTTAGTCATTCCAGGGCAGCCATTTTCTCTAGGTGAATTTGTCTCTGTTACCTGGAGATCAGTTGTTATCCCAGGAGATCTCCAGCTACCATCCTAAGGAAACAGTAAAATTCATTTCTAAAAAACCCCAATGAAGATATAATTTATTTCCTAAATCCCATAAAAATAGCTACAAAAATACAGAATACTATAATATCTAAGAAGACAAGTCTTCAGTAGTTTAAAAAAAAAAGGGATTTTCCATCAGGTAGATGAATGTAAGGAAGGCCCCATCGGCCCCACAGTTTCCAAAGAACATCACATTTCCTGGCCAGTTCATATGGGAGTTGATGTTACGTTAAATTGGCAGTCTCCCTCTCTTTTAAGCCTGTGGGCATCTTTGAAATTCTGATATAGTGGCACAGCCCAGAATGGCTGCCACAAGAGCTGGCCACAAACTGTCAGGAAGTGAGGTTATTCGTAACTCTAGTAATTAACTTTTCAACATTTCAGGCACAAACTATGTTTAATAGGGTGCCTTTTAAAATGAAGATATTATTTAAAAAACATTTTCTTGCATTTAAACAAATCATCTTCAGTCACACTGAAGATCTTTGTATTGTGACAGCTACTGCCAAAGCAATGTTTGCTTTTAAAAAATTCTGCACAGCTAATCAAATCTCCAATGGCCAATCAGAAGCGCTGCTGGGCAAAAGCCACGTTCTAAAAACATTTGGCAGGTACCCAGAAAGGTGTCAATGGGTCCCAGGGCACCCACGGGCCTCATGTTGGGGACCCCCACTTTAGATACCCTGAGCTCAAGCTAATTAGAGATTTAAAAGATTAATCAGGGCTGACAAAGAGCCATTACAATTGTTGTATAACGGCTGGAGCATGATTTCTGTCATTTGGATCGCCTACATTTTACATTCATTGGAGTTTCTGGAGTGCCTTCCAAGGCAGCCCCATTTGGAATATATCACCAGCATCAAAACTATACCTTAGACTCTGCCTCAGGAGATAAATTTGGGGGTATCATTACAGAGCAGCAAATTGTCAGCTGTTGTATTTTTACTGCTGCGGGAAGAGCATTTCAATTTTCTGCCTGAGATACCAAACCACTTGGTCCATGTTTGCCTGTGGGCAAGGGTGGAGTGAGAGACAAGTTTATTAGGAACGTCTAGTTATCCTAAAAGTACAAACAAAATGAGGAGATTGTTTCCACAAGGAGTAAATCATTCATAATCAAAACCACTGGAAAATGAAATCCTGAGTATTCTGTCCAGTTGGCCATACTTTTTTATTTCACACTATTGTTTATAAGGGAAAACGAAAATATAGGAAGGTCATATTCTCCTGGTACCCGTGACAAAAACACTTAGACTGTGCACAAACAATTGTTTGTAGAGAGTTGAAGGTTAGCATAATTGCCAGATATCATCCTCAATAAAAGAAGTTTTGTAACATTACAAAAATCCCATTTCAATAGAAGCTCATAACATATGTTAGTTGTCACTTTGACAGGAGCAGCTTCAGGAGGTTCACGGGTTTATAGAACTGGTCCTGTGCAAGCTAGAGACACCAAACTTGGCGATAGGGTTGCCAAGTCCACTTCATCCCCCAGTGGGGGACAGTCGTGCACACACTGTGCACCATGCAACAAAATGACGTCACCTGGAAGTGATGTCATCAAAATGGTGGTGCCCGTGTGGGGCTGCTCTAGGTGTTTCCTAGAGCGTCCAGGAAAACCATAGAGTTTTCCTGGAAATGCCTAGAGCGGCCCTGCACAGGTGCCGCCATTTTGATGACATCACTTCTGGGTGACGTCATTGTGCCAGCAACGCGGTGGGAGGTTGAGAACCTCCCGGACTGGAGATTCCCTGCCCGGATTGGGGGGCTGGCAGCCCTACTTGGAGAGCATGTAGAGGAGTATCCTGGGGAGGTCTGCTGCAAGTTTGGTGCCTCTAGCTTTCCCAGGATCTATCCTATACACTCTTGATGTTTTATTTTAAAAAGTGCATTGCCAAATCCCAGTATTCCCCCACCTTTCATGTTTTCCCAGGCTCAGAGCATTTTTTATTTTTAGTTTCTCCTTGTGTGATCCTTGTCCTTTTTCTTAACGTTTTATTTTTAAAATCGCATTGCCAAATCCAACTATTCCCCCACCTTTCCATTTAAAATAAAACATTGCAAGAGTTTTAAGCATGTTTGTATTTTAAATTAAAAAATAATATATTTAATTGTGTTTTTCTGCGTCCTTTATAACGTTTATATCTTTGCTACCTCACATTACATTTTATAACACACATGGCTCAGTCCCACAAAATCCCATTTATGTCAGTTCCAGCCAGGGGTGGAATTCTAGCAGGGGCTCCTTTGCATATTAGGCTACACCCCCTGATGTAGCCAATCCTCCAAGAGCTTATAAAAAAGAGTCTTGTAAGCTCTTGAGAGGATTGGCTGCATCAGGGGTGTGTGGCCTAATATGCAAAGGAGCTCCTGCTAGAATTCCACCCCTGGTTCCGGCCCTCCTAACAAATGAGTTTGACACCCATGCTCTAGAGTGCATAGCAGGAGGCACGAACATTTATTGCATGAGCAGAATTTTATTCTTGCTTCTCTGGATGTGGGCCAGTGGTTCTATTACATTGTCTTTAGTTCTCTGAAAAGCTATCAACAGTATACAACCTTTGGGTGCCATATGGATCCATAAAATCAATCAGAGTTCTCTATTTACTTCAACAGAAGTGAAGGGCAGCTTTCAGTTGCTTTCTAAAAGGGAAAACTGCATTGCCGGCTGTTCATGGCTAATAAATCTTGAATCCAAAGTGGAAGGAAATGATTTCTCAAATTCTCTTTCATTTTTAGGGGAAGCAATGGACAGGGCTTCATTAATAGAAATGGTTTTAAAAATTCTACAAAATAGAATTGATAGCTATTATTGGCACTTTTTCTGGGAGAATAATTTTGTGCTTCTGGCCAGGCTAATATTACTTTTTGCTTTATACCAGAATTATTTCAAGGAACATATTGATGGTAGATACATCAAATCACTTTTTTCAGACTTGGTGCTTAAGTGAAAATGACAAAGTTTTCTTGTGTACTTGACAACTGTGATAGGGGTTCTCCTTGTGGCTGGTGATTGTGGTTCTTCTAGGCCAGAAAAGTTTCCTACTATGCTTTCATGTAACCTAAAAAGGGGGAAATGGCAGAAAACTGTACACTGACCAAAGCAGCAGCTACACAATGTGAGAATGGAAGAATTACAAGTGGAGTGGAAGTGACTTCAAAAACATTAAATAAGGATGTGCTGCTTTGATATGACAGGAAGTAGAAGGGGATGTAAAAAGAATCCTTCCACAAAGGGAAGCTAATCCAACATTGCTTGATAAAACAGAGTGCCTCCTTGATTGGACAAATTCCTGGGAATTTTCAATTCCTGGGTGTTACTTCCTGCAGCTTGCCAGAGTGATTCACCAAAGTCAATAGATTACATATTTCCAGCAAGTCCTACAGACCATGGCTGAGCTGAAGAGCTTCCATGACACATTCAAGGAAAAACTACTAACAGCTCTGCATTTGTGATCCAGAATCGGTCAAACCGCCTGTTATAACATTTTGAGGGAATGCATTGTAAAGTCTTTCAACCTTTCCTCATTCTCCAATCATAGACAGTCTTTCATTCAAAAAGAGTGTAATATAGTATTTAAGAGCATTGAGCTACCAGCTGGAAGTCCTAGTAAATCACAGCTCAGCCATTAACTCTCTGGGTAGCTGTAGAAAAGTCACTGTCACTCATCCTTAGCACCTCTTCCACAGTATGGAGATAATAAGACTGGTCCACCTTAAAGACTTCTTGTAAGGATTACTCAGATAGTTCATGTGAAGTGTTCTGAGTATGATAATAAGAATCTTTAACAGTATGGATTAGAGGGCATTTGTTTTTAACAAAAGAACAGGGCCTTTTTTTTTAGCAGCAACATACAGGAACGCAGTTCCGGCTGGTTTGGCATCAGAGGGTGTGGTCTAATATGCAAATAAGTCCCTTCTAGGCTTTTTTTACAAAAAAGCCCTGGGTGAAATAATGGTGATGTCAGGGGTGTGTGGCCTAACATGCAAATGAGTTCCTGCTGGGCTTCTTCTGCAAAAACAGCTCTGCAAAAGAACATTCTTTAAAATAAAGAGTTTGGCAGTCCACTTCTACCAGTGACTGCCTCTGCCCGCATTGTTCCTTAACCCCATTGCTAGCCAACATAAGAACTGATTTCCAGTCTGACTCTGCTTTTGGGAAACGCTGCTGGAGGCAACAGAACAATGAGCAGACTAGAATGTTAACCAGCTTTCCCCCCCTACAGCTCTGTAGCTCCTTTTTTCCCCTTGATTTTCATTGCTCCAGCTCCATTTCTCACTGAGAAGCAATAATAGCTGTGTGATGGTGGCTTGATGAAGAGAGTCTCTTTTTTTTTTTGAGTGGCCTCGAGCAGCTGCCCCACAAGTTTGCAAAGTGCCTAACTAAAGCCAATTTTTGCAAATTCATGATTATTATGATTCCATCTGGATCCCTTCAGCCCAGAACAGCTGTATGGTCTTGAGATGTCTGAGAAAGAGAGAGAGACCTGTCAGTCTGAAAAATGGAGATGGATGGGTTTTTGACTTTGCTTTTACGATGCTTCAGAATACGTCCTCTTCTCACATGGCAATATGAATGTGTTAGAGAGAATCATACAAGAGAGATGTTTTCTGTTAGAGCTCCCACAAAGTTATTAAAAATTTTGGTAAATTTTTTAAAAAATGTCATTCCTGAAGCTTTTCCCCCCTTTCAATTATGTCATTATCTTGGTTTTTGCTTATTTCCTGATTATTCCCTCTAAACATTAAATACATACATGCAACACCAACTCTATGCCTCAACATAAAATTGGGATAGGAAAACTCCACACAAGCTTTGGACAGAAGTGATACTATTCCAGATGTTCAGGCTGGGATTCTTCTCACTGTGGGGAACCTCTGTCTAGCAGCTTCCATTAGCATAGAGTTAGGAAAAAACAGCTGGAGGGGCTCTGCTACTAATGACAAGCACACTCAAGGAGGAAATACTAGAATACTGTTAGCATCAAAAGCAGGCTCATTCCCCAAATGACAAATAGCTTCCTCTTTTGTCATCAGAAACCACCATCTAATCAAAATGAGACTAAAGTGAAAAGTTATTCTTTCACATACTGTGTTGTAGCAGATGTAGCACTGCGGATTCTTGCCCAAATAATGTTTCCTGGCACTCGCAATGACACACTTGATACCATAGCTTCCTTTTTACAAAACATCCTGAAAACAGAGAGCTGGTGTCATGTAGAGGGTAATGACCAGCAATTAAACACCTCAAGGCTAGGTCATGAGATCTTCAAGGCCTAGTCCTCTTGAGAACTATCAGCCAACCTCTCAGTTTCTATCCCCATAGCAAAAGAGGAGTATTGTGAGAATGATTAAACTGGTTGGCTGTCCACTAGATGCACAGATTCTGAACCCCCACCCCTTTACCTAAATGGCATTCTAAAAATAGTTATTGACCAGGAGGATAACTGTGGCACTTGGACAAAGGAGAGTTGGTGATCTTGGGCCAAGCACCTAGTTTTCCCCAGTGAGGATACAAGTAGCTGGTGTGTGGATATTTGAAGGAAAAATAGTGTGCAATGAAAAAATTAAACAGATTTGCTGGTCTCCCCCTTTATATTACAGCACTATCAGCCACACCCTCTTTTTTAAAATGGTAGAAACAATAATGGAACCACGTGTAGCATATAGGCCTGCCCTCAGTCTTACGCATCTCACATAGTTCTTGTGAGATAGAATGAGGAAGAACCATCCTTACTTCTGAGCTCCATGGAGGAATGATAGTCTGTGTGCATATATGTATACATATTTTTTGTAAAAAAAAAAAATCTATGTGGCCCTATTTTTTTTTTTAAAAGTTTACATCTTAGTTTTTAACCATGATATATATACACACCAAATTTGGTGTGTGTGTGTATAAATCATGGTTAAAAACTAAGATGTAAAAGTTTTTTTTAAAAAAAATAGGGCCACACATATAGTAGATGACATATGCAGCTTCAGTTAACAATACAGACCATGCCAACACAGAACCCATGCATGTATTGAACTAGAAAGCACCTGTCTTAAAACACTGACAATGTGATATAATTTATCGAAAGCAGAAATGCTGTTTCTCAGAAATACCAACACAGATGTTTCTGCTTGGCAGGAAGGTGGGCTAATTTTTATAGCTGGGTGACATTTTTGTCAGGCAGGCATCTACTAAGTCATTGTCTCCCCTCACTGGCCCTTCAGCATAGGAAATTTAAACAAGACAGTGAGCTGTCAAAATAACATCAGATTGAAAGGTTTGTTATTGTTCCTGAATGGTGGAAATCATTCTATTCAGATCTGAAGCATTTCCAATATTCATGAATGGGCACTGTTTGGGTTATCTCTTGATTATTACATTTCCAACTACATGTTTCTAAATTACTTACTTCCCTTGCAATGTTGCCTTCTGAAGAGGGTTGCCAGGCCCAATTCAAGAAATATCTGGGGACTTTGGGGGTGGAGCCAGGAGACATTGGGGTGGAGCCAGGAGCAAGGTTGTGACAAGCATAGAACTCCAACGGGAGTTCCGGCCATCACATTTAAAGGGACTACACACCTTTTAAATGCCTTCCCTCCATTGGAAATGATGGATAGGGGCACCTTCTTTTGGGGCTGATAGAAATGGACCCCTTGGTCCAATATTTTTGAAAATGGGGTGGTGGTGGTGTTTTGAGGAGAGGCACTGGATGCTATGCTGCAAATTTGGTGCCTCTACCTCAAAAAACACGCCCCCCCCCAGAGCCCCAGTTACCCATGGATCAGTTCTCCATTATATCCTGTGGGAATCAGTCTCTATAGGGAATAATCTCAGCAGATATGTCCCCCTCACAGCTTTCTGATGACCCTGAAGCAGGGGGAGGACCTCCAAACCAGGGGATCCCCTGTGCCCAACTGGGGATTGACAACCCTACTTCTGAGTGATCACAATGAGCACAATCCACTGGGTGATCTCCTGCACATTGCCCTATTGAAACAAATGGGAGCTGTACAATAGCATGGTAACTTTCTAATCGATGGTGCCCAGTGGTGTAAGGTAATATGTAACCAATAAAAGGAAAGCAGATGTTTATAGTCTCACTAATGCATTGTAGTTCCTGAGTTCATTGTCTTTGGTTTTGAAATATGCTTAGCTATATTACATTCTAGAAGCAGCTCATTTCCATATAAAGTGTAGCTACTTTCATTTTTACTAGGCACTGTGCAGGGAGAGAGACTTTGATTTGTGTGCCTGAGGGTGGATCAAAGAAATGCATAATTTCCTTTAAGTCCCCACTGTCATGCACCATCAGTAAATTCCTGTACAGCTCACAACACAGATATTTAGTCAGAAGAACTGTGCTACTCCCACCCCTCGAAAAAGAAAAGTGTGGGAGGACATAACAAACGTATAGGCTGGGAGAAAATTCCATTAAGGGAGGTTATTGAATCAAAGAAAACATATCAAAAAGAGTCTGCCTGAAAGCATCCCTTGAATTTTTATGCACTGTTCCATGCTCACAGGACTTGCATTGTTTCCAACTATAATTGTAGGTTGAGATCAATAGCAAAACTGGAACTGGTGGGGTAGCAAGTTGCAGCCCACATGCACTTTGGTATATGTGAAAAATATATGAGCATGTTTGTTTCATGACACAGATATGCAGTGAGAAGCAGGCCCACAATGTGGCTTTCCATGCATGTCATTGTCAAGTGTGATGAACTGTGCAACAAATCTATGTAATTTCCTACATCATTTCGTATGTTATGCTGGTGGCACACCTGTTGCTCACACGTGACTCCATCCTTGATTGCCCGGACAATGTGTGAGTGTTTCTAATCGGTTTCTTCCTGGGAATTGGGACAATGGACTCCTCCCATGTGGCACTTGCAAAGGAACTGGGCTGCAGCAGTTCCCACACCTCCAGCATCATGTAGGAGCAGAACCATAGGCAGAAGTTACTTCTAAGCAGGAAATTTGACTTTTCCTTCTCTATCAGTTTTCTCAAGGCAGTGATAGCAACAGTTATTTTTCTCCCCTTGCCACCAGCCCACCACTACAGACACTTTGCTTTTGGAGGCTTTATTGGACTAATCACACTTTTTAACCCATGCCGACAAGCATGTAAAGTGAATGTGTATGCTCTTGCTCCTAGCAATTCATTGTCTTAACATGAACAAACTTGCAGTTGGCTTATACTGAATCAGACCTTTGGTCCATCAAAGTCAATATCATCTACTCACACTGGCAGTGAATCTCCAGGATCTCAGGCTGAGGTCATTCCCATAACCTACTTCCAGGTTCTTTTAACTGGAGATGCCTGGGATTGAACCGCTGAGACTGTCTGCATGCCAAGCAGATACTCTACCACTGAGCCATGTCCCCTCCCTTGATGATCTGAATTAAAGATATGCCTAGCAAAACAAAACATACACATATCCACTAAAGATTGTCCAGCCTTAGATTCTGTCGATACCCTTTTTTGTCTTTTATATGTACTTAATTTTGTTTATTTACTTCATTTACCTTTCTTCCCCAAGAGATCTCAGATTGGTTTGCATTGTACTCCTCTCCATCCTTTTCTTCTCAGAGTAACCCTGTGAGTTTGTTTAGGCTGAGAGTATGCAACTGGCCCAAGGTAACCCAATGAGTCTCCACAGCAGTGTGACACTTTGAACACAGGTCTCTCATATCCTAGTTTGAGATTCTAACCACTGCACGACACTAGTGTGTATGTACCCCTCCAGCAAATATAATAATATATGTGGAAGAGCTATAAAGTTACTATGAGCTAGACTAAGTGCTGCTTCCCGTAGTATTCTTTTATCTTCTTCTGTAATACAAAATTATCCATAATATGTAATGGGCAAATGTACTCTTAAGAAGCAGATTTTGTTGAATATGCATCCCACAACCATGATGACATCAAACTAAAATAACAAATGAGAAAGGATCCTGCATATTATGGAAGTCTTACAAACCACATCATTTTTTTTTATATGGGGAATGGTAGGAAGATTTTTTAAAACAAAGTACTTCCCACATCTCACATGAGATTTTGAGACACGGAAGTATTTATTTTATTTTATTTATTTATTTTATTTTATTCGATTTATATCCCGCCCTACCCCACCGATGTGGGCTCAGGGCGGCTTACAACACAAAAAGCTAACAAAGTCAATTTAAAATACATTAATAATACATTAATAATTATAATTATGCAATAAAATACATAAAATACATAAAAGCACGCTTCAGTATGTACTATGCTACCTTCCTTAGAACAATTCTTCAATATTCCAGTATTGAATAATCTGATGTTCGAGATTTGAATGTTCAGGCATTCCGATAACAATTAATTATATGCCAACCGGGAGAGGGCTGTTTTGCAGGCCCTGCGGAATTGTTCAAGGTTCCGCAGGGCCCTCACCTCCTCTGGGAGCTGATTCCACCAACAGGGAGCTGCAATCGAGAAGGCCCTTTCTCTGGTCACTTTCAGACAGGCCTCCTTTGGCCCAGGGATTGTAAGAAGGTTTTGAGACCCCGATCTCAGCACTCTCTGAGGAACATGTGGGGAACAAGTAGCTTGCAGCAGGGCTTTGAAACACATAATATGAGAAGTGGTTCTCAGTCATAACATTTTGCATAGCCTATTCTAGTGCCATAAGCATGATAGCTAGTGTAGGGTAAGTGAAAGACCAGCATGAGTTGAATTGACAACTCATGACAGGGTTCCTGTGTTGTTGTTCAGTTGCAGTCGAGTCCGACTCATTACGACCCCATGGACAAAGTCACGCCAGGCCCTCCTGTCTTCCACCATCCTCCGAAGTCTGCTCAAATTCGTGTTTGTTACATCAGTAACAAATTCAGTAACAAATTCGTGTTTGTTACATCAGTAACACTGTCCAGCCATCTCATCTTTTGCCATCCCCTTCTTCTTTTGCCTTCTGTCTTTCCTAGCATCAGTATCTTCTCCAGGGAGTGCTCCCTTCTCATTTGGTGGCCAAAGTATTTGAGCTTCAGCTTCAGCATCTGACCTTCCAGGGAACAGTCTGGGTTGATTTCCCTTAGGACTGACTGATTGCATCTTCTTGCAGTCCAAAGGACTCTCAAGATTCTTCTCCAGCACCATAGCTCAAAAGCATCTATTCTTCTGCGCTCGGCCTTCCTTATGGTCCAGCTCTCACAGCCATATATTACTACTGGGTATACCATTGCTTTGACTATACAGACTTTTGTTGGCAGAGTGATGTCTCTACTTTTTATTATACTGTCCAGGTTCACCATAGCTGTCCTCCCAAGGAGCAAACGTCTTTTAATTTCATGGCTGCAGTCACCATCTTGGATCCCAGAAATGTGAAGTCTGTCACTACTTCTATGTCTTCCCCTTCTATTTGCCAAGGTGTGATGGGGCCAGATGCCATGATCTTAGTTTTTTTGATGTTGCGTTTCAAGTCTACTTTTGTGCTCTCTTCTTTCACCCTCAGCAAGAGGTTCTTTAGGTCCTCCTCACTTTCTGCCATTAGAGTACTGTCATCTGCATATCTGAGGTTGTTGATGTTTTTCCCAGCAATCTTAATTCCGGTTTGTGCTTCATCCAGGCCAGCATTCCGCATGAGGAACTCTGCATATAAATTAAATAAGCAGGGTGACAATATACATCCTTGTCGAACTCCTTTTCCTATTCTAAACCAATCAGTTGTTCCATATCCCGTTCTGACAGTTGCTTCTTGACCCTTATACAGGTTTCTCAGGAGACATGTGAGGTGATCTGGTACTCCCATCTCTTTAAGGACTTGCCACAGTTTGCTGTGATCCACACAATCAAAGGCTTTAGCGTAGTCAATGAAGCAGAAATAGACGTTTTTCTGATACTCCCATGCTTTCTCCATAATCCATCGAATGTTGGCAATTTGATCTCTACCTCTACTTCTCCGAAGCTTGAGCTTCTGCTAGTTCCTGATCTACATACTGCTGAAGCCTAGCTTGTAGGATCTTTAACATGACCTTGCTGGCATGTGAAATGAGTGCAACATTGTGATAGTTTGAACATTCCTTGGCATTACCCTTCTTTGAGATTGGAATATAAACTGATCTTTTCCAATCCTGTGGTCACTGTTGTGTTTTCCAAATTTGTTGACATAATGTGTGCATCACTTTAACAGCATCAACTTTTAGGACTTTGAATAGCTCAACTGGGATACCATCATCTTCGCTTGCTTTGTTGTTAGTAATGCTTTCTAAAGCCCATTTGACTTCACACTCCAGGATGTCTGGCTCAAGGTCATAAATTTCACTGTCATGGTTGTCTAGGACATTGAGATCCTTCTTGTATAATTCTTCTGTGCATTCTTGCCGCCTCTTCCTGATCTCTTCTGCTTCTGTTAGGTCCCTACCATTTTTGTCCTTTATCATGGCCATCTTTGCACGAAACATTCCCTTGATTTCTCCAATTTTCTTGAATAGATTTCTTGTCCTTCCCATTCTATTATTTTCCTCTATTGCTTTGCATTGTTCCTTCAGGAAGGCCTCCTTATCTCTCCTTTCTGTTCTCTGGAAATCTGCATTCAGTTGGGTGAATCTTTCCTTTTCACCTTTGCCTTTCACTTTCCTTCTTTCCTCAGCTATTTGTAAAGCCTCATCAGACAGCCACTTTGCTTTCTTGCATTTCTTTTTCTTTGGGATGGTGCTGATTGCTGCCTTCTGTACAATGTCACGAACCTTCGTCCATAGTTCTTCAGGCACTCTGTCTATCAACTCTAGTTCCTTAAACTTATCCTTCACCTCCACTGTATATTCATAAGGGATGTGATCAAGGTCAAACCTGAATGGCCTAATTGCTTCCCCAGTTTTCTTCAGTTTAAGCCTGAATTTTGCAATGAGTAGCTCATGATCTGAGCCACAGTCAGCTCCAGATCTTGTTTTTGCTGACCGTAAGGAGCTTCTCCATCTTTGACTGCAGAGTTTATAATCAATCTGATTTCTGTGTTGCCATCAAGTAATATCCATGTGTAGAGTCACCTTTTAGGTTGTTGGAAGAGGGTGTTTGCTATGACCAGTTTGTTCTCTTGAGAAAACTCTATTAGCCTTTGCCCGGCTTCGTTTTGTTCTCCAAGGCCAAACTTGTCAGTTGTTCCAGTTACCTTTTGACTTCCTACTTTGGCATTCCAGTCCCCTATGATGAGGAGGATATCTTTTTTTTGGTGTTAATTCTAGAAGGTGTTGTAGATCTTCATAGAACTGGTCCACTTCAGCCTCTTCTGCATCAGTGGTTGGGGCATAGACTTGGATTACTGTGATATTGAATGGTTTGCTTGGGATACGGACCGAGATCATTTTATCATTTTTGAGATTGTATCCCATTACTGCCTTCCTTACTCTTTTGTTAACTATAAAGGCCACACCATTTCTTCTATGGGATTCTTGCCCACAATAATAGATGTAGTGATCCTCTGAGTTAAATTCACCCATTCCTGTCCATTTTAATTCACTTATTCCCAAGATGTCAATGTTCAGTCTTGCCATCTCTTGTTTGACCATATCCAGCTTACCTTGATTAATAGATCTTACATTCCACGTTCCAATGCAGTATTGTTCTTTGCAGCATCGGACTGTTCTTTCACCATCAAACACATCCACAGTTGAGTGTCCTTTCGGCTTTGGCCCAGACACTTCACTCTTTCTGTGGTTACTTGGACTTGCCCTCCGCTCTTCCCCAGTAGCATATTGGGCACCTTCTGACCTGAGGGGCTCATCTTCCAGTGCCGTATTTTTTAGCCTTTTGTTACTGTCCATGGGGTTTTCTTGGCAAGGATACTGGAGTGGTTTGCCATTTCCTTCTCCAGTGGGTCACATTTTGTCTGGGTTCTCAGCTGTGGCCTGTCCATCTTGGGTGGCCCTGCATGGCATAGCCCACAGCTTCACTGAACCATGCAAGCCCTCTTGCCACATCAAGGCAGCAATCCATGAGAGGGCCACTGGACTAAAACTTTGTTCTATTGCTTCAGATCAACATGGCTACCCACCTGAATCTATTCACCCATCATTGCATCTGCATTCTAACCAAGGCTTCACCTGCTGAATTACTACTTCACCCACTCACCTGTTAAAAGGTATAGGTCTCCCAGAAAAAAAAAATTGTTAGTAACTCAGAACCCCTATGTATGTTTGACATGCACACCCATTTGTCCTTCAAAATACTTGCCAGCAAACCTCAACATGGAGGGTTGAAGCAAGTCTCAACTTTTTTTACAGTCCTATCATTGCCAATACTGACAGATGAGATGTGTTACTTATACTGGCAGGTAACATATTTATATTTCCCATCAGAATCCATCTTTCTTTTTTAACTGCCTTCTATCAAAATGTAAAAATCTCCAGGTTCCTTGACATTCTTTCTGGAGATTTATTATTCTATTAATGACTCTCTGTTCTTCAGTTTACGTCTTTCCTGGGTAGACAATCGTCTTTTTCACTGCTCTCCCTTCTAAGCTCAGCTTTTGTCTTGCTTGCAGCTTGTTACTTGGACTCTGGCAGAATGTAGATACAAGAGGTTTCTCATAATCAGCTCAATAATTCCACTTCAAACCGAGTAATACTGTTGCTGCTGACAATTCATTATCCAGAAACCAGGGTAGACTTGGCTCCTGCCTATTAGCTGATCTCTGGAATACATTCCTTTCTTTCCTCCCACTCTCACCCTCCCTCCGTTTTATTCTTGGTCAAAGTCCTTGGGCTGAGTTTTGCTCTTTTGCAAAATCAATAAGTTGTAGAGTTCATAATTGAAGGCAGATTTTTCCCCTGTCATTTATTCCTGAAGTTCAGAAAAGATAATGCCACAGAGCAGCTAAGACTCATGAAACTTCTACAGTGACATTTCTCATGATGGCAGCAAGGAAAAGGAGCAAGCCTCTACTGATCTTGCCTGTCTCTTCCAGTAATTCATGTATAAATGATTATGACTGACACTCAGATGGAACACCTCCCATTTGAGGAATCGGTGGTAGTTCTAACTGCTCCCCCCAATCTAAAGCTGGGAAATAGAATAGCCTCTTCTCTGCATTTGACAAAATAAAGACTTAGAAAGTGAATCAGCTTTCCAGAGGTCACAGACTGACTCATGGAGTGCTTTGGGAACTAAAACCATGTCCCTGCTTAATGTCTTCTTAGCTTAGCCACAAGACCTTGTATTATTGGTGCTGTTGGAACTCACGCCTCAGAGGAAATAGCAAGCATGCCCTTTGTTGGTTCTGCTAATAGTAAATCCATGTTCACTGCTTGCTTTGCCTTCTGCAGCCATTTTTATTGGTTATGTTGAAGTATCAGCATGCTGAGATCACATATCACAGTGGCCAATATGTAAACAGTCCAGACAGGGCTTTTTTGCTAGAAGAAGCCCAGCAGGAACTCATATGCATATTAGCCCACATCTCCTGACATCACCATTGATTCACACAGGGATTTTTTCTCTAAGAAGTCCAGCAGAAACTCATTTGCATATTAGGCCACACCCCCGATGGCACCATTGTTTCACACAGATTTTTTTTTTGAAAAAGCCTAGCAGGAATTAATTTGCATATTAGGCCATACCCCCTGCAGCCCAGCCAGCCGAAACTGCATTCCTGTGCGTTCCTGCTCAAAAAAACAACAACCCTGAGTCCAGCCCAAGAAAGGACAATGCCTATCTTGGACCAAAGATAATCAACAGTAATTAAAGGCCCAGTTATTCCAGTTTTTCACGTTGATCCCTCAGTGACCATTACTATAACTTTATCTATGGATATTCCTCTTATTTAGCCCTCCGTGAAACCTAATATGCAAGATACAATTTTTAGAGTACACTGAATGAATGAATGTTTTGTTTCATTATTTACCTCTCTACTTGAACACAGGTAATTATTTTTTTAGCTACCAAAGCACTATATAAAAACTATTATCCCTGCCATAGGTACATACATTGATATTTTTTCCTGTTCTGCTATTTTCATTAAACCAAATTTTGTTTGGAATCCTGCCTGTTAAAAAAAGATTTTCTGTATCTCAAGAAGATTATCTCAAGAAGATTGTGTTGTAGTAGTTAGTTAGTTGTTGTAGTAGTTAGAGCATCAGACTAGAATCTGAGATATCCTGGTTCGAATCCCCACTCTGCCATGGAAGCTTGCTTGGGTGACCTTGGGCCAGTCAAACACTCTCAGCCTAACCTACCTCACAGGATAAAATGGAGGAGAGGAGAATGATGTAAGCCTCTTTGGCCTCATTGGGGAGAAATGTGTGGTGTAAATTAACACATAAATATGGGAAAGGAAAGGTCCCCTGTGCAAGCACCAGTCATTTCTGACTCTGGGATGACGTTGCTTTCACAACATTTTCATGGCAGACTTTTTACGGGGTGGTTTGTCATTGCCTTCCCCAGTCATCTACACTTCCCCCCCAGCAAGCTGGGGACTCATTTTACCAACCTCAGAAGGATGGAAAGCTGAGTCAACCTTGAGCCGGCTACCTGAACCCAGCTTGTGCTGGGGATCGAACTCAGGTCGTGAGCAGAGTTTACGACTGCAGTACTGCAGCTTTATATAAATATACCAGCTGGTAAATTCCTAAGCCTATGTTGATCATATGAAGTTGTCTCATAGATTCTACTCATTTGCCCATTTAAATATTACCTACTCCAATGCGCATAGCTTCCCAACATCTCAGGTAAGGATTTGTTCTCCACCCTGCTTTCTGGGATCTAATCAATTTGAGGTTCTAGTGACAGAACCTGAACTTTTTATGATAATATGAGTGAACCTGTGCTTTCACCACATCTGTCAGTCTCTGGTTTGGGACACGTCAGTACAAAAGCCCTCATAGCAATGTTCACTCAGGAGTCTTCTGTCATGGTTCTACTTTGTTAGGGCATCTCAGGACAAATCTGGTTACCAAAATTATTTTTCCCTATGCCAAAAAAACTACAGCAGAATTCTGAAGAGATAATTTTATGAGATTAGAATCAGTATTATGTAAAAGCCAGACCTGCTGTGCCAAAAGCTTGGCACACTCAGCAATCAGCTCTTGATGTGGTATACATTCCTGCTGACAAACATGTTTCAATGAATTTTTTAAAAAAAAAAAATGATTAGAAATAAGGAGATATTCCTCTCCACTCTGGTTTAAGAGGGTTCACACAAAGAATGGCAGCCATTCAACCCTGCAATTAGTAATCTCTCTCTGAAAAATAAAAGCTTCATATCAAGCTGTCCACTTCAATTGCAACTATATTGTTCTATTATCTATATTCAGTTTATTAGCATTACCCTTAGTACATCATCTGGGGTGATGCTACCATGAAACTTATTAAGCATATGGACAATAATTCTGAACACAGCCACTTGCACATAAAAATAATTGAGCTCAGTAGGACCGGTGTGCCCATAAATGTATCTAGGATTGCAGCCATGGAGTCTAGTTTAACCCCAATAAAACAGATGGAACACTCATAAAATAATGGGCCAGTACCACCAACTTTACAGCCCTTCATCCAAAGGAGGAACTCAGTGGCATACCATATGCATTGCCTGAAGAAGACCCCAGGTTCAGTCCTTGTGACCTCCAATTTAAATGATCTCAGATACCAAGTTTTCTGAAAGACCTTCCTCTGCCTAAGACTCTGGAAGTCTGCTGCCTCAACGCTTATTCATTTAAAACATTTTAATGCCACCTTTCCACCTGATCAGGGACCAGAAAGCAGTGAACATAAAAATAACAAAGCATTTAAACAAGATGATCCTAGCTGCTTTACGCATATGAAAAACAAACATTAACATTTTGACCAGGAACAAGGGTCTCATATACTTGAGCAGCTGTGTGGGAAATGCAAGATAACTAAATGTGCTCTGGCTGGGTACTTATGTCAGATGCAAAGCTTTGGAGTACCTTGTTTATTTCCCCCAGCCAGGGCAGGAAGTGGTGATAGCAAGCAAGAGAGCAACTGACAACCTGAGATGGGATTCAGTTTGCTGGTGTGTCGACTGGTCCACTCAGCTGTGAAAAACATACTTTGAGCCCTCTTTTAATATGAATATCTGTCTTTTTCTTAAAGTTCAGAAATCATTAATTTCTCATATTTGTATCCCAAGAAACTCAGAGTAGCATATTTGAGTGAAATTAGCCCATTTTCACTCTCACGCAACCCTGTGAAGTAAATCAGCTAACAGCAGTGTGGAGATTTATTTGTGAACAAATCAAGTAAACTACAATTTAAGGTCTCAGAGTGGCCTCTAAATACGTATTTTTTTAAAAAAATAACAAAAATTAGAAAATACATAAAAATTTAAAACAAAAAGCACTAAATTACAATTTTTGGCTTTGCTATGGGACCTTTAAAATTTGACATAGCTTGGTGCCTTAGCATGTCTTAATCCAGACATGGCTGGGAAAGAGACTGGCCTAAAACTGAAGCCTCTTGGCTTGAATGAGGTTGCAAACTAGTCAGATCTCTATGCTCTAGATCCACATCACTATAAAAGGAGGCGGGCAGAGATCAAAGGAAAATGAGAATGGCTGAGGCCAGGGCAAGGAACAATTACAGCCATCCTCTTTGGACTTGGCAGGAGTTTCTGTCACAAACACTGGAGAAGCAGTCTGAAAGACTGATTAAATTCCAGGCTGACATAAAAGTCTGGGTAGCTAATCAAGAAGCTGCTGCAATAAAATGGTTGAATTAAAGGAACTGTCAAAAAGGAAAGGAAATGTAACAATTATAAGTTCAACATAGTTTGAAGAGGCTATAAAAGTCAGAGGGAGAAGTGGAAAATAGGGAAATGTTTGCAGGAAGACTGCTGGCGGGAAAGGCCTTGGTAATAATCACTTATGAAAAAAGGAGAGATGAATGTTTAATGAAATACCATGACTGAACAGGCAAAGCAGTCTGTTGGTTGTTCAAAAAAGGGAGGGAAAATGGGAAAAGGCTATCTTTTTAATGGCAGCTTCAGTAAGCTAAGATCACCTCAGCACTGCATTTATTGAATGAATAAAGGCAAGGACTCAAGCTTTAGCACTCATGTCCTCTCTTGCCTTCATATAGCCAGAACACCTTCAGATAAATAGCAAAAATGATCCATTTACCCAGACTGTGCAAGAGGAAACTTGTTGAGTAGGAAGGGATTTGACTTGGAAGGGGGTGGTGTTTTGTCACATTAATGACATGTTTGTACTTTTCGATCATGGTAAAGGTGCCGTAAGGATAATTTTAAAATAAGGAGAAACTATAACGATAGCATCACTTACAAGAATACAGAAATCTGTGAAAACTGAATACAATTAAAATATCACCAAAGTACATGTCAGTTCATGAACAGCAAAGCCAGGCTTGGTGGTGAAAGGGGTAAGGAAAGGCAAATGCATACGTTTTCCATGCAAAGACTGTAGTTGTGTCTTTAGGCCACATAAAACATCTCCCATAGGCCATTGTCTCTTTTCTTGTCAGGCAATTATCTGGGAGGTGATAAGCCAATCATAATTCTGGTAATACTGCTAAGACTGAATGTGTGGGCTTACTCTTGAAAAAAATCCATAGTTGCTCCATTGATTCTGATTGGAAAGATGATACAACATGAAGTTTAAATGTAGTGTTAGGTATTAAAGCTCCAATTTTACAGAACTTTGTACTATAAGAAAGATAAAGGAATAAAAGAAACTGGAATGAAAGGAGAGGAGATACTCTTCAGAGAAAACAAGAGCTGAAGTCAATAGATGGTGAGGTAAGATTGAAGAAGAGGGTGGACTTTACTCAGAGCTGGATTAAATATCCTCTCTTACTACCTGCTTATATAATAACATAGCATGCTGTGGGCTGTGTAGGATTCTAACATACATACAGGGCTTAAAAAAATAGGTGCTGGAACTCTCACGAGGGAAATGAAGGAGAAATACACAGATGTTCCTCATGAACTTCTAAACATTTTTTGAGAATTTCATTTCCACAAAGAGGTTCTGGAATTCCGTTCTGCCATGTTCCCCCAGAAAAAAAGTCCTGTATACATACATTTAATGCACAGATTATATTACATACACATGCACACATACATTAAATGTTGCTGAGCCAAGGCATTTTCACCACTTGCAAGTTTCTGTACCTCAAGATGTACTCCAATACTCCAAAGTTCTACTTTGCTCTGGCTTCGAATACATCATCGAATGTAGAGCCATGCTACAACCAGTATTTTGCTTTGGTTTAGTATCTCTCAACAATAACTGAGTTATATTTTGGTGTTTAGCTGGTAAATATTTATAGTGTTTATTTCTCTGCTTGATACTCTTTCTTCTCAAATAAACATACTACAATTGAGTAACATTCACGCAGTGCCTTAGGAACCTGTGGTTCTTCTGAGCAATGATGTGGAACCCAAATCACAATCCAAGAAAAAGTGGTCAAGGTCATTGCCCAGTATGGGTTGCGATTGGCAGGTGTTTCATACCTTGAAACAACTGTCACTAGAGGGACTGGAGGTGGTAAGCTGAGAGCCACCCTCAGTTGTGAGCCTTGTGCCATAGAAAGAGGTAAAGGGCCCATCCTCTCCCACCTTCTTTGCAGCCTCTGCATTCTCATCCTAGGAGCCTGGCAGCTGCTGGTTGGAGAGCAATCTGGCTTTAGGGAACAGAGCATAAAACCACCACCACCATGGCAACCACCCAGGGGATGAGTAAGCTGGTCATGATGGGGTGGTGATGTTGGTTTTACTCCCCTTTCCCCATGGCCAGTTGACCCCTTACTGGTCACCTTGACAACCTCATTCTCTTGCCTAACCTGCTGTGCTTTTTGCTGATGAGTGGGAAGACAGAGAGGGAAACCCTTCCCTCCATTCCAGATATACAAAGGCTGGCTCAGGTTCAACGGTAGACACAACCTTTCATTCACACAGGTATTTTGGTACTTATCAAGGTTATATAGCTATATGTAATTCTACTAGTTTTATCTTGTATTATTGTGTATGTTGGGGTGGCTCATAGGACATTTCAGTTGTCCTGTGGCTCTTTTGGTTGGTGGTAAATGCAAATATGTCTCTCCATGAGCAACAGAGTGTGTATCATGGCTTTAATCTTTTATATTTGCCTTTTAAAAACTGTGCCAATACTATTTATTATAAATCCCAAATTTCTACTGCCCTGTATGCTCTTGATTAACCTGGGAGAAGGTTGAATGGCCTCAAGAAAGACAGGCACAGTCAAGAAGCTGGTTCCTGTGATTATGTAATGGGAAGGGCGTTCTGCAAGAAAAACATACTAATCTCTCCTCTGTTAAGCAGCCCTATGTGACCCCCACAAAATCCTCTTTGGAGGATCAGAGATGCCTCATACCAAGCATTGTTGGGAGCTGCAGTGAGATATCAGGCAAAGTCAATCACTTGATCCAATCCATAGGAACTGTCTTGAGGCGAGGGGTAAACATGGAGGGGACAGCAGGATTCATGATCCCAAACAGACCTTCCAGTGTTTTCCAGTGGGCTGCTGGGTAGCATCATGAAGTTGATGCAGCTGTCAAGTTCTTAAATTCAGTCAGTCCTGTTTGTAGCGATTTAATAAGTTCATAGGAGGCATGGGCTAGTTTTGTTTGGTTTTGTAAAGATAAAAGAGAGAAGGGACCTTCAGTGAATAATAATGCCTGTGAAGAAACTAATTTTAGGAGTTAGCAGTACCATTGCTGTGAGGATAAGGTTCTTCTTAGTGTAGTTGTTTAGTGTAGGTCTAAGACTGGGAAGACAAGAGTTCCAATCTCCACTTAGCCATGAAGCACACTGTGGCCAACAACAGACAGCTGGCTCAGAGCAGCATCAAGCTGCCTGGGAAGTAAGCTGACCAGAAAAGGAGCAGCAGGGAGCCTCCAGATGGCCCGTGGCCCATCCCTTGGAACAGGGACGGGCTGCATGTGCTCTAGAGGAGTTTCCAGAGTGCTTGTGCACCTCTTGGCTGCTCACCAGGTGCTTCCCGGCTGTCCAGATAGCTGGGGAAGTGCCTCGGAGCCGACTCAGAATTCAGACACCACTTTGTAAGTGGTGCCTTTCTGAGGCAGCTTTGATCTGGCCCTGGATTGGCTGTGTGCAGGACAGGGATGGCAGGCAAATGTGCGCGCATGTACATGCTTTTTTGACCCACCTGCCTCCTGTCCCTGGGACAGCTCAAACCACCCATCTGTTATCACTCTGTATGACCTTGGGGTAGTCAGACACTCTCAATCTAACCTATCTCACAGGATAAGTGTGAGGAAAAGAATATTCTAATGGTCTCAGTGAAGGTTCTTATGATATTTTTCATCTCCTGTTACTGAGTCCTCCTTCTTTGACTGAGATTTTGACTATTATGAATGAAAAAAATGTTTTTAAAGCCACATGATTAATTTTGGATGACATTTTTTTTTAAAAATACATAAACTTTTTCATATTGAAAAAATTAATATTGATTACTAAGTGTAGGCCTGGGTCAGGTTCAGCCCTGTGCCCCTCTGGACATGAGAAGTCTATAATAGTCTTCTATTATGCACCTTTTGCCTATTAACTCATTAACTAATCACTCATGACTAGTGGCAAGAAAAATTCCTGGCTAAGCAGAGCTTGGACTTTTCTGCACTTCCTATCTTCATCACTTGCATATTCATACTGAGCCATTTCTTTTTTCCCTTTCCACACGTGTTTTGCTCCCTCTAGATGTCACTTCAATATTTCATATGTGTATCTCCAGTGTATTTCCCTGCCCTTTTAAAGTGCTTGGGGATAAACTGGTGATACAGCAATGACATATTGAAGCAATCACAAGAGGGAGCAAAACACATGCTGAAAAGAAAAAAATGATGCCATATGGGCACAGAAGCAATGAAATAACACTTGGGTGGGAAAGCCCTTTGTTTTCTCATTCATGGCAACAAAATGATTTTAGGGTCTAAGTCTGAGCAAGAAAAGTGACAGTTTTTCTAGATCAGCCCTGGTTATATCACAGGCTTACAGCTTTCTGTAAGTAGATTTTGTTTTTGTTTTGATATCTGTTTGATTTTAGTTTCAAAAAAATTATTCAGATAACTAGCATAATTTGGGTATAATTATTGGTGTAATTTTAATCATTATATTGGGCCTTCATTTTCATGGGTTTCACTGGCAATCACACTTCTGGCTGTAACATATTTATTCTCAGCCTGGTTGAGATAACATTATCAAAGATTGTGACTTTTTCCACACTAGCAGTCGGTCCACCCTTGGGCTTCTTTCCGCAGCTCAACTGATCGATTCCCCACCAGTTGCTGTGTGACCACATTTTGATTTGCATCTCCCTCCAATTCCCCTTGCAGCTTCCTGATCTTTGAAAAACAAGATCAAGAAACCACAGGGGGAATTGAAGGGAGAAACAAGACAAAATGTCAAAATTCAAAACTGCACCGGTTGAATTATTACTCTCACACATAAAGTGTGTAAATAAGCATTTAGTGCAATATAAAACAATACATGCAGCAAAACATTAGAACGCACACCCTCTCACCGCTTCCCCAGTCCATTTTCCTTGTCAAGGTCTTAGAGGTGTTGCCGTCTGCTGCTTTTTGCAATCCAGACCTCGGGTGGAGTTGGGGGCATCGTTCTGTGCAACTTTTCTTAGAACAAAGACCGTATTTCCTGGATTATTTACAGTTTTGTAAGAGTAACCCTTCATCAGTCTTCTCTCAATGCTGCTTTTACTGGAGCCATAGTACACTGAATTCATTCATGGATCAACACATGCATTCACAACTCCACCCAAGGTCCGGACTGCAAAAAGCAGTAGAAGGCAATGCCTCTAAGATCTTGACAAGGAAAACAGACTGGAGGAGCGATGAGAGGGTGTGCGTTCTAATGTTTTGCTGCATGTATTGTTTATATTGCGCTAAATGCTTATTTACACACTTTATGTGTGAAAATAATAATTCAACCAGTGCAGTTTTGAATTTTGACATTGTTAATACACCAGTGCCTGTTATTGTATCACAAGACAAAGGGTGTTTTCGCACTTACCTTAAGCCGGAGCGACGTCCCTCTTCACCGCGCAGCATCTGCACGGTTTTCGCACTAATTGCTGTGGAGCACCTGGAAGAGCCACAAAGTCCTGCGGCTTTTGCGGTGCAAATGTAAACCGCCAAAAACCGGTTTACATTTGTGCCGCAAAAGCTGCGGGACTTTGCGGCTCTTCCAGGTGCTCCGCAGCAATTAGTGCGAAAACCGTGCAGACGCTGCGCGGTGAAGAGGGACGTTGCTCCGGCTTAAGGTAAGTGTGAAAATGCCCAAAATGTGGCTGCACAGCAACTGGTGGGGAATCAATTGATTGAGCTGAAGAAAGGAGAAGCCCAAGGGTGGAGTGACTGCTACTGTGGAAGTTGTCACAATCTCTCCTCTGGGGATCCACCCTCCTATTTTCAAGCATACAAAGGGAAAGCAAACCCATTTTATAGGTAATCTAAATAATGGCTTGAAGAGCAAGCACAGAGAGGCATGATATGAAGAGATGTTTCAGTTTTCCTTGGCTCTTTAAGCAGCAGGTGGGAGAAAGTGAACAGGAAGTGAACAAAACTGGCTGAGGGCTAGAGTTGCCAGCTCTGGATTGGGAAATAACTGGAGATTTTGGAGTGGAGCCGGATAAGGGCAGGGAGGGAGGGGAGGGTATAATGTCACAGAATCAACCTTCCAAAGTGGCCATTTTCTCTAGGTGGACTGATCTCTATCACCTGGGGGGAGAGGGATCAGTTGTAATTCCAGGAGATCTCAGCTACTACCTGCAGGTGGGCAATTCTAGGGGAAGAGAAGCTACTTTCCTCGCTCCCCACTTTATCACACAGCACTTCTGTTGATTTCAGTATTTCTCACCACAGACAGATAGCTTGATTTCCAGAATCGGAACTAGACGGGGGGGGGGGGGGGGGCGGAATGTTACAAGCAGCAGATGATGATAGGAAAGGACAAGATTTACACACACTTCTGTTATGTTTTAAAACCAACCTGAGTTTTCTTAGTGGCAGACTGCTCTTTTTCTAGCAGACTATTCTTACTTGAGGGAGTACCAATCTATATCTTGTACGTTAAATTAAAGTGGTCAAGAGTTCTCAGAAAAATGATGTTTTCTACTCTCCCATGTGAAAAGCTCAAATCCCACTGTATAGTTTGGCTCTGGCTTTTACTGGGTAGGATGCACTTCTGTCAATTCCTCTGCTTTTCTACCCTACTGCAGCCTGCAAGCCTTCCAGAGACTATAAGCAAAATATCAAAAGTCATAACGATCATGCATAAATAAATACTTTTAAAATAATCCCTATTGCCTTGATGTTCACTTGAGTTCTTCTTGGCAATGTAGAAGTGGTAGATTTTTTTTTTTTAGGTGGAGGAATGCAAACTTCAATATCACACCAGATAAACCCAGCTATTGGTTCATATTTGATCATCACAATCAAACATGCTAAATTTGAAGTAAAAAAAAGTTCTCCATAAAATCTGTAGCACTTCAAGTTTAGGAAACAGAAACCAAAGGGCCCTAGTTAGTATTTGGGAAGTTAGTATTTGGCGCTTTACCTCACAGTCTTTATATTTTTCAGACAGAGGAGAAGATATAGTCTTAGTCCTTTGCCTCTTTGTAAAAAGTATGGATCTGGCATGTGCAAACAGCAGAAGAGTAATCTTCAGTAACTCTTGAAGAAGTATCAAGTGTTGTTCATATTAGCTTGTAAGCAGACAGCAAAGAGAAACATGAACAATGTATTAAAAACAACAGCACAAATATAAAATAGACATTTTCTAGCACAGTTCAAGCTAAACTATCATTATTTTTAATGGAATAGGCATCTGGAAAACATTATTGACCTTAAAGTGACATGCTGAAATCAAAATTGCTTATGCTAAGCGATGGCAAAGATTTTAAAAGATCTGGAAATGTTAAAATATCAAGATAATAGAAAATGTCAGTTGTCTGGCTGCTGCTTCTACTCATGCCAACAGCATGACACCTTTTCTTTTCGGACACACTATTTCTAGCTTTGGTGACCCAGAATTCAGACCTAAGAAGCTGGCTTAGAAAGGATGACACCACCAATGTGCACAATATCTCCGGCTCAACAGTCTTCTTGATGGAAATAGACTATCTCTGCGTTTGTAGAGCAAATATGGGTACATCAAGATTTTCATAGGTTTAAATGGTTATCCCACACTGGAAGTACATTTGCCATGATTTATTAGGCACGCTGATCCATTTCATTCCTCTGTTTTTAGCATTATAGAGCTTTAAAAATAAATTTAAAAAGAACCCCACCAGAAGTGTAAAGGAGAGGCAGCACAGATTATTGAATGATTCTAATCTCAAATCAGATTATCAAATAAGCAGTCATCAAGTTAGCCAGTCTGCCTGCCAAATGAACAGCAAATGTTGAAATTGGGGTGGGGGGAAAGAAGTATGGCTGAACTCGAGGGGGAAGAAAAAGATCAGTCAGTCATGATTTGTATGTATATCTGTGTGCAGCCAACCAATCCTGAGAATAAGTTTAGATTTCTGTGAATCATTACTATAATTAGACCTGTTTCTTCGGGTGTTAATTCTTGACCCACAATAACAGAAGGGTTAGTTTCTGCCCAGTAGCAAGGAAAATACTGAAACCTGCTTTATCAGTGCTCTGAAGTAAATTCCTTTAGTTTTAATTCTGCCCATTTCTTCCATCTGCCATATTTTTCTGGTGTATTGTTCTGTTCAGTTTTTGTAAAAGAAGAAAGGACACACACATACAGAGAGGAGGAGGAGGTCATATGGACAGAGAAACCCTGAGAAAGGAGACATACACAGTAAAAATGTAAGTGGGTTTCAAGTTGCTATTCAAAACTGAAAACTTGAAGGAAAACTGATTTTAAGGAGCAGGCTGATAAGAAAATGAAATAGATGAGGGACAGAATATGGTCAAATCTGTTATGCCATCTCTTTCTCTCCCTTCAAATCCATCCTCAAAAACCCATCTTTGTCATGTAGTTCTTGCTTAATCCCTCACTTCAGGCATAATCAAGACAACATGTACATATGTGTAACAGGCAGCATGTTCATCTGTTGGTACCATTGCCATTCGCATTGTTTCTTTGTGTTTTCTCCACACTATAAAGTCATAGCCTGGAATTTTCTTGGCACAGGTGAATTGGGGGTGGAGCCTTCAGAAGGCAGGGTTTGGGAAGAGGAGGGATGTCAGTGAGCAGAATGCCATAAAATAGTTAGGAGTAGCAACCTCCAGATGTGGCCTGGAGATATGCTGTAATTGCAATTGATCTCCAGACTACAGAGATCAGTTGCCCTTTTGCAAATGGCAGCTTCAGAGGGTGGACTATGGCACTGCATCATTGTTGAGCTGTCTCTGCTCCCCAAACCCCGTCCTCCCCAGGCTCTACTCCCAAATGTCTAGAAGTTTCTCACCCCAGAGTTGGCAACCCTACATATAGTCCACCCTATGAATCATCCATTTTCTCCATGGGCATTGATCTTTGTTGTCTAAAGATAAATTGTACTTCTGAGAGATCTCTCGGCTCACCTAGTATACAGTGCCCTCACCTAGTATACAATGCCGTACCGAGAAGAAAGCACAGAAGGTTTGTTTTGCATTCCAGAGGCTTAGGTGTTTTGACTCTAAATTGTGTTCTCCTCAACACTGATTTATTCTGCAGGCTATGAGGAAGTCATCAACATGTTCATATCAGCTTCTGAAAAAGGGAAGCTCTGAAACTGGCCCTTTTATTGATTGCCAGTGAAGCTGATTCAGAGTGGACAATGATCTCCTATAGACAGAGACTGTGTCACTTTTACTTATTGTTTGGACTTCCATTATTCTGAGAACTGATTCTGTATTGTATATGCAATGTGATCATTGTTATTACTTAGGCTATTGTATCGTATGCTATTACAGCAACCTTGTAATTTATGCTATTGTATGGTATGCTATTATTGCAACCTTGTAACTGATAACTATTACAATTTTATTATTTGCAGTGGCTTGTTATTTTGTCCACCTGGAGGCTGTCAACTGTAATAGTGCTGCATAAATAACAAATAATAGCTCTTCAGGTTCCTTAATATTTCACCTCTGTAAGTGTGTTTTATATATATATTCTTCCTCCAGCCATTTTTAAATCTACTAATTTGAATTATTTGAAATTGGAAGAAAACAGAATACAAGTTGCCTCACCTCAAGAACAATTTCCACAATGTTAACTACCTGGTCTAGTTTTTGATGCAATGGAATTTGATTATTGAGCACTGCTGCAGTGAACTCAGATACCACTGGGCCCAATGTCCATTTTGATGGTTCAATAAATAGTTTTGTCCTTAGGGACTATAGCTCTGCAAAGTTCTACCTGCTAATGGATGGAAGGCTAAAGACTTCCACTCACTTTGTCAGGAAAACTCTTAACAGCTAAAGCTGACATAATGGTGACACTTTCTTCCTATAAATGTCCTAAGCCCTTCACCCGTGCATGTGAACAGAAACACACCCACCCACCATCCTGAGATACTCTAAGAATATCTGAAGCAAAAGTCCTTGTCCATAAAGAAACTATAATTATTCCTTTACTTTCTTAGAGTGTCTGATACATCACGGATATATGTAGAATGACAAGCATTCACCATAAAGAGGAAGATGAAGTCAGGTTTAGACATCACAAGACAGCTAATCATAGCAGAAAAGAAAAGAAAGGTATAACAGAAGGACAAGAATTACACAGATAGCTATTGTGGTGTAATATGAGTACATATCCTTTATGTCACAATATATTATGGGGAGCAAAGCTTTGACAGAATTCACAAAACATATTAGGCATGGATATTTACTGAGTACTTGCTAGTTGTTATTAAATTATGAGGTGCAGAATAAAAATAACAATAACAATTTGGGAGGAATACCATTCCTGCCATGTACCTTATATATTAGTACCAAGAGTGTACTAGACACAGGTGACATGTTCCATGCTTAGAAGGAACAATGTATGCCCGGTGAAGAGAATAACGGTGGGAGAGGGGAACAGGACTTCAGAAGCAGCAGTGAGACTGCAGTAGCAGAAAATTAACCCAAAACAAAAGAGGTGAGCTGACACTAGTGCAGAGTCAGACCAGGTTTCATGGACTTTAGACCTGTTGCAAGGTAATTGGTTACTTCTGGTGGGCTCAATGAACTAGGACACCAGACATGAGAGTGAAGTAACTTCATGATTTTCTTGACCTCTTATAAAGTGGTATTGTGTCAATATTGTAAACAGACCTGATTTATAGGATTACCAGGTCCAACTCAGGAAATATATGGGGACTTTGGGGACTTTGGGAGTGGAGCCAGGAGACATTCCCATTCCCTAAAAAAATAAAAATATAGCAGTGCAGTTCCCCTGAATACCGGCTTCACTTCCTCCTTCTCTTTTTTGCATTCAAATGGTTCCACAGCAGCTGCACTTCCACTAATATGAAAGTGAACTCTCTTTCTCACACACATAATCACAGCGGACAAAATAAACAGTTTGCATGCCCACACTTTTATGATCTCCCTGGGGCAATGCTATAGATAACTTTACTCACCAGAGTTGCTGAATGTAATAATCTGCTATATTTTAACCAATTTATGGAGAGATTTGGTCTGGGGATGGAATTTTCCTGTATCCCATACTCAAGTTCTAGTTAACTCTTTACTATCCCTTTTACTATGCAAACGGATTCTGAAGGAAATGCAAAACAAAGAGAGAGATAAGTCTCTCTCTCTCTCTCTCTTTCTCTCTCATAGAGTTGCACAGCCTCCAGGTGGGGCCTGGAAATTTCCTGCTTTTACAACTGATCTTCAGATGGCAGATATCAAGTCCCCTGGAGAAAATGGCTGCTTTGAAGGGTGGACTCTATGACATTGTACCATGTTGAAGCCCCTCCTCTCCCCAAATCCTGCCCTCTCCTGGACCCACCCCCCAAAGTCTCCAGGTATTTTTCAACACAGACCTGGCAACCCTTCTTTCTCTCTCTCTCTCTCTCTCTCACACACACACACACACGTGGCTCTTCCTGCTCGGCCCACCACAACCACGGCTGGTGCATCCACTAGACAGCCTTAGGTGGCTACCTGCGGCATGGCCTGGGGGAGAGGGCACCAGTTCGAGCCCTTCTTCCCACCCTTGCCCCTGGCGAGGGAAATTTACAAGCTTGACTGCTAGTGACGTGGTTCTCACAGTGCACCCCGCTGCTGACTGCCATAGCTCTGCCTCCTGTGCTGCATTTGTGCTTGAAGCACAGATGTAGTTTGGGAGGTGGAGCTACGGCAGTTGGTGGCGGGGCATGCTGTGCGAGTCATGCTGTTGCTGGCCAAGCTCGCCCTCACTTGGGGCAAGGGTGGGAGGAGGACTGCGCCGGACGGGGGTGGGGAAGAGTGCTGTGCCTGGGGCGCCTTGTGCCAGCACTCTAGCACCAGCCCTGACCACATCAGTCTCCCTGAGATTTGAAGACACATACCCCCCTTCCAAAACAGAAGCAGTTGCAAGCTTCTGCACCTGCCTGAGATCTAAAGGCACATTGTGGCTGTTGGGGTGGGGCTTCCCCCTGCTGTCCAGCTTGCTGGCAGCAGGGAGGAGCCTGCAAAACTAGGAGATCCCCCACCCAGACCTGGGGACTGGCAAGCCTACTGATTTACAAGGAGTATCTTGAATTTGATACTGTTCTTTCCCTTCAGTGCCTCAACCCTAGAAACAAGAGGAATGATATATTGGAAACAGGGCCTAGTTTAAAGGGAGTGCTTGTAGCTCAGACTAAATACAATCTTCCTGCAGAAACCAAGTACAATGATGTTTCATCCCTGCTCACAACAGTTCGGTATAAGCCATGCCATATTGTTCAAACATTTGAAGTGGAAATAGGGATTAAGAGTTTATTTTTGGATTGTTTTAAATCATTTCACGTGGATTGGACCCAGACAATTGTTGGAGACGAGTTCTAATTAGTGTGAGACTTGTTCTGTGGAATTCCACAGGCCTCAATTTTATCCCCTATGCTATTTAATCTCTACATAAAGCATAGAAGAAATAATTTGTGATTCTGGAGTAGGTTGAGAAGAGCCCTGCTGGATCAGATCAGTGGTCCATCTCGTCCAGCAACCAGTTCCTCTGTAGGGCCAACATCAAGGCATAGATGATGAATGATGTTGCCTCGTAGCACTGGTATTCAAAGGTTTACTGCCCCTGAATGTGGAGTTTTCCTTTAGTCTAATCCCCTTTTAATCCCCCCTCCTTGGAAGGGGGGTATGTGTCTTCAGATGCCTGTGGCCATCACTATAGCAGTGAGTTCCATATTTTAATGACTCGTGTAAATAAGTGTTTCCGTTTATCCATCCTGAATCTACTGCCCATCAGCCTCATTGGATGCTGTTGAGTCCTAGTATTTTGGGAGAGGGAGAAAAAGTTCTCTTTGTAAGCTCTCCCATAAAAAGCTGTTTGATGTTCAGGCCCCATTGGCAGCAATGTCACTGTACAAAAGAACCTTGAGGAGCACTGTTAGAATTAATTCATTTGGTATATAGTGATTCAAATTTTGAACAGAGCCTAGAATCCTTTAGAGATCATTTTGTGTTCCTCAGGAGGTAGCCTGACAATTGTTTCTACTTTGCTGTTTGATTTTGATTTATTCAATTTTTGGCCTGCCCTTCCCGCAAACGGGCAGGGTACACATAGCCATAAAAATAAAATATACATATAAGTAGATTTAAAACCTATTAAAACTTTAAAACCCCTGTTGTCTTATTGTACACCATCCTTGGAGAAGATATGGTTCAGGTATTCAATGGTGTCCATTGGAAATTAAATTTTGTCTTGACCCTCCTTCTTCATGCTTTTTCTGAGACTTCCATAAAACCTCTTCATGCTCCTTTTTGGTGGATGCTGCAATAATAATGTAATCTGCTATTATTATGGATGTCTGGAATGTTCCTCTAACACTCATTTCTCTTGAAAGACATCACCAGCAGCCGTGATGTGAAAAGGCAGCCAGATCAAGTCAAGGGCAGTGCAGGCTGACCTGCCCAATAATGATGGGTCCCCCTTTTCTATAATATAGAATGTATGTGGTAGAGCTATGCAATGAAACATATCATTTCTAGGTTTTATTCTAGCCACCCCCACCACACACATCCAAAATAACATCATGTGTGTCCTTACCATATGTACTTTGCCTTGCAGGCGTTCTGCAATATCCTTGATGACTGTGTTTACCTCAACACCAGTAAGTACATAAGAAAATAAAAGAAGCCATGTTGGACCAGGCCAATGACTCATCCAGTTCAACACTGTGTCACACAGTGGCCAAAACCCAAGTGCCATCAGGAGATCCACCAGCCAGGCCAGTATCTAACTTAAAAGAACTTGGTAAACCAGCTATACTGACCATGCTATATTTGGCCTCCCTATGCGCTAAGCTTACTGATGTCATTGTCTCTACCTGGCTGGAAAGGTACATATTGTGCTTTACAGATTTTAGCGAAGAGATTCTTTCCTGCACAGTTATTGCAAGTTTCTTCAAAAACTGGGCACTGCCTGAGACTGTTTAAAGTGTCTGAATCAAATAGAACCAAAAGTTCTCAGGAGGTCAGTTGTATCCATGCGCTGACTCCAGATTTTACAAACATGTATTTGATTTTTCTTCTACAGACCTTGTGGAAAATATAATATACATGTTGCGTAGAGTTGCCCCTGTTACATTCCTAAAACAGCGGATCTTTTAAGACAATAGATTAGGTTAATGGAGCTGAGAAAATGAGGACTGACTGTTTTAAAAAGCAATAAGTGATATGGGGAAAGTGGTGGATACAGTTGTCTGCTACTGCCAGCAAAAGATTCACACACTACAATGCTCCAAAATGCAGACCGGGATGAGAGGCTGCCATACAATGAGGGTGAGTGAGATTCCACAGCAGATGCAAACATCTTCCTCTTTTGGCATCCTTTCATTGGGTTCTTTGTTCTTTTCAACCTATGCGCTCCACTCACAACACACAAAGGCATATTTATTATCATTAAGCCCATCTGCTGACAAAAAATACTCCTTGTTTGTCTTTAAATGGAAGGAAATTGCACTAGGCAAATGTGGATTTAATTGCTATTTCTGGCACAGCAAAGTTGAACTTAGCTGTCTCTTGCCTCACAGGTACAATTTTCCATTGAGCAACGTTAAGGTGTGATATTAAACGTTCAAAAGGAGTGGGAGCAAATTTTACTACTCAAACAGTTGGGAGTTGCAGTTAGTTAGTTTACACACAGTAATTCATCAAGTGCTCTGACAGCATATTATCAAAGAGAGATCTTTTTTTGTATTTTTCAAGAACTTAAAAAAACCCCACAACTGACCCGAGTACATTGTTTGAGCAAACGATGACAGTTTAATTTACATTAATTTCAAAGCATGAGTTCATAAAAAGAATACTCTGCAGTGTTAAAGATGCCTTTGTACAAAATGTTATCTTTATAAATGCCCTTGTCACTGAGATGTCCCTGACTAAAAGTATTTAGCGCCAGAATTTTAACTGAAAGGAATACACCGCACATACTCTGTATTCCGTTCACATAATAGACAGTCCTACCAGAGACGGAAACTAGTCACCATTTGCCATTAATGGTAGCAACTAAAATCCAGTTCACATTCTGGCCTCTGAAATGAGTTGGTGTCCTGTAGCAACTTTTGGTTTCCACAGATACTACAGGGTCCCTTATTGGCCATCTCCTTGCTTTCCCACTTTCCTGGTATGGACAGAAAGCAGCCTCTAACTTCCCTGGAAAGGACTTCCATTTTTCTTTTTTAACTGTGAAGGAGAAAGAAGAGAAGAAATGCTGCTGAGCTGTTTTGTTTCATTTTTCTCAGAGCCAGAGAGAACAAGGAAGAAAAAGTATCTAGTAGCCTCAATTCTAAACGAGAAGAGTTAGATCAGAGAAGGAAATGGCAGTTTGAACACTAGCAACAAGTGCTGGACTTTATCCATATTGCCTCTGCTTCAGTGAATACTATTTTTGATCCCAACTGCAGGGAGCTATGAGAAATATAAAGCAGAGATTGGAGGGAGAAGACAAATGCTCATTTGTCCTTACTTGCTTGTTCTTTCACTGCAGTGGCTCAGTCTGGCTGTGTGACTGTTCTCTGTAGGTGGAAAGAATGTGTTTAAGCTGTCACTCTCTCTTGGTTTGAAGACTATGAGAAGAGAACTCATGCCTGCATATGAAAAACACTTGCCCATAGTGTCAGAGCAAAGAAGAGAAATGGTGATGCCAAATGTCCCCCAAATGCCAGGGTGGGGGTAAAATCCTTTGAGGAAACCCTACAAACATAATGAAATATAATGCCTCCAAACATAATGAAAAATGCCCAGCATCTCATCATCAATAATTGTGGAGCAATGTCTTTCCAATGTTGATGTTATGGAGCCCTTGAAATTCATGTAACTTGAGGAAGGTAGAAGGAGTTCCAGAGCTTGAAAACTATTTAATAGCAATTTATACTATAGCAATTTTTGTGCCCACTGATAGTAAAACTACTGTGTGACCTAATTTGGCCAATCTATGGATGTTGTAACAATGTGACAACCTCCCAAACGATCACACTCATGTGGCATCAGTTCTCCAATATTCACCTTTAGAAAAGGCACTTTAGGCACACTTAAACAGTTAAACAGTGTTCAGATTTATTTGAACAAACTGGTATGGAAGGGAATTGATCTTTAGATAGTGCTTAGAATTTCGAATTGGTAGACAAATATATTTACAGAGCTGCATCATGTGGTGCTGAATACACAAGAGGCATTTTGAGACTAAAGGCTGTTTTGCTTTCACTGAAGGTATTACAGATATTACATTGTTTTTGCTTAGATAGCACTTGTTCATGATTGCATTATATTTCCTTTTGAACTTAATATTTGTGGTCACATAGACTTGAGAATATACTCAGCTTTATCTCATTGGATTTAAGACTAGGGTTTTCCTACTAAACCCTTTTCTCTGGCAAGGTCATTATTACCTTCTCCTTAAGATCAATAACTGTCTTTTGGTGTGTTTAGGGCCTTTCAATGCCACTTTAAACCATTTGCCAAATCCTTATCTTCCAGAATCACAGTTTCTTCAAACTGGATATTAAGCTTCTAAGTGGAATACTAATTCTGTTCTTCAAACTGGATATTAAGCTTCTAAGTGGAATACTAATTCTGTTCTCAAATTGTTCTTCTTTGCTTTACACACAGAGACTGATTGAACTATTTGAATAGTCTTCTCCAGATTCTATCCTTTTTCCAAAGTTACACCACACTGGCTCTGAAACAGACTCCGCTTTTCAGACTGTTCTCACATCAGAGAGTCTTCCATGCCACCACTTTCTTCTCCAACCAATTCTCCAACTGCCTAACCACCATACTCCCTTCTACAGTTAGCTGCAGTCCTCCAATCAGAGCGAGTTCCATGAGTTGTCAATCAGTTCAGCTAGCTCATTCTCTTCCAAACAGCACTGCCTCTAAATATGCATCTGCTTGCTGTCTATCACAGATGTATATTAAGTGTTCATAGATCGATCTATCTATCTATCTATCTATCTATCTATCTATCTATCTATCTATCTATCTATCTATCTATCTATCTATCTATCTATCATACTTATATTCTACCTTATCCCATTGTTGGGTCAGGGTGGCTTACAAGTTGATGGGTTGTGAACTGGCAGAGACTGACCAAGAGAGAGATCTTGGGGTCGTGGTAGATAACTCACTGAAAGTGTCAAGACAGTATGCAATTGCAATAAAAAAGCCCAACGCCATGCTGGAAATTATTAGGAAGGGAATTGAAAACAAATCAGCCAGTATCATAATGCCCCTGTATAAATCGATGGCGCGGTCTCATTTGGAATACTGTATACAGTTCTGGTCACTGCACTTAAAAAAGGACACTATAGCATTGGAAAAAGTCCAGAAAAGGGCAACTAGAATGATTAAAGGTTTGGAACACTTTCCCTATGAAAAAAGGTTAAAACGCTTGGGGCTCTTTAGCTTGGAGAAGTGTTGACTGCAGGGTGACATGATAGAGGTTTACAAGATTATGCATGGGATGGAAAAAGTAGAGAAAGAAGTACTTTTCTCCCTTTCTCACAATACAATAACTCATGGGCATTCAATGAAATTGCTGAGCAGTCAGGTTAAAACAGATAAAAGGAAGTACTTCTTCACCCAAAGGGTGATTAACATGTGGAATTCACTGCCACAGGAGGTGGCGGTGGGTACAAGCATAGCCAGTTTCAAGAGGGGATTGGATAAAAATATGGAGCAGAGGTCCATCAGTGGCTATTAGCCACAGTATGTGTGTGTGTGTGTATTGGCCACTGTGTGACACAGAGTGTTGGACTGGATGGGCCACTGGCCTGATCCAACATGGCTTCTCTTATGTTCTTATGTGCCACAGAGACAAACGCTTAGATCCTATACCTTCCTTCTTTTAGCCTGAGCTTCTCTTTGTTCACGACAAAGGTGATTTTCCATTGTGGAGCCCATTCCACTTATGCTAGGCACTGTGGGGCTCTTTGCAAAACATCGGTCTTGCAGAGGCAGTAATGTCTAGTCCCAGATATGCCATGCTTTGTGGTGGAGGACAGCATCCACAATGGCCAAAGAAGAGCGCATGCAGCACAAAGCTATAGGATTCATGTCATGGGGCATCCATCCCCCCACTCAGAAATTTAAACTTCTGGTTAACTCACAATAACATCATTTTCACAAGCCATTCCCAAAAGATAAGAATGGGATGCAACGGTCATGGAAAAGAAAATAGGAGCTGTTCCTAGTAAACAGGGTCTATTGGAATATATGCTATACTCCATAGATATCTATGTCCTAATGGTGGTATGGAAGCAAATTTTTGTAAAGCCATACCTTTGCATTGAACATGAATAGCTACAAGCCATGTTGCAATCTTCATTTTGGCTTTTTACTGGTCAAAATTTTATGCTCCAGAGAGCAAATTCTCTTTTTAAAAAACAAAATACCAAGCTGTACAAAATCTTCTTTTTTAACATATTAATGATTTTTCAACTATCCTCTCTGCTGGCAAAGATAGAGCATTTGTAGATGCTTAAGTAGCTAGGCAGTGTTCTTGCAGAGGCATCGGCTTCTCTTAAGTGACTGTGCCTAATAGCCCCTGAAAATATTAAGACGGACTCTTATTTAATTTTATTCTGAAATTCTAAAATTATTACATGGACACTAAAAAGTGTATATTCAGAGGATAGAATGAACTTTGCTTGATGTGGTTGGGCTATGTTCCAGCTGAAAACTGCTAATGCCAAGGGATTAAAAGGACTGAGTAGCTGCCACTGATTTTTCTTTTTTTAAAAAAGTACTATTATGAATGGTTCACAAGTCAAGTGGATGCTAAAAGCTTGCTCAAGGTCCATCTGCTAAAAACTAACAAACATTCTGATCTTGCAAAAAGATGTTACCAAGCAGTTTTGCCTGACTGTGATATATGGGTCGCTGGAGGAAAATTATTCTACATTTGTACTCCATACAATTTTTGTTGTTGTCGAGGCTTTTATGGGAATGCTAATCCCCCTTCTGTAATGTCACAGGAAATCCATATCCACAAGCATTAGTAGCTTGCAGCTGTGAGCCAAAGAGTCTATAGATATTCACATATCTATTTCCCAATCCTTCCTAAAATCTCAAGTATTGAGTGTGTCTTTATATTAGATTTTAAGAAACCCACAGAATACAAAGGTAATAAAGAAATGTCAAGAAAGTAATGCAGTAACCTTCCTGTTATCCATGTTCTTCTTCCCTTCTAGAAAACACACACGCAACTGTTCCCTTTGTGACATTCAGCTCCTTTGCAGAGTAGTTGAAAATAACCTGTTTCCTTTTGAGAAAATCTGGAGATTTGTGACTATTCCAAGGAATAGCAGGGTCATGACATGGAGGCAAGCAATGGCAAACCACCTCTGAATGTCTCTTGCTTTAAAAATCTCATGGAGTTGCCCCTCAGGCTTATAGCTGGTCTACTTCCTTACTCTCACTGAAATAACTGAACCTCCCATAGATCTCACCCCTTGCATACCTGATCTTCTGGATTCAAGCCTGTTTTCCCAACCTTAAGGCTGGTTTGCTTTCTGGATCCCCACTCTTTGGCTGAAATCATTGAGCTTCCCCCTTCTTTGAACTCTGGAACTTCATTCTCAGGCCTGCTTTTCATTGCCTACTCCTGGATTGGACTCTCCCCCATCTTTTGTCTTCAGGATCAGGCCTGTATGTTTTATTCTCCCCTTTATTCTTTTAAAGCAGGACTGCCTTGCCTAACTGCAAGCCAGCCCTTCTCTTCAGGTTTTCCTGCAATAAATGAAACAGTGTCTTGGAGCTCCTGGTCACATATAAAGTGGGGATAGTCTTCAACAGCAACAAAAATGCTTAGAAAGAGGACAACAGACTTGCTCCCCTTCTCTTTTCCCTTTTCCCTTTCAGTATCTGTAGGGCTTTTTTATAGCTAGAACTCCTTTGCATATTAGACCACATATCCCTGACATAGCCAACCCTCCTGGAGCTTACAGTAGGCCCTGTACTAAGAGCCCTGTAAGCTTTTGAAGGATTGGCTACATCATGGGTGTGTGGCCTAATATGCAAAGGAGTTACTGCCCCCCCCCCAAAAAAACCCTGAGTATCTGAAGGGGGGAAAGTGCCTGGACAATCAATTGCCGGGATGCAAGGCATGAGCCGTTGTAGGACTTGGAACTCTTCTCTCACAAAAAACATCCTTTTTATTGGATAAGGCCCATTGTGAAGAAAAATATAATGGGCTCTAGAAAGTGGCTCTGGGTGAGTGGCCCTCCACCTGTGCTGACTTTCCATCCACCCTAGTGGCATTCATTCCCCCCACACCTCAAGGGGAGCTGATCTCTGCCATCTGGAGAGCAGTTGTAATTCTGAGTGATCTCCAGCCCTCACCTGGAGATTGCGAAATAATAACGCTCACACTCCACATAGAAAAAATGTTCAATATAATCCACAATTTGTTTCTTCCAAAAATTCTCAACAGTGATACAGACAAAAAAAACCCCATCTATTGCACAACAGCCTACTGTCCAGAAAAATCATATATTATTAAAGTCCAACGAATCATAAAAGAACCAGTCCAATTTCGTTTCGGGAAGACCCTTCTTCAGGGGACCGTCTTTTACTTTTATGGGTTCAGTGGTGTTGATGTGCCATTTTTCATATCTCGCCTTTCCAACTGATAATTTTATCTAAAGTCTCTTGTTGGAACACCACTGTCAGTCCTTATTCTGCAGCATCTTGCACTGCCAGTCCTTATCCTGCAGCATTTGATAGCGTTGGACTTTAATAATATATGATTTTCCTGGACAATAGGCATGTTGTCCAATAGATGGGTTTTTGTCTGTATCATTGTTGAGACTTTTTGGAAGAAACAAACTGTGGATTATATTGAACATTTTTTCTATGCGGAGTTTGAGCATTGTTATTTCACAGTTCCCTTCCATGGTCCCTTTCTCCACTGACTTCACCTTGAGATTGGCAGCAGTGGTTCCCCAGGAGGAAATGGCTGATTTGGAGGGTTGCATGTATAGCATTTTATCTGTCTGAGGTTGCACCCCTCCTCAAACCTTACCCTCTCCAGGCCCCACCCCTGAAATCTCCCAACCTGAAGTTGGAAACCCTATCTCCTTCCCATTATCTGCCCCTCTGACTTCAGCTTTCTATCGCCTCCCCCCTCCCTTCAGCCTCTACATAGGAAAAGGACAGTATTTCTCCACAGTGGGGTGGGGGACAAAGAAGCTTACATCAATCTCCTCTCCTCCCTCTCTTTGATCTGCACCACAACCCTGCGAGTAGGTGAGGCTGGAAGTGTGTGAAATCACCCAGTCAGCTTCCACAGCAGAAACCTGGGTCTGGCAGACTTCGCTCTGAAGTCCTAACTCCTATGCCCTCCTCAAACATCACCACAGAATCTCCAGGAATTTCCCACCAACCTGGAACTGGCAGCCCTAGTTAGGATTGGCCCCGATGAGTTCTTCCTCAGATGCCTTTAGTGATACCTTTCAGAACAACACTCTCTCTGATAACATTGACTTCAATCTCTGTCTCTCACTCTCCCTCCCTATCTGTCTCCCTGTATCTGGCTTACTGTGACACGACACCATTTCCCCCCTGCCACTGGGTGTTTCCTTTCCAGAGGAAGTTAGGGAGAAGTCCTCAGCCAATCAAGAGAGTCCTCAGCCAGTTGAGAGAAAGCCTTGCCTCCTTCTCCCTCAGCCAATCGTGGGAAGGCTTTCTCTATGGCTATTTTCCTCTTCCTCCATCCCTCAGCCAGTCAAGGGATGGCTTTATTTATTTAGTTTCAATTTATATCCCCCCATTTCAAATGGACTCAGGACGCCTAACAATCTCCTCTGCAAAGCAACAGGCAGCTTAGCCAACAAGAGAGTAGAGAGAGCCAGCAACTGCCAGAACCAAGATTTGTTACCTTTTACTGACAGAATCATCTTGGCTCGCAGGCAACAGCCACTTGGGAGGTAGAGAGGAGAGGAGTCAACCAATGAGTTCTCCCGCAAAGGCCAAAATAGGACTTTTAAAAGGGCTTTCTCTACCAGCTCCTACTGAGCTTTTTGGTTGCTTTTTACTGAGAGAGGCAAGATTAGTTGCCTAGCAGCAGCTGCTGCCTAGCAGTTTCCCGAGGAGAAGGAGGAGGAGAAGAAGATGGTGATATTGGATTTTTACCCCACCCTTCACTCTGAATCTCAGAGTCTCAGAGTGACTTACAATCTCTTCTACCTTCCTCCCCCACAGCAGACACCCTGTGAGGTAGGTGGGACTGAGAGAGCTCTTGCAGAAGCTGCCCTTTCAACTACAGCTCTGTGAAATCTATGGCTAACCCAAGACCATTCCAGCAGTTGCAAGTGGAGGAGTGGGGAATCAAACCCAGTTCTTCCAGATAAGAATCTGTGCACTTAACCATTACACCGAACTGGCTCTCAGATGGCCAATCCTAGTCTGTCCTAGGGCCAGCAGTGGGTGGGGGAGAGCAGAGTCAGCCAATGAGATGCAAGAGCAATTGATTAATATGTTGATAGGCCAAAGGTTGATGCACCACAGTCCCAGCCAGTCCCAACCAATCAGGTTGCTCTGTTTTGCCAAGATGAAAGGGAATTATATATAAAATACAATGCTCCTGATAAACACTTTATATGATACTGGATGTGAAAGATGGCCCCATCCTATCTTATCTGTCCTTATATTTTTCAAAAGGGATGTTGAATGACTTAACAATTAACCTTAGGTTATGGCTGTCCCAGCATTTCTCTTTTTGTTTCTGATTTTTGTTAACCTGGATAGTTCCTGTGTTGGTGTTTGTGGACATTGCAAGATCAAAACAACATTCAAATTACTGAAAAAAACAAATGGAACTGGATTTCTTTTTTAAAATATATATTTTTCTTGACATGAATATTTTAGAACACATAGACACCGCAGATAATTGGACTAAATTTAGCCATTCATATCAATACAGTGACATGAATTCAAAACACAGATTAACACTGGAAACCATGTGTTTTCTTATGCTTCACATTTGATCATACATGAGAAGGCTCTTGTGCATAGTCACCACATACAAAAAACTTCTTCTCATCTAGGGACCCATCCATGAACTATAAATTTTAGTAGCCCTCCAAAGCAAAAGTTGGCAATGGACTGCCAGCAAAGGTTACTTCCAACTGCAATCAAAATATAGACTGTGCCTCTATTTTTATCTGGTGTTATTTGTTCCAAAGAGATATGCGACTGTCAACCTACTTTACTGTGTGTTCACTCCATTGGTTGACCATCTTGATAATTGCTATGCAATACTCATGGAGTGGGTGGGCAGGATCCTTTTTTTTTTTTAGTCTTTCACACATGCACATAAGTGCATAGCCAAAGCACCAGCTTCTTTTTGACAACGCCACAATCCCTTTGCCATGTAGTGTCTCCTCTCAACCTCCTTCACTGCACTTCTCTTCCTTGGAATATGAGGTGGGCATGTGTTTCATGAAAGTATCATGCAGATGTACATGAGAATAGCTCCATTGACTTCAGTACATTTATCTCTTGTGTCAATCATGGGATGCTTTCAAACAACGACTCTGAAACAGAAAAAAAATATGGGGACCTAATTAGGGACTATTTCCACAGCTTTCCAACCCCAAGAAACAGGAGAGAGGGGTTTGGAGGGATTTGTTGCTCAAACACAATTTCCCTGGGGGCTCCCGAACCTGACACAAGTGATGATTCAAAATCCTGGGGTGAAGATCCAGTTATGTATACATCACTAACTGGTTTTTTAAAAGGAGGTGAAAACAGAAGGGAAGGTTCAGATGTCCCAAAAGGCTTGACTTTGCAGTTGGGGAGTTCAGACAGCAGGAAATGTGGGGTGAAAGTGCTGATATCCATAAAGACTGGACTTTCCCTGGTGTCAAATAACACCAATTCAAAGATGGGTAAGAACAGGGTGCCAATGACTGGGGAATGGGAGGCAGATGTTGCTATCTGATCATGCATTTTAAATTTGGAAGGGAATAGCAATACCACCAGATCAAACAGTTCATCTGATCACAGCCTGTTTTCAAATGGATATTTTGCTCTGGTTTGCCACCCAAGCCTGAATGGGGGTTTTGTTTGAGCATCTACATGGCACTGTTCCTTATCATCCACTTTTCAGGTTTTCTCTTGCCTGAGGTTTTCTTTCCTTTGATATGATCTTTCCCAAATCAAGTCTGATATGATTTTTTTTGCAAAGATCATAATCAAAATATGTTTGTATGCCTTGTGAATAGCACAGTGTGCACCTTTGCTTGTTCCATACATTGGCACTATTTTCCTTCTTCAGTCCTCTCCCATAGGCACTATTTCCCATACTACTAGAGGGCTTTTAGAAGGACTTTTTTTTTAAAGGCAATTGATAAACCACAATAACATTTATAATATTTTACGGTCTACCTACTAGTTCTTCTGAATTCCAGTTTTCATTTTTTAAAAAGTAATTCTCTAGCCTTTGTTTGCAAAGAAAAACTCTATTTGCTTTAAAAAAAACCTGGAAATCAAAAGGTCCTAATTATAATGCTATAGCATGATGTCATTTTCCTATTTGAAAAGAATGTTTCCTCTAAGTCCTTGGGTGGCAAGAAGGAAGACTGGTGATAATCGGGGTGGGGGGTGGGGCTGAGGTGAGGAAATTTTAGCAGAAATTGCCACCTGGATGCTTTAGAGCCGCTACAAATGTGTCAGTCTTTAGAGTGCCAATGAAGGCTACATGGAGGACTACTACTAGGTGTCAGTATCATGGAACACCCACCAGTTTTGATATCTTGTTTGCTGGTCATGAGCAGGGAAATTATTATTCTGATAAATATTTTGACTGTTTATTGACCTCTTTGTGACTCTTTGCTGTTTTCCTTTCTAATCATGCAGTACAGAGCACTTGTCTTCTCATGCATGTGCATTCTCACACAACCTGACTGAGTTCTACTACCCTCCCTTCCTTGCTGCATAACAACTCTATTCAGCAGGCAATTGTTTAAATGGGCAATTAAATCAATCACAAATCATATAAATCAGTAATCAATAAACCCTGTGTTTTCTTCAAATCCTACCATTCAGTGTTCATCTGAGTAGTCCCTGGTGATCCTAATGGCTGTTGACTGGTTTGAACTGGTGGTGTCTTTGCACATATGCAGTTTTGCAGAAGCCCAGTGCAAACCTGTTTGTCAGGCATTTGCAGCTGTTTGGCACAAACCACGCAGGCTGGAAAACTGGCTCATATCTCATTGAGACGCCTTCAAACATGGTAAGTGAAACAAATTTGTGGAGAAATCTGCTCATCCCTAGCTGTGTGGAAGCAGCCTAAGACATTTATATAATTTAAACTAATTGGAAATTATGATCCCTTTAAACAGAAAGCATGAAGACTTCAGGTAGACCTTTCTGCCATTTCTAGAGATAGTTTTTCTCTGAATTTATTACAACCTTTTCAAATGCCATCAGTTCGCAGATGATCTTGCCTTGTCTTTTCTGCACCTCTCAAAATGTTGGTAACTGTAAACACTGAAGAAGGGTGCCCTTCACCAGTTTTTGTTATCTCAGCAAGTGATTTCCAAATCTTGATCAATTGTGTTGCTCCACAGACTAAAACAGATACCATGATGCATAATGGCAATTATCAAAGCTTGGATCAGGGCAGTTTATAAAAGCATAACAAATGGTGATAACTTGGTATAGAATAGTAGAAAAGACTAAGAGTCTTGTAGCACCTTAGGAACTAATAAAATTTATGGTAGGGTATGAGCTTTCATGAGTCACCAATCACTTCTTCAGATAACAATCTGATGTTATCTAAAGAGCAGTGATTTACAAAAACTCATACCCTTCCACAAATTTTGTTAGCCTTTAAGGTGCTACAAGACTCTTAGTCTTTTCTACTGCTATAGACAGGCTAACACGGCTGCCCATCTTGATCTATTAGTATATAATGTATCCCGTAAACCTAAAAGTATTAATAAACAAATCATTCAAACAATATCTTAATGATTTCTTCATTCTGAGTAGCAATTTCAAAAAAAGTTCTAATATAAAATTATTGCATTTTTAAAAACAGCACAATCACCAACTTCTTTCAGCCACTGTAAAATCCATGATAATTTAGTAGCATGGACATATCATATATCTGGTTCTAAACTTGTCCCAGTTTTTGATGCGGCACAGCCACAAGTTGGGTCAGTGAGGCTAGAGATGTTTTATGGAGAAGCCCAGCCACTGGGAGGAGAAGACTGAGTTTGTATACAACTCCTATCTCTTGCATTTAGGCTTTTGCTCTGAGCTCATCTTACTACCCATCTTCCATGAACAAATTAGGATTGCCTGGTTGCTGGTAGAAGCTGGAACAGGAATTTTTTTTTGAGGGAGGGGAGCTGGGGTTTCCTTCAAAATGGTTTGCTGCTATCCTACAATAAAATAAACTCTAAGTTTAAGTTGTCAACCAGAATGGATAAGAAAGAGTTTAGATCAAGCCTGAAAAATTAGGACTATTTTTCTAGCAGGAGCTCCTCTGCATATCAGGCCACGCCCCCTGATGTAGCCAGTCCTCCAAGAGCTTACAGGGCTCTTCGTACAGGGTCTACTGTGAGGAAAAGCCCCCTACTTTTCATACACATGGACATCATGATCGCCAGTGTGGTTGCCAGGGTGCCTGGAGATTTGACTCTCACACATCTGCTCTAAGAAGTGGACTTTGCTTACAGTTTCTAAGGCTTATATGGCAGCTTTGCATTCTACATCTCTGAAGAGTGTTAGCCAGAACTACAGACATGCTCCAGCTGCTCCTTGTGTGCCCAGTCTTGGCCACTGCAGTGGAAGAAGCCAGGCCACCATGTTTCCAGCCTGGCTCCATGGACCTAAAGCTAACAACAGCAGAATCCATCTTGCTTTCCTGACCCAAGCATACCCCACCAGGCTGAACTCATTCCTTCTTAGTGGGAAAGTCACACGTACACACCCGAGCCTGCAAGCAACTCATTTACCTCATGAATGGATTAATAGCTCCACTGTTGATCCTAATTGCTCAGCAATACCAGAACAATAAATCTTGCCCAGCAGAAGATGAGATAAGAGGAAGGACATCTCCTGTCTTCATCAAGTCTTTTGTCTAACCTGGGTGGTACCTAGGCCAGTATTTGATTCCCTATTGTCACCTTCCCAGCTAATCCCATTTAACCTTAAGTATCCAGCCATTTCCATTCTCACCCCAGTCTAATACCTTGGAGCTGCCCCAGGCAGCATTGCAGCTTGGAAATTTCCAGCTTCACCAGACTAAGGTGAAGTTCATTGGTCAAAACTGGCATCCAATTAGGTGTCAGCAAGGGATGTCCAGCCTCCTTGGTCATCACAGAGCCTCCCCCTTGCTCCTCCCCAAGACCTCCCAGCCCCTAAGGGTCTAAGGGAGTCTATTTAACCTCTGACCCAACTCCACTCATATGTGCATCTAACAGTATCCCAGTTCCACTGTCTAGATCCATTCCCAATTCTGGCCACAGTTTTGGGTCCATTTCCCCTGTCCTCTTATGTCACCATTGGAAACCTTCCCTGAAGACGACGATGGTAAATATGACCCTGTTTGTCTACCCATATATGTTACCCCTATCAATCTATCTGTATTTCCTTAAACCTGTGTGAATGTGTGAGTGTTTTGTATTTTTACCTTGTATGATAGAAATATTATTCTAAATAAATTACAATTGGTTTTCATTAAATTAGAGTCCATGTTTATTGAGCATTGACTATCTGAATGGTTGAGCCTGGTATACACAGATAAGAAAGATTCCTATTGGGCCAGCTGTCTCTCAATCTAATTCCCCAATCTCATTTTGAGAGCAGTTACCCTAACACTACTGTAAGCTCTAGGAGGATTGGCTACATCAGGGGTGTGTGGCCTAATATGCAGAGGAGCTCCTGCTAGAAAAAGAGCCCTGTGGAAAATAAGGCAGGGTTAGAATGCTGAGGGGAGAAAGATGAAGGCAGATCATGAAAGAAAGAGAGTGAAATAGGGTTGTCAAGTCTGTGTTGGAAAATACCTAGAGACTTTGAGGGTGGATCCAGGAGAGGACAGTGTTTGGAGAGAGGAAGAGCCTCAGCCTGGTACAATGCCATAGAGTCCACCCTTCAAAACAGCCATTGTCTCCAGGGTAGCCGATCTCTGCCAGCTGGAGATTAGTTGAAAAAGCAGGAGATCTCTAGGCCTCACCAGGAAACTGGCACCCTAAGCCATGAAATGAAGGAGGAGAAAAGAGAGGAAAAGAGGAAGACAAATTAAGAAAAAGACAACAACATTTTTAATTTTGTTGCAGTATACTAACAGGGTTGCCCCTTTGCAATATGTGGTGGCAAAGCCAAAACCATGGAGCTGGGTGGAACGAAAGGAAGATAGAAACCATAAATTGATGGAGATAAATGATCTTGTTAGAAGGCTGTATCCTGGTAATGACTGTAGCTGATTCTGACTGGTCTTGCCTTGCTCTAATGCTGGCTTCGCTGATGCATTTACCAGGATCTGAGAGGCCTGGTAGTAAATTTTGCAGAAAGCCCAGTCAGAATCAGAGGTATCATTGTTTTGTGTGCTCTTCCCTACTGGCTCCAGTGCAGAACTGCTTTAGATTTTTTTTTTTTAAATGTAAGACCTGTTCCTCACTAGCAGTCGCTCCACCCCCAGGCTTCTGCTTTCCTCAGATCAAGCGATCAATTCCCCACTAGTCGCTGCATGGCCGTGTTTTGACTTGCGGTTCCCACCAGTTTCCCTCGCAGCTTCTGAATCTCAAAAAAACCCCAAAACCAGAGCAAGAAGCTGTGAAGGAAATTGGAAGGAGCCAAGGATCAAAATGTCCCCACGCAGCAACTAGTGGGGACTTGATCATTTGATCCAAGGAAAGCAGATGTCTGGGAATGGAGCAATTGCTAGTGAGGAATTAATCTAAATGTATTCCATGAATGCATCTTGTTGCTGACTTCAGCAGCTGTCCATCTCTCTGGGGCCCAGGAATATTATCTCTCCAGCACTGCTTCTCAGCAGCCCTGTCCGTAGGAATGCACTGTAAGGATCCTACACCTTGTTCTGGCTGTATCACAACCGAAGAAGCAAGCTTTCTTTTAAAAAATGTTTCACAGACTGTATTTTTGTTTACATTTCCTTTTATATTTGTTTAGAGCAGGCTAACATCTCACAGGCAAATGACGAACTGTTATTACTACTGCACCACAAATGCACATAAAAGTCATCAGAAGAACTTAAAACCGGGCCTCTGTCCTAAGGAACATACATTCTAAATTTAGATAGTGGAAGAGAAAGCAGATTAAGAAAATCCTGAATTAATAGATATTCAGGCCCCAAACAGCTCTTAAAAGAGAGCCAGTTTGGTGTAGTGGTTAAGTGCGTGGACTCTTATCTGGGAGAACCGAGTTTGATTTCTCACTCCTCCGCTTGCACCTGCTGGAATGGCCTTGGGTTAGCCATAGCTATCGCAGAAGTTGTCCTTGAAAAGGCAGTTGCTGTGAGAGCCCTCTCAGCCCCACCACCTCACAGGGTGTCTGTTGTGGGGGAGAAGATAAAGGAGATTGTGAGCTGCTCTGAGTCTCTGATTCAGAGAGAAGGGTGGGGTATAAATCTGCAATTCTTTTTCTTCTTCTAAAATCTGAGCAACCAAAGCAATGTAGCACATTATGGGTGTTTTTACACTGACAGTTTGTTGCTCTCTATCTCCGCATTGGAAACTCACCTTTTACACTACAGAACGTGCTCACAACTGTCCTGCATCATTGCTTCCCGAAACATCTACATTTGTTTAGGCGAAATGGGTGCTGACACTGCTGTTGCCTTGTTTTTCTTGAAACTAGTTTTGATCTGGATATTTCTCAAGAGGCATATCAAATGAATGGTTGTAGAAGTTTTCCTCTGTATTTTCAGACCCCATTCCCTGTCCCTTTGAAAGCCACAAGATGCCACCAATTTGCATGAGAATTGACAGCACTTGAAATTTTTACATCTCATTGCTTACCTCAATTTACATTTGTATGGTGATGATTTCCAGGCAATTGTATACATCCCTGTACTAAGCAGTGGTATTCTGGCTGCCCTGATCACAGCTCATCTCACAAAGTTTAATTTTTGCTCACAATAATCCACATCATAGAGTGAATAAGGAAACTGTGAACATCGGAAAGATCTGCAGAATGTAGCAACTGGGCTTCAGGATAAATGTGATGTCTCAGAACCATATATCTGCAGTTCCTGTAACTGACATCAGCAGTCTGTGCATGAGCTGCAATACAGAAGTTTAGCTCCGCAAGATGAGCAGAGCAAATCCACAAATGTAAAAAGGAAATAATTAAAGCGGAACAGTGACAGGCGATTTGAATACTCAATAACTCTGGATCAAAACTGAATGTTAAAAACACTCTATGTATATTTTAACCTATTCAACTTTCTTTGTCAGGCGGATGTTAAAAAACTAATAGAGAGGGGAGTCTCTGAAGTAGTCGAGTAGGGGAACTGAGGAGAGTTTAGCAGTGTTTAGAGTTTAAATCCATTGTGGACTTAAAGGTCAAACTGAATTTAATGGGGCTTATTCTCTAGTAAGTCTGGTTAGGGTTGCAGCCTTTGTGTACTACATCTGGAGTGAAACTGTTTATATAGTGGGACACATACATCTTTGATTATAGAAGAACAAAAACCTTCACCATATTTCTAGAAAAAGCATTCTTATTTTAAAAAGGAAAAGTGTAAATGTCAAATCTACATGGATCCCTTGTTTTTATGCACCTCCACACCCAGGTTGCCAAGTCCCAGTTGAGAAATTCCTGAAGATTTTAGGGTTGAAACCTGGGAATTGTGGTATTTGGAAAGGGGAGGGACCTTAGTGGTGTATAATGCCATACAGGTAGTGCCACCAATCTCCAGGTATGTCCTGGAGATCTCCCACAAATTGCAACTGATCTCCAGAATACAGAGATCCAGTTCACCTGGAAAAAATGGCTGTTTTGGAGGGTAGAGTCTGTAGGATTACACCCTCTGAAGTCTCTCCCCTTCCCAAACCCCACCATGCCACAACTTTTTGGGAATTTCTCAAGGGGAAGTTGGCAAGCAGGCATTTTTCCAAGGGAACCAATTTCTGTAGTCTGGAGATGTTGTAATTTTGGGAGATCTTGAGGCACTGCTTAGAGGTAGGTGCCCTCTATCTCAAGTAGCCTGAATCAGATCAGTGATCAAGTCAATTCCCCAATCCCCTCCCGCCAGTTGCCAGGCTGCCTGGCAACCCTAAGCAGAGAGCAGAGCTTATTGGAGCACTGCTCCTTTTGCCCTCATGAATCAGCTGCCTCCGCAGGAACAGGACAGTTTGTTAGAGCAAACACAGGAACAGTTGGCATGCACCCTGAGTCTAATGAGGCAGTTTGGTATCCAAGCCAGCCTGTCACTGGCTGAGGTATTGGGTAGGCCCTCCTTAGTGCTGAGCAGCATTAAGCAATCTCTCAGTAGATCAAATGGCACATGAGGCAGGGAGATGAGGCTTAATACCAGTTGATATTGTTTTTTATGTGCAGCCTAGGTTAAAAAAGCCAGCAGTAATCATGGCCAAGTTTGGAACCAGAGTAAATTTGCCCAGAAATGCTGGTGCCCATTTTAAAACTAAAAAGGTCATGTAAGACTGCCTCATATCTCTATAGCCATTTTGGATTGCCTAGGCAATTTCAGGCAATACCATCAATGTTGTCTGTGATGGTTAGATAATACAAAACATTCAGCAATTTCATTTTGAAATTTAAGGTATGTGGTGGGGGAAGTAATATGGAGCAAAAATATAAGGAGAGAGGGCTTGGAAGAAAAGAAGAAAACTTGGAAAGGGGAGAAACAAATTGTGGAGACTAAGAAAAGGGCAAGTTGAGATAGCACAGGGAGGAATACAACTAGACCAGGGGTGGCCAACGGTAGCTCTCCAGCTGTTTTTTGTCTACAACTCCCATCAGCCCCAGGCATCAGTCATGCTGGCTGGGGCTGATGGGAGTTGTAGGCAAAAAACATCTGGAGAGCTACCGTTGGCCACCCCTGAACTAGAGGAATGAGATCCCCCCAACTTGGTCCCCCCCTTATAAATGTATGTCTGGTGCATGGCATCAATCTCATTCCCATTGATCTCTTGAATTAATGCTAAGTTTTTTATCTTCCCAAATAAAATGGGGGATAATTTTTTAATCATTCAGAAATAATATTTCTGGAAATAAAGATGCATATATTACTAAATACAAAGTTCTCCTTTGGACACCTTGATATTGTTAATTCTAGCTAAAAAGATCATTTCAATGCCTTTTAACATGTAAATTCCTAATTAGGGAAACTACTAAACTGAGTTATCATTTTGCAGGGCAGACCGTACCAGCTGATCTCAGGATATATTCTAGGAAAATCCATTTACATACAGTGAGACATTTCAGAAGCATGAGAGCCAGTTAGGTATAGTGGTTAAGTGTGTGGACTGTAATCTGGGAGAACCAGGTTTAATTCCCCACTCCTTCACATGTACCTGCTGAGTGACCTTGGGTCAGTTCTTGAAAGAACTGCTTTCTCAAGATCAGTTCTCGAAAGGCCTCTATCAGCCCCACCTACCTCACAGGGTGCCTGTTACTGGGAGAGTGAAAGGAGATTTTAAATTGCTCTGAGACTCCAAGTTAAGGGTGGAGTTAAAATAGGGTTGCCAAATCCAATTCAAGAAATATCTGGGGGCTTTGGGGGTGGAGCCAGGAGCAAGGGTGTGACAAGCATCATTGAACTCCAAAGTGAGTTCTGGCCATCACATTTAAAGGGACCGCACACCTTTTTAAATGCCTTCCTTAAATAGGAAATAATGAAGGATAGGGGCACCTTTTTTGGGGCCCATAGAATTGGACCCTCTGGTCCAATCTTTTTGAAACTTGGAGGGTATTTTGGAGAGAGGCACGGGATACTATGCTGAAAATGTGATGCCTCTATCTCGAAAAACAGCTCTCCTAGAGCCCCAGATAGCCGCAGATCAATTCTCCATTATTTCCTATGGAGCCCTACTATAAAACAAGAAATAAGTTCACCTAGTGTATCTGAGAGTGTAGAGTGTGGAAGGACCTCATAGGTCGACACAAAGCACAAAAGGTGTACCATCTGAGAGATATGGTTATGTAAATACCTCTGTAAACCATGTATTTATTAAGGAGCCACAAACCTATGAGGAAGTATTAGCTATGGCTGAACTGGAGAGAGATGCTTGGAAGCAGGCCATGCAGTGGGAGTACAAGTCAGTAACTGATAAGAATGTGTTTTCTGTAACATGTAGGCCAACAGAGAAAAAGGCTATTAAGTGCAGGTGACTGTGCAAGGTCAAAACACTACCGGATGGGAAACTGCAAAGTAAAAAAAGGATGGTAGATCCACAACGGGATATGCTGTATAATTAATATATGAAATCTTTAAAACAAACATGTATGGCTCCCAGTATATGTGAAGCAAAACATGCTGACTGTGTGATACAAGGTGAATGAATGTATCAACTATTGCTTGACCTGAAAATGAAATGTAAATATGTAGAACAGTATACAAGGTGAGATCCAATCTAGGTTTCATTTCCTATTCCTTAGGGGGAGGCATAGGAAACCTTAGGGGGAGGCATGAAAATGCTCAGTAAGGCATGAGGCAAGTGAAGCATGCTGATCTGACAGCTAATGTAAAAATAGATGACATCAGTGTTCTAGCAAGGCTCTGCTAAGTAAGAACTGGTTCTAACCAGATTGATGAGGTAATAAGGTGATGAGTGCAGAATGACTCAGCACTGAAAGCTCATTGGTACAGTGACTAAGTGCATATGTATATAAGTAATGCTGTGCTGTACATAACTACCCTTCTATTCTATATGATTGATAGGTGGAGCACTTTGATGGGAGTTTGTATAAATGTAAATAAACCTGTATATAGTTAAGTACACAGAGTGTTGTTGGACTGTGTCTTACTATAGCAACTCACCTATGTGGACTGGTGGTGACTTATGTGGACTAGTGCTGATAGGACTAGGCGGTCACAAATCTGCTCAAAAAACGACATAATAGAGTTGCCACAGACATTTCCCTCCCCTCCTCCCATTTTCTGATGACCCTGAAGCGGGGGGAGGATCTCCAAACTGGGGGACCCCCTGCCCCAACCTGGGGATTGATAAGAAAACAACAAAACACTGTGTAAATGACATGCTTCAAGTAAATGCTTTACATTCTTTACTCATGCATCACTTATTATGGCTAGCATCAAATGCTCTTAATCCAATACTGAAACTTAAAGAGTCCACAGTCCTCAAACAAAGGCTCTATTGCAAATAGGATCCAAACTGGATGCTGCAAACAATAGGTGCCAAATCCTGCTGTCTTTATATCCCTCTTGCTGGTAGATGCAGATGGTACTGTATGTCCTTGAATCAATCCTGAGGTAGTAGTCCTCTATTCAACAGATTTAATTCAGGTTTAATTCGTGTTTCATTTGCCACTTCCACTGGTCGGATATTCTTGAATCAGGAACCCGTGCTAAGGCAACTGCTCACATCAACTTGCTTAATATTTCTTAGTTTGCTTGAATAGTTTGCACGAAATGTGAGAGAACCATTCATGCAAACGAAGAAATAATAAGCAAGTTGTTGTGAACAGTTGCCTTAGCATAGGTTCCTGATTCAAGAATACGCGGACAGTGGAAGTGGCAAATGAAACACGTGTAGCCACACCTGTTGAAAAGAGGACTGCTACCTCAGGATTGATTCAAGGATACAGTACCATCTGCGTCTAGAGGATATAAAGACAGCAGGATTTGGTACCTATTGTTTACAGCATCCAGTTTGGATCCTATTTACAATAGAGCCTTTGTTTGAGGACTGTGGACTTTTTAAATTTCTGTATTGGGTTAAGAGCATTTGATGCTAGCCATAATAAGTGATGCATGAGTAAAGAATGTAAACCATTTACTTGAAGTGTGTAATTTACACAATGTTTTGTTGTTTTCTTATCAATCTGTACACTGTGGTTTCCGGTTTGCCTAACTACCCACCTGGAGATTGGCAACCCTAGGTATAAAGCCAATCTCTTCCTCTTCTCTTCTTTCCCTCAGTCCAAAACTCTTCTACATAGACACACACACACACAAAGACCCAAAACATTTTGGGCCTATAACAGAAATGTTTTAAAATTATAGCTTCATAGTGGCCATCTTGCATTTTTCACCTAGGAAACTTCTCCTTGTAGTTGATGGGAAGTTGCCTTAGCCCAAGGCATCTAAAGAATCAAACAACTCCCCCACCAAATTTGGTGGAATACTATTAGTTTCGCCTCTTATACCTTGTATTGAGTTAAATGTGTGAATATGAAGTGAAAAGAAAACTCACAATAAATACACAGTAAGGGAAAATGGTTGAGATACAAGCAAGAGAGACAGAACATTGAAATGCACAGCTTCACATTGGTCTAAAGCATATTCTAAACAGTCACTAAATGTTGATTTGCATGGTACCATCCCAAACCCCATTTATATCCATGTAATAAATATAGTTCTCTCTAATCCACCATAAGTAATTATTTGTAGACTTTAATATCCTTCACATATTTAGCATAGTAGTACAGTTATGATGTGGAAAAGGACATGCAACCTACTATATTTTAAAGCCTTGTTTCATGCAATTGCCACAAAATTATTTTTAAAATTCTAACATTGTTTCCCAGAGTGCTGAACCTCACCTTTTGTAAGCTTGCAGGAGACTTGACTGTTTGGAGCTTTGTCCAGGAAGTTCAAGTGAGGAAACATTGCCTAGATTTCCTGCATGCTGCAGTATTAGTTGAGAGAGAGCATCCGAAGGCCCCCAAAGAAATACTATACAACCTTTTCCAGTTGCTACATATATACAAGACAGCAAGTTATGAGAATAATGCTTCAATTTTTGCAAATTCATTCAACGATTAGAGTTGCCTGTCTTTTTTAACTTGGATTGCATATCCCATATGGTTGCATTGACTATTTGTTCACAATATGCCCACTATTTCAACTGGTTTTTTTGTCTGTACAGTTGGCAGCATTCAGTATGGTGACTGGCTGGATACCTTCTGTTGGTACATGCTGATAATTGATTGGTTTGGTTGAATTGTATTTGAATTGCAATTGAGCCATCCCAGACAGGTCACGTGTTACTGTGTTATTGGAAATCAACTTCATTTACCTGTATTGCTGATTTTGTGCTTATACTTTGTGGCATTCATTATGTTAGTGCATGCTCAGAGTTTACTGCACAAGATATTTGTGACCAGATTTAGAAAAAGTCTGTGAACTTGAACATGGTTGACTTGGGGATCAGGCAGCAAAATAAACAAGGTAAGAATGTTAGAGAGAAAAATGCAGCTTATTGTCCCTTCAAGCAGGGTTGAAGAAACCAAGAAGCATCTAAGCAGTGGAATGGTCTGCTGCAGGGCGAAGAACAGAGACAGGGAAGTAGTATGAGTACACACTTATGGAAAATATCCGATTTAGAATAATTTAAGTGGTTGATATAAAGAGAACGTTTCTGAGTGTTCAAGGATACTGCTTACAATTTGATTGCAATTTCATAACAAATAATTATTTAATCATAAAGGTATTTGTGTGGCACTGGCTAGGAAGTAAAAGAGGTTAAGAGGAAAGTAGCTATATTCTTGAATGTTACAGTACTAGAAGCAGTTACTGGTTTTTATAGCATGCCTGCCGATGTGGGAAACATAAGATATCATTATGTAGACTTTTAGAAAAAAAATTCCAAAAACAAATGATGCATTCAGATTTTTGAGAGTACTCGAAGGGAATATAAACGGTCTGATTTTTCTAAAAGCTTTGAAGCTGATGAGTCAAAGCTTCAGCTATGAGGAGTTAACAGACACCATCATAAGGAATTTCATGATAATTGTCATTAGAGAACAAAAACTCGAAAAAGTCGTGTGTTGTGGTAGGAAGGAGGAAATGGTGTCTTCCCTTGTTGGGAAACTCCCTGAGACCACAGATTCCTACGCCCTGCTGAGAACACTGAGACTGAACGTCTGAAAAAGTAGTCTTCTAGTGCAATGCTAGAGCAATAACAGAAACAGTAACCAACCCGGTTAGCACATGTGCAATCTAGTATGTGAGGAAGATATTAAGGCAAATAGCTCAGAAAAATAAATTGTACAAAGTGAAGCAAAAAAAGAGAAGTCTTTATTTTATTTTTTGTAAAAGATGTTTATCATAAAAGAGAGGGGGGAAAGAAACAGTTGATCAGATTCCAAAAGAGGATGGTAAGGGGCAAAAGCATGAAACAGGGGGCGTTTTCGCACTTACCTTTTACTGGCGCGAACACCCTCCTCACGCCGGCGGATCTGCAGGGATTTCCCACCAGAAGCGCCGGCGCAGCCAAAAGAGCCGGCAACTTCCGTCGCGGAGCCAGCTCAAACGGAAACCGCCAAGAAGCAGGAAAACGTTTGAGCTGGCTCCGCGACGGAAGCTGCCGGCTCTTTTGGCTGCGCTGGCGCTTCTGGTGGGAAATCCCTGCAGATCCGCCAGCGTGAGGAGGGTGTTCGCGCCAGTAAAAGGTAAGTGCGAAAACGCCCAGGGAGGCACATAGATAGCAACACAGCACAGAGATGTTCAAACAAAAAACAATATAGTTGAACTAGCTCAGTCAAACACATATTACCTGGGCTGTGGCAGGTTCCTCAGAGCATGCTCAGAAGTCAAAGGAGTCCTTAACCTCTATCCAACTTCCTGTGGAGTCTTCAGCTAGGGCTGAAAAACTGAAGGCAAATGTCCATCTATTTATGGCAAATGGAACTGGAACTAAGCTGACTCTTTTCTAAGAGTAACACGGAGCTTTAGCAAATCCCATGTAAAACTCCATCTCTGATGCCAGGGGCTACTGTTATCAATCAGGACACCTGTTAATGGCTCTTATTTATTTATTTATTTATTTATTTATTTATTTATTTATTTATTTATTTATTTATTTATTTATTTACTTTCCATTTATATCCCGCCCATTCCAAATGGACTCAGGGCATCTGAATTTCCATGACAAGGTGATGTGGTCCAAACCAGATTGTCCTTTGTCCAGAAGGGATTAAGTCTTCCAGGATGTGGAATGGAAATGAGTGGCTCATTCTGATGGAATTTACAGGATTCCAAGTTCCCAAACACCTTCATTTGCACGCTTGAGCCTTAGCAAGTTTTAGAGTTTCTGTCACACTGAGAATACCTGTATTAGGCTAAAAAGAAAAGAAAAGACGCTGGTGTCTTTATTGTAATCAAAATGAACAAAGCAGGAGTCAGTTTTCACCTTTGAGACCAACAAAGTTTTATTCAGAATGTAAGCTTTTGTGTGCTAAAAACACACTTCTTCAGATGAGGGGGTCAGGTACAGTGGGCTGAAATACATGCAGTTATTTCAGCCCGCTGTTCCTGACCCTCTCATCTGAAGAAGTGTGTTTTTAGCACATGAATGCTTACGTTCTGAATAAAACTTTGTTGGTCTTAAAGGTGCAAACTGACGTCTGCTTTGTTTAACTGCTTCAGACCAACACAGCTACCCACTTGGATCTATGTAATCAGAATGGCTAGACTGTAGATAAGACAGCAAGCATGAAGCAAGCAACAAACTAAAAGAGCAGGAAAGTTAGAAACAAACAATAGCAAAATCAGACAGGGAACAAGAGAAGTAGATGCACAGGGTTTTTCCTATTTTCACTGAGCTTTGCAACATCTTACACAGGGCAGACAATCTGGGTGATCATTTTGTTAGTATCTACAATGAGAAGCAACAAGTTCAAGACAAGAAGCTACAACCGTAGTGCAGAAGGATGATAGTGAAGACAGCACTGGAGAACAATTATCTCAATGAAAACAAAAGATTGAATGAATTAAAATGAAGGCAACAGAACACCAATCGATTATAAAGTAGTTATGCCCTTCTACTTCTTAAAATATTTGCATTCTGAAGTAACTCAATTTCATTTTAAAAATCAGTTTCTAGGGGGATGTACACATTGGTTGGACTTCCAAGTAATCAACAATTTATTGGTAAATCCAAATAAAGATCAGTGGCTGGCTTTGCATTAGCTTCAGCTAAAAGACACCAACATTGATTTAGATGTTTATGCTATTGATTGCATGCTGACTGTTTTCAACATTATTTTTTCTGCTCATGTTTTATTAATCATGTGTGGTGTCTCATCTTTTCTGGCTTTATTCTTAATACAAATCCTGTATCTTCTTCAGCTATATTTGTTATGGTTGATAGCAAATGGAAAATAAAATACTAACCTCACACAGTACTTACCTAATATACACACACACTAGGTAAGTACTTACCTAAACGCACAATTTGTATTAGGGGTGTATTTAACTTGAAATGTGGTGTTGGAGGAAGACTTTATAGATACCATGGAATGCCAAAAAGCCAAATCAGTGGCTTCTAGAGCAAATGAAGCTTGATATCAAGGCCTGTGTGGCTTCTCTGCATTCTCTGCAGGCACATAGAGAAAGTTGTACTTTTGGGGGAATTGAAGTATCTCCCATATACTTTTTAAAAGATGTAAGATTTTTCTCCACACCTGGGGAGTGCCCCAAGTGTGCAGTAAAATCTCTTTACCCTCCATGTGCTCCCTATCATGGAAATAAGTATCTGCACAGTAAAAGTTGCATTAATCTTATCTAGATATGCATGGTTAGAGAGCAACAAGGAACAACATGGCTAAGGATACTCTGAGCTCTCTCATACCCTCACCATGGCCTGTCTACTGATATAGGAGAAACAAATAGCCACACCAGGAAGCAGGAAAGAACGATGCAGATGCAAGGTGAAAATATTTATAGGATTTCCCTATGTATTTCACTGTTAAACTTCTTCCAGGGATCTTCTCCAGAGTTTTAATGAATTTTGGCAGGAGAAAGTACCCTGATGGACTCACATGGTCATAAAGGAAAGAGGTTTTGCACATTCTGGTACTGTTGATCTACTACAAGGTCAGTGTCACTGTTAACATTATCAACACATAGTAGTTACTGATACAGAACACCAACTCAAATTGTTGCTTAATTGAGATCATAACATTTTAACTCCTCCTTCTCAAAAGACACCAGCAATATTGACAGTGTTTAGATCAGGAACAATATGGGCAGTGTTTTCAGAAAACTACATGGAATCTTTGTGATGGAAGAGCATAATGTGCGCACCATCTGCCTAGCTGCAATTGCAACAAGAAACAAAAGAATTAGCATGAAGTGTACAAAGTATATGTTTACTTCTCACATGGTACATTTTTGCTTTTGCATTAACATTTCTGCTCTTAATTACAATCGCAACAGATTGCTTAATAGACATAAAGTATAGTTGCATTTTCTAACTCAGCAAAATATTTTGCTGAAGTTTTTAAAAATCAAAATGTTGACACTTTCTCATATCCCTCACCCAGCCTCTGATACTGTAGATCAAAGTACCAGTACTAATATCTAGTATTACCCCAGTTAGAGGGTCATTACTGATGCCACCAGTGCCCCATTTCTGACACTTTCTTACAGCTGCCACTGTAATTAACCATCTGATCCTGTGCATGTTTTCCAATAAGCTGTCCCATTGGACTGGACCTTATGTAGCCCCAGAGATTCTAGCAGAGGTGAATCTTTTCTATCACCAACAGCCTAAAAGGAAATTCTACGGATTAGGGAATCCCTATGAAAGCAGAACCATGCAACATGAGTGGCTTTGTGGGGAGAAAGGAGGGGGGGAGATAAAATTAACCCTCTGGCTTTTCATATTACTTGTGAAACAGATCCACAGGATCCAATGCATTGATTTCAAAACATATATTCCCATTATGAATGTACATAGGATTGTTAAGCTTGTGACAGGGAAAGCGATGGAACCCACATACTTGGGGCTGGAAAATATATATTTTGAGAAGAGCCCTGAGGTGGGCTGGGAACAAAAAGGTACACAAACAGCTCAGAGAAGCCAGTTCAGGAAAGGCAAGAAAAGCCCCAGGTGGAGAAGGTAAGAATTAACAACTCAGGAGACAAGCGAAGCCAGCAGCAATTAGCAGCAGTCACAAGTAGGTGCATGAAGGTCTGAATAAATGACTGATGGAACTAACTAGAGAGTCTGGTTAATGCAGGTGGGTTGGGGGAAAGCAGTACCAATGGACTCTAGACCCAATAGAGGTTGCCCAGGAGATGTCTGCTCCTGCCATAAAGCCCATCATCAAAAACTACTAGTCTCTCTAAAGCCATTGATGAAATCACTCCCTGACATCCTCTTTGCTCCCAACTGAAACGATTCATGGAATTCAGGGGAATGAAGTGGGAGCTTCGATGTCTAGAGTGAGTTTTGTGTTGATCTCGTGATGAAGCTGCAAGAACATATTATAGAATTTTATGAGATTGCTGGCTCTCATCCAGCACAGTTGTTTAGAGTAATTAGGTCTTTAACTTCTCTCACTGAGAGAATCCAAAATGTTAGAAATTCGGCTATTAGCTGTAAGGCTTTTGTGAGCTTCTTTGTGGACAAAGTCTTGTCACTTCATCATGATCTCCCTGCCATCATTGATACAATATGTGAACTGGAAGTCCCTTGGCTGTCTTTGGATTCAATTCTAGACAGCTTCAGCCAACTCTCCCTGGCTGATGTTGACAGGATTCTGGATGCTGTTAGGCCAACCACTTGCCTCTTGGACTCTTGTCTATCATGGCTGGTGAAAACCAAAGGTGCGGGAATACGGGGTTTTCCTGGTAGACATTATCAATCTGTCCTTGGATTCAGGGGTCTATCTAGGAGAATTAAAAGAGGTTGTGGTAGCATCGTTCTTGAAGAAACCATCTCTGGATCTTACAGATCCTTTCAATTAACATCCAGTCTCAAATCTTTCATTTTGGGTGGGGGGGTATTTGAGAGTGGTGGCAGAGCAGCTCCAGAATTTCTTGGAGGACACATTGGCTTTGGACCCATTCCAATCTGGCTTCCACTCCAGCCACAGGATGGAGATGGTGCTGGTCATCCTCACAGAAAATCTTTGCAGGCAGCTAGATCAAGGCAGGCTACTGCCGTCATTGTTTCTTGATCTGACGCTGGCATTTGACACAGTTGATCTTTATGTATTGACCACCGACATAGCAGTCTGTGAGATTGCCTTGAAGTGGTTTACCTCATTGCTCCAAGGCTGAGGATTAAAGGTAGTGCTTGGGGCAGAGGGTTTCACCTCAGGGGGCAATCCTCTCCCCAATGTTGTTTAATATCTATACGCACCCCCTCACCAACTGGTCTGGGGTTTCAGGCGGCGATGCCATCATTATGCTGATGACACCCACATGTATCTGTTGATAGACAGCTGGCCAGATGCCATCCAGCAAATTGGGCTGAGGGATTGGAGGTTGTGCTGGGATGTTGAAACACAGTCAGCTGAGACTGAATCCATTTAAGATGAAGGTTCTGAATTTGGGTAGGGGTGGATTCAGGATTGGTGTACCAACTCTGGGCTCTTGACAAACTACCCCTTACACTGGCACCAACTGTCAAGAGCTTGGGTATGGTTCTGGATGTCTCCCTGTCAATGGAGACCCAGATCACAAATGTTGCCAGACTGGCATTCTTCCAGGTCTGGCAACTGGCCCCCTTCCTGTCTCGCCCTGACCTAGCCACAGTCATCCATGTAATGGTCGCCTCCAGGCTAGAATATGGCAAATCAGTCTACTCAGTGTCAAGGCTTGAGTCTGACCCAAAAATTGCAGCTGATCCAGAATGCAGTGGCATGTGTCTTCACTGGAACCCCACAGATGGCACACATTCAACCAGTGTTCCTCAAGCTGCACTAGCTTCAGGTGGAGTACTGGATCAGGCTCAAGATTTGGTATTAACCTTTAGGGCCCTAAACGGTCCAGGACCTGTATATGTATGGGACCACCTCTCCTAGTATACTGCCTGAAGAACATTACACTCTGCAGATGATCTTACTGGTGAATCCTGGCCTGAAAGACACCTGGCTGTCCTTTTTCAGCCCTAGCCCCAGCCCCAACCTGGTGGAATTCTCTAGCAAATAACATCCATGTCCTGTGGGACCTCATGGAGTTCCATGGGGCCTATAAGGCAAAGATGTTCCACCAGGTCTATGGTTGAGGACAGCAACAGTTTCCACCCATCTTGCCTGGCACTTCCTTTTTTCCTTCCCCCTCCCCCCCATGAGGTTATTGTATAATTTGATTATTTTAGCATCATGTGAAGCAGCTTTGAAATTGTCTTAAATTGTTTTTGTTCTTAGCTGTTTTTTCAGTTTATGAATGTGTTTTTATATTGTTATTTACTATCCTCAGCCTTGTGTGTACAGGGGATAGCAGTCTAAAAGTCAACAACAATAATTTCTGACTCCCATTGAACAGGATTAGGCTGTTATTTGGTATTCATTTTTCTTGGGTGTTCAATGCCACTGTTCTCAGTGGGACTGCAAGACACACTAACCTTCTCTGTATTGCAGTCAATGTGATCATTACACATAGTTTTACACCTGTTACATACTACTATGAAACTGGCTTCCTTCCTTCAGGTGGATTTTAACATCTGGTGTCTTTTAGAAGGATGATTATGTTATAAATGCTATTGTATGGCTTCCTAAGGCACTGTCTGTCTGTGTAACAGAGGGACAAACTACAGAAGGCATTCATAAAAGGAAGCTTGGGGGTGTTATTAGTTGAAAAATAGAGGCAGTTGATAAGTTCCCTTCCTAGAAACTGGAGAATGCTCATATGTTATACATGTTATACTTAACACCAAGTCAGTATTTTTTTTTTTTACCTCAATTGATACATGCAGGATTGGGCTGATCTTTTAGAGAAATACATGGAGATCACAATTTTCAATTTTGGCAAGACTATTAGATTTTTAAAATATTTGTGGCTCTGTGATTTTGGAAAATGAATACATGCTCTGTTTTTCTGTCTGTATATTTTTCAGCAACCAGTCCCACTGCTTGACTCTGCTGCTCTGCCTGTAAATTAAGGGACACTTTTTGATTAGAAATTGTTCTGAATTTTCCCTTGAAAATGTGCCACTGAGATCCTAGACTCTGATATAAAGAACAACAGCTGACTTGCCATGAAATCCTAAGAATACTTTCCTGGATGTAAGCCGCATTGAATAGACTTTACTAGGATCTAGAGTAGACCTAAGATTGCTCCATAAGCAATGGATATTTCATAAAGGCATCCCAGTGGTGTCTATGAGCCAATCATTACTGAAAGCAAACACCACTGCCCAGAAACAACAGAAATATGTTGACCAAATAACAAATCGATGTTAAAAGGTAGATGGATAGCCTTAGGATTAAAGGGTTACATCTTAGGGAAGAGGGTAACCATAGTAGTTAATCCTTTCTCTGCACCTTTTCCTCAACTGACACCCCCTCCCCCAAAAAATTGCTAATAAGCCCAACAGATGGTGGGGGGGGGGGACTGTAGATGTAACTGGTACATGGCTTTTATCCTACCAGAGTAGGGAGCTCAATTTCAAATCCTCAATTTTCTATGTAACATGGAACTTGGTCAAAACTGACTTTGATAAATAAGGCATAATTTTTCTCACAATGAGAGACCCTTGACAATCAAGTAAGTTAATATTTTGTATTCTGCTATTTTAGAGCTGGCTGGCTGGCACCAGGGATACAACTAGTCAGAGACTGTAGTGAAGGGTCCTACAGAAATAAGAGATACTGGCTATGATATATGTCAAGGGTCTGAGGAATGAAAAATATAGCAAAGCGCTAGCCCTTGAGAAAAGAGGAACAGAAACTATAGGCACATATTTATTTCTTTACTTATATATACTACATTTTTCTCACTGACACTGTAGGTTACACATTGAAAGTCAATACAATCAGTAGGATGAGTCATCTAATAAGCAACATAAACATGCTAGGATTACAGAAATTTGAACAAAGCAAAAAATATTAGAATGATAGGTTAATAATGTAGAAAACAGTATTACAGAAGTAGAAAATAATGTGGTGGGAGCAGGATAATACATGAAGCATACAGATAATGCATCAAACCTCTCTGGCTGTGCCACTTCACACTGCAAGTGGACCTCCCATGATGAAATGCTCTTCTATTTTTTATTTTTTTAAAAAAAAAAAAATCCCCTCCACTTAGAGAAGTCTGGATTAGATCCCTTCTTCATGACATCCAGCTTTCTATGTCTGTGATGTTATTTTAGTATGAAGGAACATTTGCTTCAACACCTCAGTGACAACTAGTCCTGACATAGCATACGGACCACCAACTCCTTGGCAAAGAATCTGAGGAGACTAGAAATAAATGTTTGAAGAATTTTTGTTACAAAAATAACTGTTGATGTTAAAAAGAGACAAACCTGCATTTTGAGACTGTATAATGGCACTGCCTATATATCATGCTTTGGGTTTTGTTTTTGCTCTCTGTGTATATTCAGTAAAAAGAAAGAGATCTTTAGAATGTCACTATAATATAGTGGGTTCAATGCAATGAAGAGGCAAGGCGGTAGTGATCATAGCTCTTTATTAGGTACAGCAACGTATAGGGCTGCACTCTAAGACTGGATAACTGGGGCCACAGGCCAACTATATACAACTCAGGGTTCCCGTGCAGGCACGTTATTGGATCATTCAAACCAGCCGGGGGCCCGTGATTGGAGCAGGGCAGCAAAGATTTGGATCCTGCTGCCCATTGTTCCTTAGTCCCCAAGCTCAGTCCTTCTGGCTCCAATGAGCCCAGCAGGAACACCCCTATCAGTCTTCACTTTGGTCCGCATATACAACAGTCACTTTATATGTTTTCTTGTCTGATACTGCTCTAGTGATATTTTGTTTTTCTCTGTAGTAATGTTTTGTATAGCTATTTTTGTGTATTTAAGTTTTTGTTTCAAAATTATATAGAGACTTAATAGAAAAGAGGTTTGAGCTTCATATTCTGAGGCAAAAAAAAGATCTGTCCATTGGATCTGTAATAAAATATATTAATTCCAGATAATATCTATTAATAAACTAAATTTAGAAATACAGCCCCTGTACAAACAAACATGAGTACAAAACAAAACAAACATGAGTACAAAAGAGATAATTAGGACATATCTAAACACCTCATAGAACACAGAAATGGCTGCAAGTCTTAGTGAACAAGCTTCAAATACTGAACAAACACTTCTAAAATCAGAACCCTCACATACAAGCAGGCCAGGCTCAGAAGACAAAGGCTAATCACGAAGAACACAGACTTCCAATTACAATATGAAATAAAATGAAACTTCAGCAGAAACTTGTCTCATCTTGCCTCTTACCCATTGAAGAGTTCCATTTTGGGAAGCTTAAAATGGGTTCCAATCCAAGTTTTCCAAATGTGTGCTTCCTTAGTGCAAAGTCAGTCTACAAGATTGCAAAGGACTGGCCTTAAACCAGGATGGCTATCCTCCCTGGAAGTAGAAACCATGGAGAATAAGGAGAAGTGAACCTCCTCTCAAGCATAAAGCATACAGGTCTCCCTCTGTGAAACCTAGGGTTGCCAAGTCCACTTCAAGAAATATCTGGGGACTTGGGGGTGGAGCCAGGAGACATTGTGGGTGGAGCCAGGAGCAAGGTTGTGACAAGCACAATTGAACTCCAAATGGAGTTCTGGCAATCACATTTAAAAGAATAGCATACCTTTTAAATGCTTCCCCTCAATTTGAAATGATGGATAGGGGCACCTTCTTTTGGGGTTCATAGAATTGTACCCCTGGTCCAATCTTTTTGAAACTTGGGGGGTATTTTGAGAAGTGGCACTTGATGCTATGCTGAAAATCTGGTGCCTCTATCTCAAAATACAGCTCCCCCAGAGCCCCAGATATTCACAGATCAATTCTCCATTATTTCCTATGGGAATCGGTCTCCATAGGGAATAATCTCAACAGATATGTCCCCCCCACCGCTTTCTGATGACCCTGAAGCAGGGGGAGAGCCTCCAACCAGGGGATCCCCTGCCCCCACCTTGGGATTAAGCAATCCAGGGTATTCTTGAAGCTCCAACAGTGCAACATTATATAAATATGAAACATACATTTGATGAGATTAAATACACAGTAGTGTATGCCCTTAAAGGACACCAATATAACGTTGAAAACGCCACAAGGATTTTGCTACAGAAAAAGGCGTTTTTCATACATAAATTCCGTACTACGCCTCCTACGGGACTAAATGCTTCTTTAGATTTATCTGTTTTTGTTTAAAATTATTTTATATGTTGTTATGAAGCTTTAGGGTGGGGTAATTGACACCACCTGTGGTATTCTGTTTAATGAATGATGGGAAGTCTGTGGTAGAGAACCTTTGCGTGCAGATTATGAGTGGAGCATGAAGCCAGTGAGAGCAGTTGCCTGAGCACGGGGTGAGATTCTGTAACCGTTGACGTGCATAAAGTATATTATTTTGTTTATTTAAGATAGTTTGTTGATATATTTATTAATTTGTGATATTGTTAGTTCCTAGTATAATAATGCAGCCTGTTGAAGTATAAATGAAACACGGGAATAGCCAGAACCGTGTTGCTGCACCGGGTGGACAGCAGACTGCTGGCTGAAGGAATTTGATCATATGGTACTTCCTGCAGGTAGAAGCTATACTGGACAGCAGGAGTTGGTACCTTTCATCGAATTTGGCATCCAGGAATGGATTTTTTTTGATTTTTTGGAATGAAATGGACTCTGAAAAATTCTGAAATAACTTATAAGGACACAAGCTTGTTGGTAAAAGGTTACGTGAATAAATATTGTAACATAAGTGTTTGCAGTATATTGTACACAGCTTTGGTTCTATGTGTTTAATTACTCACTTGGGGATTGGCAACCCTAGTGAAACCCCTGGCCAAATTCTAAACATCAAACTGAATTCTGGCTGCCCATAATGCAAATGAAATACATTTCAGCAGGTTGGCTCATCAGCCTTCCAATTTCAGCAAGTTGACTCATCAGTCTTCCACAACCCCCATACTAGCACAAAGGCATTATGGTATGTTACCTCAAGCATCAGCGGAGGCTTTGGCAATGTATGTATTTTTGTTTTGAATTACTATTGGAGGGCTGTGATTCAGGTGGTCTGAAGATGCTGGTTAAATCCCAGTAAGAACCATTACCTCCCCACCCTCCTCAGGGTATGGGTAAAACCCTCATCCGGGTTTTTTTCTATTCCATTCTCCCCTGGTTGTTTCCTCCTTTAAGGTTTTCATCTCTTTCAAGGGACAGATATCATCCAAGATCTTTACAATGATGTTTTAAAAGGTGACCAAGAGAGCTGAATTTAATAGACAGCTTAATATCTGTGAACTCACAATAACCCCTGGAAGAGAGCAGGCCAGCCACATGATTGACTGCAACAATTATGCTTAGGGACCTCTCTTATTGCGGGAACCTTGCTATTAATTATTTTTATTAAAGTTCACTTTTCGCATCATTTGAATTCTTCCAATGAGTCTTGGTACATTTGGTCTCCGATAGCCTGATAATATTAGATTATAGCACTGGGACAATATATAACTCCTTGTTTATATATCCAATATCATGCAGCTAGACAATGCATCATCCAGGAAAATTGTTTTCCCCCCATGACAAATGACCATCTTTATACTATTATCCTCTAAGCATCATAGGGACATTCATTATCACAACATTTTCAAAATTTTGGCTTGTGGATAGGATAAAGAGCGATGATAATAAAGATAAATGCAATGTGAAATCAAATAGTTAAGAGCTGTAGCATGGGGCCATTTTTTTTTTACTATGAGTGTATGTCACAGTGCATGATATATCAAACTATCTAAATATGCATCTGTTATGTACACATCATGTCTTTTCCCCCCTGTTATATTTCTATTTTTCCATGAAATCAGAAAATACCCCAAGGAGCATTTGAGATTAGAACCTGCATTCTATCCCAAGTTGCCTTCGTTCACCTTTGTTCTATTTCATGCTGCTCTTAGTATTATATTGACCAAGTACTAACCCTTATAGGAATCATCTTTAATAAAGTGATGACCCATTTGTATGAATGTTAATTCTCAGAGTCTTACAGTAGAAACAGTATAACTGGCAAAAGATGGTGGCCATTTTGGAGTTAATTGAGAGACATTTTTACTTTGCTTTGAGATGGAATAATTTGGAGAAAGGGATGCCATTCCCCAGTTGTGGTATGGGATCCCATGGTTTTTCAGACTCCTGCCTGCTGCTGGCAACCTGGCCATCAGGGGAACATCCCGACCCCAAGTGCAGCATACTGATGTCATATAAAAGCGATGTGATCATGTTGGTGATGTTGCATGGTGACACTGTTTTGGGGGCAAAACTCTATTGTTTGAGGGTCACTTTACCATAGAGGTTTGCCCAAAAAAGCAGAGCATCACTACACAATGTTACTGACATGATGATGCCACTTCTGCATGAAGTCAGCATGTCATGGCGCTCCACCACTGCTCCCAGAAAGTTCTTCTCCCTCCCTCACTGGTGCAGTCCTTGGACCTGGTAACCCTTCATTTTCAGTTAGTGGTGGGAGCTGGCTGGAGCTTCCAAGCAGTCAGAGTATGTGTGTTGAATGTAACATTAGAATTAATCAAGGCACATACAGAGAAGTGTATGCTGCACACAGATTGGATATGCATTCATTGTGACTTGTGAACAGGCCTTTTGAAAGAGCAAGTTAGGTATTGCAGGTAGTTCAGCAGCTAACTATACCAGGTCTGCCTCAGGAAGAGAACAATTAAAAAATTACTGTGGAAATGATATTGTCTGTGTCTTATTATTTTGTGAAATATATTATTACAACAATGAAGTACTAATTGCAAACATCAGATACAATAAATACATGAGAAGTCATAAGTACAATGAAATCACATCACAAAATATATTGCTCCATAGATTAGAAATTAATCAATCTCAGACACATTTTACATCATCACAGATACCCCAATCAATACATATCTGACCTCCAATTCAGCTGTAAATATAATACACAGAAACTTAGTTCTCTGCTGCAGTATCAAATGAAGCCATCAGAGGAGGGTAAATAGTAACCATCAGCAGACTGGCAATTGATCTGTGGCCAGTTTCAAATTCTTTCTCAGCTGATAGGAAAGTAAAACAGTATCCTCATATCCAGCATATAATGTCTCTATAAGGAAAATTAAATTCAATATGGAGCGCAACAACCTCTTGGATTCATAACATGCTTTTCTCTTGCTGCACATCAACCATGGGGCTTGTGATCTGCAGGGTTTTAAAAGTTTCGTGCTTGCACATGTGCATAGGCAACTATGTGAATGAGTGAGGTTCCAGTTTTTCAAAATGGCCACCGTGGATACCTGCCCAGGGGCTATTTGATCTAAAATGTAACCTTAATAAAGATGTAAACTCACCTGCATAGCACTTTAACAGTTGAAGAAAAAAACCCTCACACTCATGGTCCAAAATAAGGATTTCTCTGTGTGAATGCTCACACTTATGAAAAGATCATCTGGCATTTATGTGGTTATGTGCATATCTCTTTACTTTAATTATGGTCGACAGATTAAGAAAATGTATTACCAAAGTAATTCATCTAGACCAAAACATATTACCAAAACTAAACTTTCTGTTGCAAACAATTCCAATTTCGATTCCTGAAAAGACTCTGAGTGACAAAAGCAAACAAATTTATATGGAATGGTAACAAGCCAAGAATAAGATTTAAAGCACTGCATGATAAGAAAAGAGGGCATATGAGCATATGAAGCTGCCTTATACTGAATCAGACCTTTGGTCCATCAAAGTCAGTATTGTCTACTCAGACTGGCAGCGGCTCTCCAGGGTCTCCAGCTGAGGTTTTTCACACCTATTTGCCAGGACCCTTTTAGTTGGAGATGCCAGGGATTGAACCTGGGACCTTCTGCTTACCAAGCAGATGCTCTACCATTGAGCCACCGTCCCTCCCTTAGAGAGAGCTTGGCAATAGCTAATATTAAATTATATTACTAAACTGCAGGCTTAGTTTGGATATCGGATTGGATTAGAAATACAAATGAAATAATTTAAAATTTTCATATCTTGACAATGGACTACATAGTTATCAGGGGATCAAAAAATCAATATAAAATATTTAAAATACGGGGGTTGCTAAAAATAATAATCAGTCCCTCAGTTTCATTGGTAGTGTGACCAATAGATGCTTATTAAGAAAAACACACAAGAAAAAATAATTACTTTATAACTTATGGTGATATGATAAATCTACAAGGCAAAATTAAGCCATGGCAAGAAATTAAACAAGAAGGGAAGGAGATACAATGGTGGAATTACTTTCAAATTGCTTCTAGATTTCAAAAAGACATTTGTATAAAAAGAAATGTTATAAAAGAATTGATAGAATTTGAAAAGATCTAAAGATAATCTATTATGGCGGAGCAGTTTCAAGCTTTCTTGGAAGATACATCTGTCCTTGATTCCTTCCAGTCTAACTTCCGCACTGGTCTTGGGATGGAGACTGCTCTGGTTGCCCTCACAGACAATCTTAGAAGGCATCTGGATCAAGGCGGGTCAGTGCTGTTATTACTTTTAGATCTTTCTGTAGCATAATTGACACGGTCGATTATGATCTAATGACCCACCACCTTGCCGATATTGGAGTCCATGGGGTTGCCTTACAGTGGTTTTCCTCCTTCCTCTGTGTTCGGGGACAAAGAGTAGCGATCGGTGAGCAGACCTCCCTGAGTCACTCACTAGAGTATGGTGTACCACAGGGGGCTATTCTCTCACTGATGATGTTTAACATCTATATGTGCCCCCTTGCCCACATTGCCAGAGGTTTTGGGCTGGGTTGTCACCAGTATGCAGATGACACACAGTTCTATCTGCCGATAGATGGCCACCCAGACTCTGCCCCGACCATCTAACCAGGGTGCTGGAAGCAGTGGCCAGTTGGCTGCAACTGAGCTGGCTGAAGCTTAATCCAACTAAGATGGAGGTTCTGTACTTGGGTCGGGGGGGGGGGGCTAAGATCGGGCATCCAGCTCCCCACTCTGGATGGTGCATCTCTTGTGCAAACCCAGAAAGTGAGAAGCTTGGGTGTGATACTGGATGCCACACTTTCTAAGGAGGCCCAGGTCACAGCTGTTGCACGATCTGTCTTTTACCATCTTCGGCAGGCCAAACAACTAGCACCCTATCTGGCCCCTTGGGATCTTGGGACTTAGCTACAGTGATCCATGCAACAGTCACTTCCAGGCTAGACTATTGTAACTCGCTCTACGCAGGCTTGCCCTTGAGGCTGATCCGGAAGCTCCAGCTGGTGCAGAATGTGGCAGCACAATTTGTAAGCCAAAATGCCCTCAAAACGAGGTTGGGGAATTAGTTAGGTGGGCACCTGGCTCACTCGGAATCTTTTTACCAATGTATACAAGGTTTAACCAACCAGAGAGTGATGCTTAAATAATGAGACTAATTTAATAAAACCAATTACAATTTATTGAGAAAAATATAGTCTTCCATACAAGATTAAAACACATATACAATCACACATTCATACAGTCCTAGGAAATATAGATAGATCGATAAGGGAACATAAAAGGGTGGACATACAGGGTGATATTACCTTTCGTAGTCTTCGAGGAAGGCTCCAATGGCGACAAGTGAGGGAATGGGTAAAGGACCCGAAACTGATCAGGAATCGGGGATGGATCTATGCAGCAGAAGGTGGGATACTGCTAGAAGCACACCTGTGGGTAGCTAGTCCACAGGTTATAAGGACTCTCTTGAGCCCTCAGGGGATGGGAGGTATCAGGGAGGAGAAAGGGGAGGCTCTGCAATGACCATGAAGGCTGGACATTTGCAGAGCCAATGGTGAGTTCCTTGGTTGTGCCTAATTGGGTACCTGTCTTGACCAATGAGCTTGCCTGGATCCTGGGCACCTGGAAGAATGTCCAGATTGCAACAGGGCCTGGGGCGGCTCCAAGGTATCAGTCGGGAAGAAGAATGGAAATGGCTGAATATTTAAGATTAAATGGGCTTATCTGGGAAGGTGACAATAGGGAATCAAATATTGACCTAGGTATCCCCGGTATAGACAAAAGACTTGGTTTTGACAGGAGATGGTCTTCCTCTTATCCCATCATCGTCTGAGTAGGAGCCTTTGTCCAGGGTTTTGACAGACAAAAGGAGCAACAGTTGAGCTGTTAATCCATTCATGGGACAGACGGGTTGCTTGCGGGCTAAAGGTGACACAGGGTGTGTATGTGAGCCTTCCACTATGCGGGAATGAAGTCCAGCCTGGCGGGAAGATGGCTACGAGTAGTGTTAGCATTACACGGTGGATTCCATGTTCAGCGCTGCATAACCGGTCGCCTGGATAGCTCCGTGGCGGCGCAGCTTCTTCCGCTCCATGGCTAGCCCAAGCGGTGACGGGGAAACGTCCGTGTGTGTTAGCAAGCACTCTGTACCGGGTTAGAATGCCTGCATAACTTGTGGCTGCTTGTACACATAAGTCCCTTTAGGTTCCTGGATAGTTTTGCCCACACTCTCTGGCCAGACGTGTGCGAGCTCACTTCTCCAGGCCCCCTGGCAACCCTACTGATGACTATGATGTTCAGGAAAAGAGGGGGCTTTTCCTCACAGATTGCTGTCTGAATCACATGTGTGGGCGAGCCGTTGGCCGATGCGGCGCAGTTTGCACTAGCTACCAATCGAGTACCGGATCCACTTTAAGGTTTTAGTACTGACATTCAAAGCCTTGCACGGTCTGGGACCGGCATACCTGTGGGACCGTCTCTCCCCACATGAGTCCCAGAGGTCATTACGATTGGCCAGCCAACATCTTCTGACCATTCCTGGCCCGAAGGACGTCTGGCTTGCCTTGACCAGAGCCAGGGCTTTGTCCCTGGCCCCAACCTAGTGGAATCAGCTCCCTGTGGAGGTTCGGGCCCGCCAAAATTTGTTGCCATTCTGGAGGGCCTGTAAGACAGAGCTGTTCACCGGGCCTATGGCTGAGGCAGATGGCTGTCTATTCATTTAAATGGGCCCCCCTGTACTGATTGCACTGATACCATAAAACCAATATAGCCGAGGTTTGAACATCTAGGTTGGGACAAGTACGCCTAATCGATCTGTCTATACCATCTATGCTGCCTTAACTAATGTGAGTTGTGCCTTAATTGTTTTACCTTTAAACTGTTTTAATTGTTCTTAAACTATTTTGATTGTTTTATTATGTTGGAAGCCGCCCTGAGCCCATTATGGGAAAAGGTGGCCTATAAATCTACGGAAATAATAAATAAATAAATTAGAATGAATCTACAAATTATTTCTTCGATTTGATGCTGAGGAACAAGTAAAATCATGCATGATTAAGTGGATGAAAAATTTTGGTGAGGTAATATCATTTCAATGCTGGGAAAACCTACAGACAAAGGCATCAGATTCACAGCCTGTCAAGCATTAAGAGAAAATTGATACAAGATGTTTTATCAATGGTATGTCACTCCAAACGATATTGAAAAGATGCATAAGACTGTCAAAGGGTCCTGCTGGACATGTAAGGAGGCTGAAGACACTTTTTACCATATGTGATGGACCAGTAACAAGACAAAGAGATACAGGGAATATATGCATGCAGAACTTTTTAAAAATTAAAAATTAAATTTCCAATGAAACCTGAGACTATGCTATTTACCAGACAATATAGAAAGAATGTCACAATATTTATTTAGATATATGTTAATAGATGCCAGAGTAACATTTACAATGAAATGGGAAACAGAAGAATATTCAATGACAGAGATTTGGGAAGAAAAAATAGCTGACTATGCAATAGTGGCAAAATTAACTATGTAAACAAAAAACACTTAAATAATATCATCAGAAATGGCAAGCTTATTATTTGTATTATGGAAATAATTAAGTCAAATAATTAATTTGCTTAATGGGAAAACTGAACCTATTTGATTGTAAGAGTAGAGGAAAACATTGATTAAAGTTTTAATCCCCTTACTTAATACTCTAATAAGCATTTAAAATATAGGAGGAGAAGGAGAAAAAGAAAAAGAGGAGGAGATTGGATTTATATCCCACCCTTCACTTGGAGTCTCAGAGTAGTTTACAATCTCCTTTCCCTTTCTCTCACAACAGACACCCTGTGAGGTAGGTAGGTGGGGCTGAGACAGCTCTTTTGAGAACTACTCTTGAAATAACAGCTCTTTCAAGAACTGTGACTGACCCAAGTTCACTCAGCAGGTGCATGTGAAGGAGTGGGGAATCAAACCCCATTCTCCCATGGGCCTAACCACTACACCAAACTGACTCTAATGAGATTTACAGTATGATAAATGATTGAAATAATTTGTAGGTTATAATGAAAGCTCAAACAGCATTAATATTTATCTTAATACTAGAAATGTAACTTTTAATTTTTTATTATTTCTTCATTAAATAACTTAAACATCTTGTTTAAACTTTTAAAGAGAGAAAATACTCTGGAATATTATTATGAAGTTTTACTATCTGCACCTTTATTTGAAAAATATATTTTTATTAATATAGCTGACTTCCTTTGTTGCATGTAGTTATTCATGATAACTGTAAACTTTTTGATGAATTTTTATTTCTCCTAACTCCTTTTTCCTTCTGTATCCCAACCTTCTTTTAAGATTTTTTTTAAAGAAATAAAAAAACTCCAGCAAAACCTGTAATTTAGCAACTGTAGCTAAGGCTTTTACTATTATGTCTGTTTGGGGTTTAGTGTAGGAAGTGCAATTTCCCCCACCAAATTATAGGAGACAGCCCCAAAGGGCTGAAAGTGAAACACACGGAACATAGGTTAGCTCTTCAGATACCAACGCCTAAACCATTTAGGGGACAAGCCTAAACAGATCTACTCAAAAATAACTCCCAGTTATTAAGTGGACTTACTCCCAGGAAAGTGTCCTTAGGATTGCAGGACTTTATGGCCAGGGCATTGGAGGCCATTGCTGATTGACTGAAATAGAGTTGATTGAAATTAAATCCATCTATGACAGTAGTTCTGTGCCTGAACTGTGGCGGGATTAGGCTTGCCAACCCCCAGGTCCCAGCGGGCGTTCTTCTGCTTTCCCAGGCTGCTTCCCGCCCCCAGTCAGTTGGCCGGCGTGGGGAAGCCCCGCCCCCAGAGGACCATGTGCGTTTCTACCTCCGGAGGCTCCAGTCTCCAATTGAAAGGCTTCCTTTTGGGATGGTGTGTCTGTGTTGCTGTGAAGAAGTTGGCAGCAACTCATGAGTAGAAAGGCCAATCCCCTGCTTCAGACTCGCCAGAAACGGGGTGGGGGAGGGAATGTCTGCTGAGCACTTCATTATTCTCTATGTGGAGATTGATTCTCATTTTTTTTTTAAATTTTACCGTTTTATTTACACTTATACAAGAACATTTTACATACATACATTATACAGATTGAAGGTGCTTGTGGAATATACAAACATAAGCATTCCTTATTAAATTATCTTGACCTTATTTCCAGTAGCTTTATTGTCTTGTTAATAAATCTTCCCTCCATTATCTTACTTATTAAGCCAATCGTAAAATTTTCTCCATTTTTCAATTGCATCCGTTCTAGATAAGCCTCTTATCATATTAGACAGAATATCCATTTCTGCGACATTAAAGATTTTTTGTATTAACTCGTCCTTTGGAGGTATATCTTTCTGTCTCCAAACTTTTGCAAACAAAATTCTAGCAGCCGTTAGGATATAGACTGTGATATATTCGTCTTCTCGTGGTATATTATCTCTAACCAAAGACATAAGCATTGTCTCTGCTTTCAAATGTATATTTACCTTTAATATCTCTTTTAATAAATTGTAAACCATCACCCAATATTTTTGTGCTAAGTCACATGTCCACCAACAATGAAAAAATGTACCTATCTTCACTTCACATTTCCAACACTTCGGTGAGACCGCAGACTTAATTTTACTTAACCGAAATGGGGTAAAATACCACCTGTGGAACATTTTGAAAAAATTCTCTCTAAAATTCACCGGTTTGATTATTTTATAATTATTTTTCCATAAGGTGTCCCATTGGTCTATCGAAATATTTTTCTCCAAATTCTTCGCCCACCTTATCATAGTCTCCTTGACCACTTCGTCTTCTAGTTCCATTTGTAAGATGTAATTATATACCCTCTTAATTAATTTATATGGGCCTGAGAGTATTAGTTTGTCAAAATCAAAATTCTGCCTTGTGAATCCTAGAATTTTGTCTCTATTATATTTTGCCGTAATCAACACCCTTGTCCACCAATCTATCTTCACTCCCTGACTATCTAACTCCTCCTTATTTTTTAACTTATCCATGTCGTCGAGTAGATCACTGTATCTAATTGGTTTAGTGTACTCCCATAATTGAGGCTGTACAGAGGCTTCTTCAGGAGAGATCCATCTGGGAGTCTTTCCCCCATAAATCTTATTCTTCATCTTGAGCCAACCTACCAAAAGGGACTTCCGGATCAAATGGTTTTTAAAGTACGTCTGAGGTTTCCTTAAGTACCAGAGGTTAGCATGCCAGCCGGCTTGGAGGTCAAAACCTTCTATCGCTAATATACGCTTATTCTCTAAATGTATCCATTCTTTTAGCCATAGAGTCACGCAAGCTAAATGATATACTTCCAGATCTGGAAGAGCCAAACCCCCATTTAACTTCTTGTCCAATAAAATTTTCCATTTGATTCTGGGTTTCCTGCCCTGCCATATGAAAGCTCTGAGCTGCTGATTAATTTTGACAAAGAACGGCTTTCTAACAGCGAAGCATACCATTTGTAACAAAAACAAAATCTTAGGTAATATACACATCTTAATCAGGGCTGCCCTTCCCATAAAAGACAGTCCTAAATTATTCCATTTTTTAAACAATGTTTCCGTCTCTTTTAATAACGGTGTGAAATTATTTTCGTAAATATTACTGCATCTGTTTGTTAAGATTACACCTAAATATTTTATTTTTTGTTCTAATTTGCAGCCCATCTTTTTCTCAAGTTCACGAGATGCTAAATCGGACATGTTTTTCGTTAAAATCTTCGATTTCTGTTTATTTACTTTTAAACCTGCTACCTCACCGTACTCAGTTAATTCTTTTAAAGCCTCCTCAACAGACTCTAGAGGATCTTGAAGGATTAAAGCCATATCATCTGCATAAGTCAATACTTTATATTCCTCTCCTTTTGCTTTAACTCCTTTAATTTTTGCGTTTATCCTAATTGAATTATTCAGAACTTCCAAAGATAGTATGAATAGAAGGGGGGATAGCGGGCAACCCTGTCTCGTACCCTTCTCAAGTATTATCTCATCTGTTAAGTCTCCATTGACCACTATCCTAGCTGTTTGCTTATCATAGATCGCATGAATATTTTTTACAAAGTCTCCTCCACAGTCCAGTTTCTTAAAAATTTCAAACAAAAAATTCCAATCAAGATTATCAAAAGCTTTTTCCGCGTCAATAAAAATAAAGGCCGCCTGCTTATCCCTGAATAAATCCAGATACTCCAAAATGTTAGCTAGAATACGAATATTTGTTCGTATATATCTAGATGGTAAAAAACCCGTTTGATCTGGGTGGATTATATTATTTAAAATCTTTTTCAACCTATTTGCCAAAATTAAAGAATAAACTTTATAATCGACGTTCAATAAAGATATTGGACGATAAGATCTGATATCATTCGGTTGTCCATCTGTTTTAGGTATAAGTGTCACATTACTATGTTTCCAAGAATCAGGTAATTTTGCAGAATACCAAACCTCCTGAATTAAGTTTTTAAATTGCATAATTAACAGATCTTTAAAAGTAATATAATATTCTGCAGGGATGCCGTCAGGACCTGCCGCTTTGTTCTTCTTTAACTTGGACCAGGCTTCTTCTATTTCAAACATAGCGATTGGTTCATTTAAAATTTTTATTTTATCTTCCGGTATCTTCATCAAAGACTTTCTATTTAAATAAGCCTCCTGATCTTCTTTACGTATCTCAGCCTTTTTATATAAGTCTACATAAAAATCTTTTATTATTGTCTTTAAATCTTCCAGGCGGGATTTAACTCTTCCTTCCTTATCCATTAGAACTTTAATTATTTTTTTTTTCTCTTTCTTTCCTAATTCTATGAGCTAGCCACTTTCCTGGCTTATTTGCATTGTCAAAATATTGTTGCTTGGAATAAACTATTTTCCTTTCCATTTCTTCCAGCATGGCTAAGTGGAGTTTGTGTTTTAAATTCCGCACTTCCTCTTTAATTACCTTTTGTAGAGGATTTACCTTTAATTGAGCTTCCTTGTTTTTAATTAGGTCGGTTAACTCTATCCTTACTCTAGCATCTTCCCGTCTCTTATTCGCTAAAAAATTTATAACCAACCCTCTAAAGTACGCCTTACTTGTTTCCCACACTGTTGTGTGCGATAACCCATCCTGTGTATTTATTTGAAAAAAGAAAGTCATTTCTTTCTGTATAAATTCCACAAACTTCTTATTTTTGGTCAAATTATGATACATTCTCCATCCAGCTTTTCTCTCGTTACTTTTCATTTCACACATTACCGGACAATGGTCCGCAATCGTTGATGGAAGAATTTCTGCCTCCTGCACTGTTTTAACCATACCAACTGAAAGCCACATCATGTCAATTCTTGACCAAGATTTATGCCTGTTCGAAAAGTACGTATAATCCCGTCTATTTGGATTTAAAATACGCCAAATATCTACCAGACCATAATCTTCAACCAATTTAACAAAATTATGAGGAAAGATACTACTTCCTTTCCTTTTGACTTTCTTTTTAGCATTATTCCCAGAACTTCTATCCAAATGTGGGTCATTTACTGCATTAAAATCCCCTATTATGCATACATTTTCATATTCACAGTTTCTCACCTTCTGACATAGATCTCTATAGAATGGACCCTGTAAATCATTGGGTGCGTAAACATTTATTAAAAGAAATTTTTCATGCTGTTTAACAATTTCTATACCCTGGAAACGAGCATCCTTCCCTTCAAAAATTAACTCCGCTTGAAAATCACCTTGAATGTATGTTACCAATCCTCTTTTTTTTTTCCCCTCCTCAGAGGTACATATAGCTTTCCCCAACCCTTTACTAACTAATAAATGTTCATCCTTTTTTTTTATATGGGTTTCTTGTAAACATATGATGTCAGCCTTAAATTTTTTAAGTTGGTAAAAAACACGTTTCCTTTTTTGGGGGGAGTTAAGACCGTTTATGTTTACTGAAATAATCTTCATTTTATTTATTATGTCTTATTTCAATATTCTATTCACTCTGTCCACTGAGCTTTTTTCTTTTTCTGTAACCTGGTTTCTCTATAAGAACTTTCTTCTTCTTGGCCTACTTCTCCCTCCTCCCGTTCCTTTGTATATAAAACCAATTCCTTCTGTGTAGCTCTCTCCTCCTGTTCTTTGTGGTTTTTAGACCACACCTTTCTTTGCCAATCTTTCGTATATTTATTAATAAATTCCTCTGACTTGAAGACGGAATCTATTCTAAATCTGGAATTGGCGTAGGTAAATAACAGTCCTTCCGGAGTTAACCATCTATACGCTATGCCTTTCCCCTGCAATAGCTCAGCTAACTTTGAATAGTCTCTTCTTCTACTCCGTATTGACCAGGGCACTTCTTTCATGATTTTAATTTGGGCTCCTTTTATCACTAATTGCCTATCTTTCACTTCCCTCCAGACCTTTTCCTTAATTACCTTTCGAGCAAACCTCACATGTATTTCCCGCGGGAGGTCATTCTTTTTCGCGTATAATGTGTTGACTCTATAGATGTTATCAATCTCCTTCTCCACTTCTTCAGTCTCTACTCCTATAATCTCCATAAGCGCTTCTGCCATTATTTTCCATAAACACTCACTTTTTTCCTCTGGCACATTTAGAAATCTGAGCACATACTCAGCTTGTCCCATTTCCATCTGGGCTATTTTGTTGCTTAATTCTAGTTGTTTTTGCTCAAGATCTCCCATTTTACTTTCCGTCTGTTTCAATTTATATTCTATTGATTTAGTTATCTTCACCACTTCTAGAACGTCTTTTTTGGTTTCAGTAAATTTATTATCTAAGCCATCAAATTTTTCACCTAATCTTTCTATCTGTTTAGATAATGAAGCCTGCAATTGGTTAAGTGCCTCAGCAAAATTCTGCTGTATTTCTTTAATTGACTCCTGTGCTATTGCAGCACCAACTGTCTTAGGCTGCCCAGGAGAGGCCTTAAATTTCCCCTGTTGAGACATCCTGCCAACCTATATTGATACGCTGACCTTAATCTATCCAAGAGTTTGTTTCTCTGCACCTAAACTGTTTTCTTTACTCTAACTATCGTCAAACAGTATGCAGCCTATCAGTTCTCAAACATTAATTAAAATTCACTATCTTAAGTTATCTTAATTTACATACATATTCAGTAGCTAACAGTCCAGAGCAATATGAAAAATTTGACCCAAAAGAAGGTGTAACCAAAACTCAGGCAGCCTCACAGTCCAGGAAAATATAACAAAGTCTTTCTTCTTGGAACTTCCACAAAATTAATCTTCAGTAAGGTACCCAATCCGTCGCTTATCATCTTTAAAGTACTATAACTCACATTAATTACTTATAAGTTCTCTTTTCCTTTCTTCAATAAATCAACTACGCCGGCTATTTATGTTGCTCCTTAAAGTGACCGCTCCAGAATAGCCCAAACCATTGCTGTGCTTTCCAAATTTGCAATTGCAAACTTGACTCTTCTGAGCCACCGTCGTATCTTCACTCCAACCTCCACCCTCCGACAACGCCCCAGAGTCCGAAGGCAATCCACCGAGAGTCTCAGGGCAAATGGCCGTCAATTAACTTCACCAACAGTCCGACAGCTTTACAACTCTCCTCCACCAAAGAGAAAGGAAAAAACCGTCCACTTATTCATCATCTAGTCGCCTTCTTTCCCGTTGCCACAGCCGCTGTCACCACCGACCAGTATTAACGTGCCGATCCACACCTCCTCCCTCTGCTCACTCACCCACGAACAGGGCAGGGAAGACTCATTAAACAGCAGGGAAAGAAAAACAAAAAAACCCCAAAAAACACCTTCAATTGAAGTCCTCTAAACCAGCACCACCCGGGTGCTCGAAAGGGAGAGAATAGAAGTTCGTGCCTCTATCACCCAACCTCCACACAGCACCTCCGTGGACCGGTGGCTGGAGCTTATTCGTCTTCCGACGCTTTCGGTCTTCGGGAAAATAAGGTAGGGGGATTTACGGAGAACCAGCTGGCTCTTCCTTTCCCCTCGCCCCTTCTATGTACTCTCGCCCTCCAACAGGGTAAGTACGGACCTAATACAGGCCCCCCTAGAAGACTGATATTCAGCAGGCTTCAGAGCCCGTCCAAAACACTGCCGCTCCGCTCCGCCATCAAACCGGAAACCGAGATTGATTCTCATAGGGTATAATGGGGAATTGATCTGGAGGTTTTGGGGGCTCTGGGGGAGCTATTTTTTTTAGGTAGAGGCACCAGATTTTTTGTATAGTATCTAGTGTCTCTCCTCAAAGTACCCCCCAAGTTTCAAAATGATTGGACCAGGGGGTCCCATTCTATGAGCCCCAAAAGAAGGTGCCCCTATCCTTCATTATTTCCTATGGAAGGAAGAAATTTAAAAAGGTGTGCTGTCCCTTTAAATGTGATGGCCAGAACTCCCTTGGAGTTCAATTATGCTAGTCACACCCTTGTTCCTGGCTCTGCCCCAATGTCTCCTGGCTCCACCCCCAAAGTCCCCAGATATTTCTTGAATTGGACTTGGCAACCTTAGGCGGGATGGAATTGGAAATTGGCTCCCTAACTTCAATGGCAGGGCTTTTTTTGAGCAGGAACGCATGGGAACACAGTTCCAGCTGACTCACTGTCAAGGGGTGTGGCCTAATATGCAAATTAGTTCCTACTGGGCTTTTTTGTAGAATGAGAATCTACTCAATGGGAAGTTGATAATGCCAATGCTGATGGTGAGGAGCCTGAATGTGATCTTGGGCATCTCACTTTCAATGGAAGCACAGGTCACAAATGTTGCCAGGTCTGCCTTTTACCTAGGGTTGCCAGGTCTGTGTTAGAAAATACCTGGAAACCTTGGGGGTGGATCCAAGAGAGGGCAGGGTTTGGGGAGGGAATGGCCTCAGCAGTTTCAGTGCCATAGAGTCCACCCTTCAAAGCAGCCATTTTCTCCAGGGGAGCTGATCTTTGCCGTCTGAAGATCAGTTGTAAAAGCAGGAGATCCTCAGGCCCCACCTGGAGGCTAGAAATGTTTACCATCTTCCATAGGTCAGGCAACTAGCTCCCCACTTCCCGCCCCCCCCCCCAATGACTTAACCACAATGATCCATGCATTGGTCATTTCTAGGTTAGATTGCTGTAACTTGTTCATGCAGGCTACCCTTGAAACTGATCTTGAAACTCCAGCTGGTTCAAAATGCAGCTGTGCATGTCCTCACGGGGACCTCAGGATAAGTACATCTACAACCTGTGCTTCACCAGTCACACTGGCTTCCAGTTGAATAGTGGATCAGATTCAAGGTTCTGGTATTAACCTTTAGAGCCCTGTGCCATCTGGGTCTGTCGTATCTGCAGGACTGTTTCTCCTGCTATGTCCCCCAAAGAGCTTTGTATTCTTTAGATTACAACTGGTGGACCTCAGCCTGAAGGATGTATGCTTAGCCTTGACCAGACCCAGGGCCTTTTGAACATTGGCTCTGGCCTGATAGAATAGTCTTCCAATTGAGATCAGGGCCCTAAGGAATCTGAATTAACAATTAGGCAAATGAGACACTTGCCTATGGGTCCCCAAGGCTTTTAGGGGTCCCGAGGCCAGTTTCCCCCCACGACCTTTAGCTAGTTTGCCTCTTCCTCCATTGGCCCCTTCCCCTCAGCTTGCCTGCCTCGTCTCCTCCTCATTGCTTCCCCCTTTGTCCACCCGCCCCCTCCCTCTCCGTAGCTTCCCTTATTGTTGCTACGCTGTTCATCCCCTTCACCTGACCCCTCCCCATTGTTTCCTTCTTTGTCTGCCTGCCCCGCCTCCTCCCCATCTGCCAGCCCAGCCCCAAGGAAACCCATCTCTGGAGGGAGAAAGCCGTTTCTGTGCTCGCCGGGCATGCAAGGCACTTTCGGCTGAGTCAGGCGGGAAGGAAAGGGAAGCCCTTGCAAAACTCCATCTGGGCTCTGGTTGAGTGGAAGGCAGCGGGCACAGGACACTCCCCCCACCCAGAAGCAGAAATCTGAATTGCCTGCAGCAAAAAAAAGTGAGAAAGCCAGCCAGGCAAGCTGCCTGCCCTTCAGCAGCTCCTCAACTCCAATTCTGCATCTGGCAGCGCCAGGCCAGCCAATACTTTAACTCCTGGGCGGAGCTGGTGGCTGCTTTTGCTGCAGGCTCCGCCCACTGTTTTAGTGGCAGGGAAGGAAAGGAGGGTGGCGACCAGAGTGACAGGGAGGGAAGAGAAGGGTCTTCTCTTCCTTCCCTGCTGCTCTTGCTACCGCCCTCTGTTCCCCGCCATTAAAATAGCCTGTGCAGAAGCAGCCCCACACCTCCCGGTGCAGTTAAAGGACCCGATGATCAGCTGCTTTGCGGGCCCTTTAACTAGCAGCGGGGCTGGGGCTGCTTCTGCCTCCAGACCCACACACTATTTTAATGGTGGGGAAGGGAGGGAGGATGGTGGTGGGGAGAGCAGCAGGGAGAAGAGGGAAGCTCTTCCTTGCCTGCCCCTCACCACCACCTTCCCTTCTCCACCATTAAAATAGTGCACTTCCTTCCTTTCTTCCTTCCTTTATTTCACAGAAGTAGAAGTTTATTTACTGCAAGTGTGGAGTAGTGGTTAAGAGTAGCAGGCTAGGTTCTGGGAGGCCTGGATTCAAATCTCTGCTCTGCCATGGAAGCTTGCTGGGTGACCTTGGCTTGGCCCAGTTGCACACACATTCTCAGCCTAACCTAATTGACAGGACTGTGGTAAGGATAAAATGAAGAAGAGAAGAATGATGTAAGCTGCTTTGGGTCTTTACTGGGGAGAAAGATGGGATATAACTTAAGTAAATAGATGACACAAAAATGTGTGAGTTTTTGAGGTTCACTGATGAAGAATTTGGAGAAAGCTTGAGCAATATTGGGAGTCATTTGGGTTGAACCTAATAAAACGTATAATGTGGCTATTGTTTTTGCATCCTAGATGAGGACTGTCACCTAGTTCAAAGGGTCCTTCCTTCCTTGCAGCTCTCAAACATCTGACATTCATATCTTGTGGCTCTCAAATATCTGACATTTATTCTATGTGGCTCTTATGTTAAGCAAGTTTGGTCACCCCTGCTTTATAGTCATTAGTAGACCATTAAAAGGCTAGGAGTCCTGGTTAGTGTGATGCTGAATATCTGAAAGACATCAGTCTCTGTGAACCCACATGCCATCAGTGTGCTCCTAAGATCAGTATTGATTAGTGTTGCCTTCCCTGACAGTGACAGAGCTGGCATCCAGATGCTCATAAACTTTTTCTGTATTGGCTCCACTTCTGTGGAATAAGCTCTTTGTGGAGCTAATAAGGATCACATCGCTGTTGGTCTTCAGAAGGACAAAATTGTTTTGTTTCTATGGACATTTTAAATGAAGGGGTTTTTTGTGTGTGTTTTGACACCTGACAGGTTTTATGTAAGATGTCTTTAGCAGTGGTCCCCAACCTTTTTGGCACCAGGGACTGGTTTTGAGGAAGACAATTTTTCCAGGGACCAAGGTGGGTGGGGGTGGGATGGTTTTGGGATGATACAATTGTGCAATTTATTAGTTTGGCATGGTAGCTAAGTGTGCAGACTCTTATCTAGGAAAACTGGGTTTGATTTCCCACTCCTCCACTTGCAGTTGCTGGAATGACCTTGGGTCAGCCATAGTTCCCACAGAGTTGTCCTTGAAAGGGCAGCTTCTGGGAGAGCTCTCTCAGCCCCACCCACCTCACAGGGTGTCTGTTGTGGGAGAGGAAGGTAAAGGAGATTGTGAGCCGTTATGAGACATTGAAATTTGGAGTGGAGGACAGGGTATAAATCCAATGTCATCTTATTATTATTACTACATTGTAATATATAATGAAATAATTATACAACTCACAGTCCGGTTGCGAACAGGCCACGGACTGGTACCAGTATCCAGCCTGGGGGTTGGGGGCCCCTGGTCTTTAGAAATATGTTACTGATTGCCTTAGGAGGAAAGGTAGGATATAAATGTTTTAAAATATAAATAGAAAGTACCCTGTAGTACATCGAATACTCTCACCTGAATATGAGGCACCTTTTACAAGAAATGGGTCACATGTGCCCCATACCAATATGAGAACCAATATTCAGTGCATTTTAGAGCACCTCCTTCCTATAGAATATGTATGCATGCTTACCTTTAAATAGGATGAATATCTGTTGAAGGTTATTTCTACTTGCAGTTGCAATCAGGGTAGTTAAAGAATAACAAAATAGTTGATGCTCCTTTTCCCACACTTTCTTTCCAGTGCATGCCAGATATTGTGAATTCTGTTCTGTGTTAGTCACTATGTGCTAACTATTCATCTTCAACATGAAATGTAAGCATATTCTCATATATGAGAATAACTTTCCGAGTCCTTACCAGCTATAGAGTCATAAAGTTGGAAGGGACCTCCAAGGTCATCTAGGAAATTCACAAATACGTACCCCTGAATTCACAGAATCTGCATTGCTGTCAGATGGCCATCTAGCCTCTGTTTAAAAACCTCCAAGGAAGGAGAGCCCACCACCTCCTAAGAAAGCCTGTTCTACTGAGGAACTGCTCTGTTAGGAAGTTCTTCCTAATGTTGAGCCAGAAACTCTTTTGAAGAAGAAGAAGAAGATATTGGATTTATATCCCGCCCTCCACTCTGAAGAGTCTCAGAGCAGCTCTTAATCTCCTTTACCTTCCTCCCCCACAACAGACACCCTGTGAGGTGGGTGGGGCTGGAGAGGGCTCTCACAGCAGTTGCCTTTTCAAGGACAACCTCTGCCAGAGCTATGGCTGACTCAAGACCATGCTAGCAGGTGCAAGTGGAGGAGTGGGGAATCAAACCCGGTTCTCCCAGATAAGTGTCTGCACACTTAACCACTACACCAAACATTGGTTCTGGTCCAACCTTCTGGGGCCACAGAAAACAATTCCACACCATCCTCCATATGACAGCCCTTCAAGTCCTTGAAGATGGTGATCATATCACCTCTCAGCCTCCTCCTCTCCAGGCTAAACATGCCCAGCTCCTTCAATCTTTCTTCATAGAACTTGGTCTCCGGACCCCTCACCATCTTCATCGCTCTTCTCTGGACCCATTCCAGCTTGTCTATATCCTTCTTAAAATGTGGTGTCCAAATCTGAACACAATACTCCAGGTGAGGTCTTACCAGAGCAGAGTAAAGCGATACCATCACTTCACGTGACCTGGACACTAGACTTCTGTTAATACAGCCCAATATTGCATTTGCCTTTTTAGCCACCAGTGCCTGCAGGCTGCAGCGGAGGCCACAGGCAGTGTGGTGGGTGCTCCAACTCTTGAGATAATTTGCGAGGGGCCCCCAAGATTTCAACTGCCTAGGGACCTCCACAGGGTTTAATCCGGCCCTGCTGCTACCATTCCACAAGGCCTGTAAACAGAGCTGTTCCACCAAGCTTTTGGCTGAGGTGGTGGACACCACATTAAATCACCCCCTTGCCCTACCCACCTGCTTAATGTCCTGTATTATCTACAGGTATAAATTTATTCACTGTTTGTGGGAACTTTGCTACTTCTTGGGAAAACAGGAAAAACATATGTGTGCCAAATTTTGCTGAGAGCACTTATTGTGTGTTGGTTGTTTTGACTGCTGTTTTGTTTTGTCTGTTAGTTGGCCTTCAAGCATAGTTCATGCCCTCCAGGATCCCAATGCCCACATTACAATTGTCTGTTCTTTAGAAGCAGCCAATTGGGACACAAGGCATTTCTCTCATGAAATGCAAATGAAGGATCCTGGAGAGACCAATAGAGTGGATTGCTGCCCACATAAAGGTGTGTGTTTAATTCCAGCAAAATGGATATAAGGAGCGGGGTGGCCCATTTATTCTCAGTTCAGTTCTTGTTCAATAAACAGTTTTGCTTACCTCAAACTGGCTGAACTCACTATACAATAGCACTTTAATTGGATTATAGCCATCTTGTAATTTATTTATGGAACTGAATTTTAAATTTTATTATATTGTTTTAAGTTGTTATACTGGAATGTTGTTGGCTGCCCAGAGTCTGCTTGTCAGGTGGGGTGGGGTAAAAATTGAAATACACACACACTCCAGCACATTGAATTGGACCTGTAAACAGACTAGCAACCAATGTAGCTGCTATAATAAGGTATTACATGCTCCCTGCATGGATTCCCCATAGGATAATTCTCCCACAGGCTGCACTAATCATAGTTCCTGGACATCCATCAAAGGCAGGGCAGCACAGAATACATTAGAATAGGCCAGGGATGGCCAAACTGTTGTTCCAGAGCCACATGTGGCTCTTTCATACATATTGTGTGGCTCTTGAAGCCCACCCCACCCCATTGGCCTGCTTGGAGAAGGCATTTGTCTCTTTAAATCACTTTGCCAAGCCAGCTGGCAGCTTGGAGAATGCATTTACAGTTAAAGTTGCTTTCTGTTAGTTGACCTTCAAGCATAATTCATGCCCTCCAGGAGAGCCAGTTTGGTGTAGTGGTTAAGTGTGCGGACTCTTATCTGGGAGAACCGGGTTTGATTCCCCACTCCTCCACTTGCACCTGCTGGAATGGCCTTGGGTCAGCCATAGCTCTGGCAGAGGTTGTCCTTGAAAGGGCAGCTGCTGGGAGAGCTCTCTCCAGCCCCACCCACCTCACAGGGTGTCTGTTATGATGGAGGAAGGTGAATGAGATTGTGAGCCGCTCTGAGACTCTTCGGAGTGGAGGGTGGGATATAAATCCAATATCATCATCATCATCATCATCATCATCATCATCATCTTCCACCTCTCCTCCCTCCTTCCTTTCCATCAATTTTAGTTCGTTCGTTCCTTCCTGTCTTACGGTTCTCAAACATCTGACATTCATGTCTTGCAGCTCTCAAACATCTGATATTTATTCTAAGTGGCTCTTACATTAAGAAACCTGGATGTTATCAAGGCATGAGTAGCTGTTGCCAGTTCTGCCACCTACCTAAATGACTCCACATGGCAATCTGACCATCTCTACAATAAACATATCTAGATGCAAACTTTGTGGAATGACCTAGAAACAAAGCCCATGGTCCCACCAATTTAAACATGAGACTTGTGGTAACTTTAAAAGACTAACAACATTTTATTTCATCTAAGCTGTCAGGTACTTGTTGCATCTGAAGAAGTAAGTTGTATTCCATTAAAGTTTATGCCAGAACAATTTTTTTTATTAATCTTTAATCCTTTCAGAAGATTCCTGTTATTTTTTTCTGGCTTCAGCATATGAACATGGCTACACTTCCGGAAAGCACTTTTGGAATAGAAAAGCAGAAGCTTAACCATTTTATCCCACAAGAAGCACTATTAATCTCTGCAAGTTATATACCTTCTGAAATGATTGCCATGGAATCCTGCCAAATTTATGCAGGTGCAGAAAGAGGCTTCTGTATGCCTAACAGTCTAGCTTGAGGCCTTTGGCTCTTTTATGAGGCCTGATCTTCTGCCTTGAAATGTAGAATAATCTTCAAAATTCACAGGTCAAACTTTTCTGGTCTGGACTTAAGCAGTGAGGAAAGTTCCATTCGTTTAACCTCTGAGAGTAATGTCACGGTTAAAGGTACCAGGACATATCTTGGTTGTTTTTTTAAAAACCCATATGCCAGTTCTAGCCCCGTGGACAGATTAAAAGCTGCTGCAGAAAGATGGTAGAAGGTTGACCCATCGTTTGACCCTGATTGGCTACTCAGGACTGTTAGTCCTCAGCAATACTGATTATTTCTTAGACTGGACTCTGTAAACATCCTTATCCTTCTTGCACTTTCTTCTCCCCAAGAAGTTATTTTCCTTGTCCTCTTCGCAACTGTACTTGCCTTCACAATAAAGCACTTTGTTACAAAGCTTTGAAACAAAGTTATTCTGTGTAAGTGGTTAAAAATAAATTTGGATTATTCTTACCACCATAAAAAAGTATTTTACCATTCAGCAGAGAAACGGTGAAATTTCCACTCATCTTCCTAATTTCACACTAGAAAAATGAGAGCAGAAAATATTGGTCTTATCTTATTTCTACAGACAAAGAAAAGAAATTTTCTGCCTTCCCTGCACCTGCAAGATTGATTAAATGGGAAATCTCAATGTCCTGGTTAATAATAATAAAAAAAGAGTTATTGTAGAAAATATGTGATTGCTCAGAAACAGAAGCTAATTTGTTCTCTGACATCCAAAACTTCACAAAAACGTCAGACCAAAGAGGGAAAGAAAGTTGCTAGTATGCGGGGAGGGGGAGCAGACCACTCCTTTTCTACCATATACCAGACAGTTTTATTATCACCTATGGACTGTCCACCTACAAAATGAACATTAATGAAGATCAGTAAATTGATTACTCTGGGACACTTAATCTGTGGCAAAAATTAGCAAATGCATGAGTGCAATCCAGGTGTTTTATACGAAACTGGCAATTTAATCTTCTGTTGATCAATGGGACATTGATAGCTCACATTTTTATCCTGCCTTTTCTTTGGAAAGTTCCATGCAGGATCTCCCTTCTCCATTTACCCTCTCAGCAACCTTATGAACTAGGATAGGCTGAGAGTATGTGACTGGTCCAAGGTCAATCAGTGAGTTTCATGGCTCAATGGAAATTTGGGCCCAGGTCTGCCCCCTCTCTCCATTAGGGAATGGGAGAAGCTTGAGTGTGATATGCTGTCCTGCAGAAACATTTGGAGTATTTTAGGTCTTCAGTACAGTGGGGCAACTACTTGTTCTCTTCCCCAGCTTTAAGCTGGGAGCTGAGTGGAGGTTGATCTCTGTAACACTCTGTTTCTGCATGAAGTGAAAAAAAAATTCCCTTCACTTAACTGAAGCTGGGAAGAGATCTTGCCTGGAGCTGATGTAATAACCATCAAAGTGAGCTGAGACCTGTCCATGGGGAAGTTCATGTTCTAGAAACCATTGAGTACCTATATGATGAATACCTAATCACAACCTGACATCAGAAATCTACAGCCAACTACACAATATATATCCACAAGAGGTAGATCCTCAAGAAATTTGCAGGGCGGAGGCATTCCCATACGGTCACTTCCCCCCAGGAATCAACCTTCCTTTTCTTCTCCCTCCCATGGTTGTCGAGGCCTCTGAAGCATCATGGAGGGTGCCAGAGGGACCTGGAAGTGGCAGCTTTTGTGCCTCAGGGAGGCCGCTGGAGGGGCCTGGTGGTGGTGGCAGCTTTTGGGCCTCCTGGAGGCCACTGAAGGGATGCAGCAGTGGCAGCTTCCTGGGCATCCTTGAGGAGAAGAAGTTAGTTCATTGTCAGTGCATGTTAGGGTTGCCAAGTCCAATTCAAGAAATATCTGGGGACTTTGGGGGTGGAGCCAGGAGACATTGGGGGCGGAGCCAGGAGACATTGGGGGCGGAGCCAGGAGCAAGGGTGTGACAAGCATCATTGAACTCCAAGGGAGTTCTGGCCATCACATTTAAAGGGACAGCACACCTTTTAGAATGCCTTCCTTCCATAGAAAATAATGAAGGATAGGGACACCTTCTTTTGGGGCTCATAGAATTGGACCCCCTGGTCCAATCCTTTTGAAACTTGGGAGGTATTTTGGGGAGAGGAACTAGATGCTATACAGAAAATTTGGCACCTTTACCTCAAAAAACAGCCCCCCCAGAGCCCCTGACACCCGCAGATCAATTCCCCATCATTCCCTATGGGAATCGTTCCTGGAGGTGCATAATGGCTGTGGGGGTGGAGCTTCCCCCGCTGGCCAGCTGGCTGGGGGAGGGGGGAAGCCTGTAAAACCAGGGGATCCCCCGCTGGGACCTGGGGATTGGGAAGCCTAGTGCATGTGCAGACAGCAGTTTTTACTTTTGAGGGAAATTTAAACACCCCCTCCCCCAATGGATTTTTTAAAGGTTTCAAGTTTTTCTGCACACCTGGGAAGTGTCCCAAGTTTGCAGAAAGATTTGTTTAGCCTCCATGCCCCTGATGTGTGGATTTAGATATTCACACAGAGGGGGCATTTTGGCTATTAGATATATAGATGCTTCTCTAGGTCATATTCTGACCACATTATATGATCCATTGCTCATAACCAAGCCCTGTGATACAACTGCATTTGTTCTAGTTGCTTGGACAAAGGGATTCATACCTAAATGATTTACATTAGCATTCTTTGTACTACAAGAGCCACCAAGTGAAAAAACAAGGGATGCCAGCCTCTGTGTGGGGCCTGGGGATCTCCCAGAATTACAGCTCATCTTCAAGCTACAGAGATCCATTACCCCAGAGAAAATGGGTGCTTTGAAGGGTGTACTCTATGGCATTGTGCCCCTCTCCTCCCCAGCCTCCATTCCCAAATTTCCAGGAGTTTCCCAATCCAAAACTGGTGACTCTACACACCCTATTGTGAGAATAGATGAGTTTCCAGCCGCTCCGTGCGTGCACCATCTAAGCCGTCGCAGCGGAAGAAGTTGCACCGCCAGGAACTGTCCAGGCAAGTGGAGTCCAGCCTTGACCATAGAATCCATATGGGAAGGCTAACATCACCAGCAACTATCTTCCTGCAGTGCCAGACTCCATGACAGCGAAGCGGGAGGCTCAGGTACTCAACAGATGTCACCTGTGTATAAGGCAATCAAGCCTATCTTAGGCGTGGATCCTATCAGACTGCCTAAAGCCTTTGTCCAACAGAACCCAAGACAAAGGATGGTGCCAGTAGAAGAATGAAGAAGAGGAAGAACATCTTCACCCAGAGCCAAGTTTCTTTGTATAGATCGGGTGTTACCTTAGGTAGCAATTTGGCCATCTATTGTCACCTTTTAGATAAATTTTGATAGCCTTTTAATTTTATTTTTTTATTTATTTTATGACTTGTATCTCGCCCTTCCCACGAGTGGCTCAGGGCGGCTCACAACAAGTAATTGAACATAATTTAAACTAGCATTTAAAATATAAAGATTTAAAACATTCAAGAAATTAAAACCTAAAAACTTTAAACAATACAGCAATGTGCATAACAGAGCTACATGGTAAGCTACCTATCATTTCCTGTATCAGTCAGATGTAGACTAGGTGTAAGCTAGCCGGAAGAGGGTTGTCTTACAGGCCCTGCGGAACTGAATAAGGTCCCGCAGGGCCCTCACCTCCTCCAGCAGCTGATTCCACCATGTAGGGGCCATAACAGAGAAGGCCCTGTCCCTAGTTGATTTTAGGCGGGCTTCTTTTGGCCCAGGGATAGCGAGAAGATTTTGAGTTCCCGACCTCAGTACTCTCTGGGGAACATGTGGGGAGAGACGGTCCTTCAGATAGGCAGGTCCCAGGCCATACAGGGCTTTAAAGGTAATAACCAGCACCTTGTACCAAACTCGGTATATTATTGGAAGCCAGTGCAGAGCCCGAAGACCCGGCCGAATGTGCCCCCACCTTGGGAGGCCCAATAACAGCCGGGCTGCGGCGTTCTGCACCAGCTGCAACTTCCGAGTTCGACACAAGGGCAGCCCCATGTAGAGGGCATTGCAGTAGTCCAACCTTGAGGTGACCGTAGCATGGATCACTGTTGCTAGGTCGTCACAATCCAGGAAGGGAGCCAACTGCCTTGCCCGCCTAAGGTGAAAAAACGCGGACTTGGCAGTGGCTGCTATCTGAGCCTCCATCTTTAAGGAAGGCTCCAATAGTACCCCCAGGCTCTTGACCCTGTCCGTCGCCATCAGCGGCGCACTGTCAAAAGCTGGCAGGGGGATTCCCCCCCCCCCGGTGCCCGACGACCCAGGCAAAGGACCTCTGTCTTCACAGGATTTAGCCTCAGCCCACTCAGTCTGAGCCACTCAGCCGCAGCCTGTAGTGCCCGATCCAGGTTTTCCGGGGCGCAAACCGGTCGATTGTCCATAAGCAGATAGAGCTGGGTGTCATCAGCGTACTGGTGACACCCCAGCCCATACCTTCGGGCAATCTGGGCAAGAGGTCGCATGTAGATGTTAAATAACATCGGGGAGAGAACCGCCCCCTGGAGCACACCACATTCAAGTGTGCACCTCCGGGATAGTCACCTCCACTCCAATAATTTCACCCATTCTTTCCCTTAATAGTCATCCTGGAGCCTCCCCCTTTGGCCCATTGTTACCAATCAGGTAACCAGGGCCAGGTCTGCATAAGTCCAGCCCTTATGGTCATTGCAGAGCCTCCCCTTTTTCTGAAGTCATGTACCAGCTGACCACCTGTCATCCGCCCCTGTATCTCCCATCCCCTAAGGGCTCAAGGTAGTCCTTATAACCTGTGACCCAGCTCCCCACATGTTTGCATCTAGCAGTACCCCATTCCTGCTGTTTAGATACATCCCCGATTCCTGATCAGTTGAGGGTCCCTTCCCCCTAGTTTGTTGCCATTGGAGCCATCCTTGAAGACTAAGATCGGTAATTATCACCCTGTTTGTCCATCCTTATGTTGCCTCTATGCATTTCTCTCTATTTTTATTAGGACTGTATGTGTGTTGTATGTATTCATTACCTTGTATGTGTGTTCTATATTTTTCTGTAATAAATTCATGATTGTTTTACTTAATTAGTGTCCTTGGTAAATTTAGCAATAATTTCTGAATGTGGAATCCTGTATACATAGATTCTAGATCCTTTTTAAGCCAAAGGTGCCCACCTGTCAATTCCCCAACCTCTTTTGAGGGCATTTTGGCTTACACTATTCCCTGCTGTCAGCCAGAAAAAAACCCTAGAAAAAACAGCTCAGCCCTAGAAAAAATGGATCAACAAAGTTAGACTGGTCACCAGGGACAAACTACTACAGGACCTCTAAAGAAGTTGGATGGGAAAGCAGCATAACAATGTTTTAAATGAATAGATTATATAACACCCACTACATTAGCAAAAGGACAAGATCCTATAACAAGCCAAGATGAAAATTCTGTTCCCATATCCACGTGCATCATTACAACAGGACCTTATTACCACTGGCTATATTATCAGGGACCAGCTCATTAACTGCTCATTCTCCAACAAACTGCAGAGGGAGACTGCAGTGGCAAAATGCTGAATTAGAATTCATCAATAGGTTTGACAGCAATGTTGGATGCTCAACCTGTCTGATCATTTTCTCATTCTCTATAGGTGTTAAGTTAAAAACTTACAATAACTAAGTTTTCTGTATTATTGCCAATTTTAGTACTATGAATGATCACCATGTTTATCTGTTTACTTTTTCAATGTCACAGAGAAATAGGACAAACCAAACCTTTTAATGTAATATTCATTTTTTTCCTTATCACCATTTGTGTTGCATCTAATATACCCTACATACATATGTGTGATGAAGAATGCTTGCGCATGAAAGCTTACACCTTGAATAAAACTTTCTTGGTCTTAAAGGTGCCACGTGACTCTTAACTTCATTATTTTCTACAATAAAATTGTTAATCTTTAAGGTACCTTAGAGCTCTTCATTTGTTTTTTTGCTGCAACAGAATAATACTACTACACCACTGACAGACCCTCTTAGAAGGTCAGAGAGCCCAAGTCACATCCCACTTTTAAGGCCCCAAATAATTACAAATTATTCACTCTCCAAATCACACTTCCACTTCTTGGAAACAGACCTATAGTCTGGCCAAAGCTGGACATTTTTAGGGAGGTGGTTTGCTCTCCCACTGAATTTAAACATACCTAAATCTGACTAAATTTTACCTTGTATTTTAAAATGGGTGCACTTCACTGCTTCAAATCATAATCTGAAGAGACAATTACCACAAGCAGGTAGCATAATTATTTTGTGAGAATGCAAGAGACAAAAAAAAAAATCAGAAATTGACCCTTGATTTTTTCCCCAGTTAATATCCTTAACTAATATGCCACTGTATAAGTGCTGTTCTAGTAGTGCAATTTTTAAAAAAAGATATAATGCAATTGGCATTCAACAGAAATAAAAGATGAATGAGTAAAACAGGAAATGGATCACAGCCAGTTTACAGTTCATTAAACGCAGCAGATCATGGCAAAACAACAAGACAAAGCTAGCAGGTTGGCATGAATCTCAGCTGTAACCTGATTCATAAAGGCTGGAGTCTTTGCTTCCTTGGTTCATGGTGGCTCAGCATCGCATCACGCATCTTGAGTCTGAAAGTGGGATCACAAAACTAACAACTGATAGCTACAATTATGATTATTACTCTTCTTCTTCAGTGATGCCAGAGTAAAATGGCTTTCTCACTTAAATAAACACATCATAAAGCTGCCACATATTCCTGGCTTCACTTCCACAAAACATGAGCAAATAAAGGTAATCAAAGCCCCATTCATATGTTATGAGGTATTCTCCTTTTCAGACATAGAGGATAAATGCTGGGAGGTTTGAAATTAACAGGCATGTAGCTTTTCCCTGGTGACTGCAAAAACCTTGAGTAGCATCTGCCATCCTCTTTCAATTTGCCTTCCTCTACCTGTGCTCAGTTTGACAGTTTCTGCTTATCCTGGGTGTACTTCACTGCTTGCCCCTGGGGTGATTCTGACAGTAAGCAGAGCCTCTGCCTAGTGCAATTTTGCTTGGGAAGTTGACAAAGGTAACCTGACTCTCCTTCTCGGCTTCCAGAGAGCCTACATAGTCCAGAATATCTTGTAAAAATGGGTGTTCATTGTATATACTACTTATTCATTTATCATATGACAGAATTGCACACAGGAAGCATATAATATTACAAAATATGTAACCAAGTTGATACAATGGGTATAGAGACAGACTGAACAATCCCATGAAATACTACTATCTAAATTTTCAATCCACTCAAGAGAGCCAGTTTGGTTCATTTCAATTCAAACCAGTCTGGTGTAGTGGTTAGGAGCATGGACTCTAATCTGGGAGAACCGGGTTTGATTCCCCACTCTTCCATATGTACCTGCCAACGTGACCTTGAGTCAGTCACATGTTTTTTCAGAGCTGTTCTCTCAAGAGCAGTCCTCAAAAAGGTTCTCTCAGCTCCACCTGTCTCACAGCCTCACAGGGTGTCTGTTGTGGGAAGAAAAAGGAGATTGTAAACCACTCTGAAACTCCAAGTGAAGGGTGGGGTATAAATTCAGTCTCCTCCTCCTCTTCTTCTATCGCATCTAGGGAATGTTTAAAGAGCTCCATCATATCTCCCTGGAAAGCATGATACTCACATTCCTGTGACAGATGAAAAATAGTTTGGTGGACTGCACCACAATCACATTTGGGTCTTGCCTCATTTAAACAACAGGTCTGCACATCTGCCAAATTCTGTTTGTATTCTATTAGCTGCCTTCCATGCTTTCATAGCCCGTTTGCTATGCCGGCCAGGTATGAGCCATTTGTGGATGGCTCTACCTAGGGGAAAGGGTGAGAGAGGGAGAGGACGTTTGACCTCTGGTCCTGCCCATGCCACTAGTTGTGTTAGCAGCCCTTGTTGTTTAAGTGTGTTAACAAATAAAAGTGGCCCTTAGTTACTCAATCCTTTGTGTCCATCTCTTTCTTCCACCTGTGGGGGCAACTGATTTTATCCATGTTCACAACTGTTCATTCCTTAGATCAAAATGTTATGATTGCAGGATTTGAACAGATCTTATTGCTGGGTGCTGGGACTTTAGTCTGGATAGACCTGCTTCTTCATGGTGCACCCTGGATAATGCTAAAAAGCTAGAACTTTTGGCTGCCAAACTATCATAAGATCTCCTGGGTACATTACACACAGGGCAACAATCAATCAATATACACACCAGTTTTAATAGCTGGAATTTAGAGCACACAAATATAATCACTAGGAAAATCTGAAGCTTCTACCATAGACCATTCATTTATTACATTTTCTTGTCCTTTCTTCCAAGGGGCTCAAGATGGCATCCAAAGTTCAACTTCTTCCTTTCTTCACATTATCTTCAATGCACCTGTGTGATATGCTAGGCTGACTGGTCCAAGGTTACCCAGTAAGCTTCATGTCTGAATATGGATTTGAATCAGAGTTTCCTCACCCTGGTCTGATGCAGGGGTGTGCACTGGAAAAAAATATTGTTTCAGTTCCATATTGTAATTTAAGAAATATGCACACATAATCCATGTGGAGCAGCAAAAATGGTAAAATAACACCCCCTCGACATGGTTTTCACATGAGAAAACTACCTGAAGTATGAGACCTTTATCCCCCTGCACCACCATTCTGAGTCTACATTTTTTTGTAGCAGAAACTCCTTTGCATATTAGGCCACACACCCCCAATGTAGCCAATCTCCATGAGCTTACAGGGCTCTTAGTACAGGGCCCACTGTAAACTCCAGGAGGATTGGCTACATCATGGGTGTGTGGCCTAATATGCAAAGAAGTTCCTGCTACAAAAAAAACCCCTGCTGAGTCCATCTGGGTTCTTCCCCCCCCCCCCCCAAGGAGTTCCTGCAGCTGCTATATGGCTGTGGAGAACACAGGAAAACAAGTGTAAATAAGTGAAGAAACGTAATGTGTAGTGGACCCCTCAGCGGACTGACACACTCTCCACCTAGCCAACCCCATAGCGTTATTGGTGGTGGTAGTGTTGTGAGGATACAATGGAGATAATAGGAGAACAATGAATAAAAGTGCCATGAAAGAAGTTTGTAAACTGAAGAGACTGAGGGAAATGATAAAATGTAGGTTGGTTGGGGAATATGGGAGCTATCTGTAAGAAGATAAAGAGGTAGTATGGTGGTATAAACAGGGGATCATGAATTTATTTCCCACAGCAACTGCAGGTGGGTTCCCCAAGTATTATTTCTAAATACAGGCCCATGGAGGGAAACACAAATCCAGGAGGAAAAATCAGTCTGTTTGCATTATAGGTACAAACTGAGCAATGGACATAATGCAGATAATGGCCCAAAGGAGGGTTGAAATGAGAAGAAGATTAGGGTTTCCCTGTCTTCCGAACTCTAGTTCTGAGAAGAAAGAAGGCTAGTAGAACCAAGCATCACTCACTTAACTCACTTTCAAAGTGCAGGGTGGGAAAGTTGAAGAGTGGCAAATTGACCTTCAAGAAGACCAGCCTTCAACTCTCCAGGGGACATATATGAACAGTGTGAGCTCACAGTGTCACCCATCTTGTAAAGGACCTTTGGCATGAGAGTGAAAGTTTTCTTCCTTATTAGTATCATGTTCAAGCACTCCATGAGAGGTCTGCACTTTACAAAAATGGACCACACAGGAGAGAGAAACAAAACTCTGGACCAGCTCATTTCAAACACCTGCTGGTTCTGGGAGAGAACAGATCATACGTTCCATTTGTATGACATAACTTTTCCCACATGTTTAGGCTTTCTTGCCGCACGCATTCCACTCACCAGTTTGAGGCTACTCTATGAGACTTACTACTTAGGGTGCTGGTGTCTGCTCAGGAACCCAGCTAATAATGCTGTTCATTTGATCACTTATCAGATAGGTGCTGTTGGCTACAGAGATGCAACCAGGGGACAACAGTAAATGATTCCTTTATTTATACAAGTTGATCCATTTATGGGCTGTGTTCAAGAACTTCTGAGTCTGGCAGATCTTTGTCAGCAGGGAATGTTCCAGATCTTCCCAGACTGAGAGGAGAGAGGATTCCATTCACCTTTGCCCCGTCTCCAGTCTTGCTCCCTTCAAGCTGAGCAGCCAGAACTAGTGTATCCTCTTCAGCAGCACACGGCCCAAGGGTGTGTGGCACCCCAGGCAGGCACCCTCCGCCCCCCAGCCCACTCCTGCCGCCCCCACCCTGAGGTCCCCCTGCACCATCTGCTGCAATACAGCGCTGCGCTACATCACACCCCCACCTACCGTGCCGTGAGGCAGCGGCACCCCCTTCCCTTCATTCTCTCCCCCCCCCCCGCATTCACAGCCCACCGCGCCTGGGCTCTGCCAGGGGTAAATCTTATCTTTAGAATGATGGGGCTGAAGTTAAGGCTTCTCCCCCCTCCTTTCCAGGACTGGAAAGGAGGGGGAGCCAAGCCTTCACTTCAGCCCTGTCGTTCTAAAGATAAGATTCACACCACATCGGACCCAGCAGAGCCCAGGTGTGGCGGGCTGTGATCACAGTGGGGCGGCGAAGGGAAGGGAAAGGAGGGGTGGGCAGTGGCAGTGGGGGGGGGAGGCAAAGGGAAGGGAAAGGAGAGGTGAGCAGAAGCGCGGGCGATGGTAGCAGCCGGTGGGCAGAGGAGGCAGTCAAATTAGGCGCTTGCCTGGAGCACTGGGAGGGGCAGAGTCCAATTTGGTGCCCCCACCCTCCCAGCACCCTAGGCAACTGCCTAGTTTGCCTAGTGAGTGAGCCGGCCCTGCTCCTCAGCCAATTTCCTCTTGATTATTGAAAAGAAAAGAAAAAAGGAGTTTGGCTGTTTTACTGCTACTCAGCTGACAGAGTTAAGGGTCGTTGGGTTGGGGTGGGAGAAAGGTTACTGGAGGTCTGCTGGTTAGGCAGGGGGTCCATTAGAGACTTAAGGTGTTTTGAAGACAGGAAAGGTATGAGTGCTGTTCCTGTCAAAAATAGTTAAAAAGGGGGAAGGCTATCTTCTCTCTGTTACAAAGGTTTGGATGCTGTTCCTGTCAAAAACAGTTAAAAGCTTTTCTGTTCTATATTATAAGTTTGAATCAAATATGAAACCTACTTTGTAATTGCTGCTTTTTCAGACCTCAGCTCTCCTGTAACATCATTCCTGCAATAGTAAGAGAGCAGAGAAAAGGAGACAAAACAGAAAAACAACCAAGCCACACAAACAGATGAAATGGTGTAGTTTCTTCAACCCTGTATTCAGCTAATAATACGCCAAGTGAATGTTGGGTGGTACTCTGAGTACAGCCATTGCCTTCATTGAGGACAAGAAGACTAAGTGGTCCCCAAAGTCTCAATTATAAAACAGAAGAATAAAAGGGGGGGACCCCAAAATTTGTAAAATGTGAAATTTAACTCCCTAGTTCTAGGTCTGGAGACAGGGTGCCATCCTATCATTGCACTGTGCTTGTGACAAGCTCTGGCAGAGAATGTTAAGGCAGTCCAATCAGGAGCTTTTCTCACACATAATGGAGCCATTTCAGATGGGGTAAGGCCTTGGAGATCAAGTTCACTGTTACGTTCTTAGCCTGTCTAGTAGTCTTACCTCACTGCACTCAGGGGTGTTTGCAATTTTTTCTTGTATCCTGGCCCACTTGGATAAGGCAGGAGAAAACAATCAACAAAGTGTAGCAACTTTAATTACATTAAACAATAGATGCACTTTACTTTAAACATGAATACATGGGCATATCCATATAAGATTATGCCACAGCTGCTTTTAATAACATAAAGACCTCCAAAAGAGATCCCATATCAGCTGTTCTCTCTTGCATAAAGCAACAAATGTATATTCCATCAGTGATCCATTAGCACTGGTGTCTCGCATTCCTCCTGATATGGATAAAGACGGGTCTCTTGTGCACCACACCCAACCTTAGAAAAGCATGAGGCTATAAAGCAGACCATGTCAGTAATTGCTCAGACACATGATACAAAAATAGATTATGTCAACAATCGTTCAGACATATGACCAGGCTGTAAAAATGCCTTGCCAGCAATCCATAACAACTGGAAAGTACCAGATATTATTCAAAGGCTATGTCTGCAAATAGACTATTTTTTGCTTTCCGCATATATTAATCATGCATGACGCAAAGGGCAAGAAATGTCCATATAAGGAGAAGATAAGAAACCAACGTCGGTCATAGGTTAGATTGGGAGCCCTCTGTCTTGGGCCTGATTGGCCAGAGGGACAGATAGGCGACGTGGTGTCAGGAGCCTTAAAATTGAGCTGAGTTGCATCCCAGACTTCAGAGACCGCACCTATCTTGGGTGCTTTCTCTCCATGCTTTACAAAACATGTACTCCAAATAAAAGCCTGCTTGTTGCTGACCATCTTGTCTTGGTGTTTTCCTGGTGAGACGAAAACTACCCATAACACTCCTAACTACTTTTATTTGAGCCACTTTAAGAAGGCACAGAGAGGTGGCATACAAATTTGTTAAATAAAATAAAATAAAAAACCATACCTGCATGCACACTGTCTTTACTCTCTTGGGTAGAAAAGGAAGTCTCTGCCTCTCCCCTCCTCCCTAGCCTGTGGGTCGTTGAGGCAAAGGACTGGATCCCCTGATCTGTCAGTCAGACCTTTTCTGCATTCCCCTCCCCCCAGCAGTTCTTTCTGACTCAGAGGAAGTTTATTCCAGGGGTTGTAGGACCTAAGATAGGTGGGCTTGTTGCCTATTGTGGGGGAAGGTGCCCTAACCTCTGTCTCTGTCTCCCCACAAATCTACTGGGTGAACTGCCAATCATGAAGTAAAGCCATGTCTTCCTTATAATATGCTTTGCCTGGTTGTCAGCAGGTAAAAGCAAAGCCTTTTTTCTTTTCTCAGAAGGTGTATCTCAGAGAACAAGTCAGCTCCTGAAAAATGAGTCCCCTTGCTTATACCAAGATCAAACGTCTGGAAAATAAAGAAGCACAGTAGAAAAATGGCATGTCCCTAGTTCCACCCTTAAAAGCACCAGTTTTGGATTATACAGAATCTTCAAATCCCTCCAGTATGCATTAATCAAAGTATAAACCAAATAAAGTTTCCTTATACAATGTTGCTCCAACCAGGAAATAATCGATAAAGGATCCCCTGTCATTTTCAGATAACCGAGTAATACTGTAGATGTGTTCCAGCTGAGATCAGCTGTCTGCACTGGCTACAAAGAGAGCAAAGGGGGGGGGGGGGACTGATACTGTCAGAAAAGGCCTGAGTAGGACTAATGACATCTTGTTAAAGCTGAAACTGAGTCGCTATTACAGCAGAAGGATAAAATTAATCTATTGTAACTTTCAACTGGTCTCATAAAGAAAAAGATAAAGAATGGCATTCCTGTTGAAGTCAGTGTGGCACATTTCTTATTGATTTCACAGGAGCCAAACAGTAGTCAAAAATGATAAAATATTTTAAAAAATAATTTAACAGCTAGACAAAGTCTGCATAGGAGAAAATTGAAAATGAACAATGGCAAAAATAGAAAGGACATTTAAAATGCCATTGCTGCTTGCATCCCAGTTTTGCTACACATTCTTCAAGTTAGACTTGAAATAATTTCAATTTGTTGTTTACAGCCACAATTCCAATGGTTATTTGAGACAATATTAATTGTTATGTGCCACATGCTCTCTGAGGCTGCCTTTCAAAATTCCTTTGCTAACATCATTCAGATTTCAGTTTTCTTGCAAGCATAAATGCCTTCAGCAAATAGTCTCTCTGAGATGCAGCCCAACATGAGGCAAATGTCTTTTGATTCCTTAAAGCTGCTCTGTGAATGGATGGGCTACCTCTGAAAAACAAACCTGAAGGCAACCTGTCACAAGCTGAGACTTCAATTTTATCCAGGGGATTATGCTGCATAAACCATACTTTTTTGACAGCAAATAAATCCCCATCTTTTGTATTGTAGTTCTTCTGAAATACTTGCTGTGACAGCAAGACATACATCTTGAAGCATGTTAATCCCTCTTTAACCAATCACATTACAATACCAGTCTCTTCAACCTATTTTGTTGCACAACCACCTTCACGTTTCCCATATGTCATTCTTTCCTTTCATGCCCTATTGAAAGCCGTGGACATCTTTCACCCTTTTGAGCTGAGGGTGGGTAATCTCCCTGAGTTCCAACCCCTATCGTACACCCTCCCAGGAGTTCCACAACATTGGAGACAGACAGACAGACAACCTTTATTGGCATGTCAAAAGATATAAACTACTATAAAAACAGTATAAAAATGGACAAAATACATCAAATAATAGCTTCCCTCGTTTGATTTGCAAACAGGAGAAAGTAGACAACATTAGCCGTTAGTAAAGAATTATGACTAGAGAGAAGACAATGTTGTGTCACTGAACCGTGACACAACACTGGAGAATATCAGTACATCCTGCCAAGAAACTTTGACTTGCCATTCCTTGCCAAGTTGGGAAGCAGAAAACTACAGAAATATGCTTAAATCAACAAGTCAGTTCATGTTGTCTTTTCCAATGACTTCCACATTTCTCCCAGTTTGAGCTGTTAAATAATTAGTGCATAGCTATAAACCTCTGCCTAATGCTACCATGGCTTGTTCCAGTCCCTAAGATTTGAGCATGGGATATGTGAAGTCATCCCATTGTTTCCCCATAGTCAGTTGCATAGCAGATCACCTGCATAAGGGTAGCAAAGTTAATGCTTAGTTGTTCATAAGACCCTATGCAGGTGCAAGCACCTTGACCTGCAGAAATGCAGAGGACAGACAGAGGACAAGATTGTACCCTATATAGGAAATGTGAAAACAAGTGTACCTCTGTCCTAGGTATTTATTTGATATAGAAGAGGCCTTCATGCATTCTGGAATGTGCCACAGATCCAAGTATGCCTATTTCACCTGTGGAAATAAGTCTTATTAATAGCAGAATCTAAGGATGTGAAGGAGGCAAGGCAGCATCGTATAGCTCAATTTCGTCAGAGACGCTAAGCAGGGTCAGTACTTGGAAGGGAAACCACTAAGGAAGACTCTGCAGAGGAAGACCATGGCAAACCACCTCTGCTTCTTGCCATGAAAGTGTCTTCCTGGGATCACCACAACTTGACAGCAGTTTATACACACACAAGGATGCACACCAACACCAAAGTTGAGATTTAGAGTTCATAATGGTGATCTCTTGAATTTGGAATTTTTGAAAGTCAGTATTTCCAAATATTTGAATTCCCACTAAAGTCAATAGGAAACAGCCCTTTCACTCTGAAAACAAGTAACTATCTAAAATCAGGTGTCACAATGCCAAGACCATGGCCATACAGTCCCTGGAAAATCTACAACAACTAACAATCTAAAGTGTTTCTCTCTGCCCCAATCCTTTGCCCAGTGCCTCTGCCAACCCCAAAGAGCTGAGCAGATGTGCCAAGTACATAGCACAGCCACAAGTGCAGGGCAGCAGTGCCTGAGCATTGGGCAATGACTACAGTCTGGGCATTCAGAGCCTTGAACATTTCAAATGTCAGCAGAACACCACTGGGCATGTTCCACTGGTTTAAAAAACAACTGTTGCTAAGCAAATAACCTGGCAGAAAGAATGGAGCACTAGACAGATGGTGACAGAATGGCAAGTAACTGCCCCTAACAACTTTGGGCAAGGCACGGGGAGACAGAGAGGCCAGTTCTAGCAAGCATAACATTAATCAACAGGGGACAGCAGGGGGACAGCAGGAGTTACAGAGTAGTTAGGCCCCCTTTCAATCAGAAAGAGCCAATGTGGAAGTGCTTTCTTATGGCTATACCTTTCTTATGTCTATACCTGGGATTCCATAAGTGCAGGCTACCATCAGGAACAGGCTTTGCTCTGACCCCAGTCCCCCCTCTCTTAGCAAAGCATGGCAATGTTAACCAGGGGGCAGATGGTTTCCTGCTCCCACCACCCTTGGTACTGTGCTGTCTGAGGAATAGCTGTTATTTTTATTTCCCAGGCAGACCGGTTGCTTTCTTTGGGAGCTAATAGGATCCAAATAGGTAAAATTATTACTTATTAAAATGTAGTCAAATGTTTATGCACTGCTTTTCTCCTCAGTGGGAGCCCAATGCAACTTATAGCATCTCCCTTCTCCTCTGTTTGAACATCACAGCATGCAAGCACCCTGTGAGGTAGGTTAGGATGAGAGAGAGTGAAGAAGAAGAAGACTGCAGATTTATACCCCACCCTTCTCTCTGAATTAGAGACTCAGAGCGGCTTACAATCTCCTATATCTTCTCCCCCCACAACAGACACCCTGTGAGGTGGGTGGGTCTGAGAGGGCTCTCACAGCAGCTGCCCTTTCAAGAACAACTCCTGCGAGAGCTATGGCTGACCCAAGGCCATTCCAGCAGCTGCAAGTGGAGGAGTGGGGAATCAAACCCGGTTCTTCCAGGTAAGAGTCCGCACACTTAACCACTACACCAAACTGGCTCTCTTAACTACAGCACCAAACTGACTGGTCCAAGGTCATCCATCAAGCTTCCATGACATTGTGGGTTTGGATTTGGGAATATTTTGCATATACTGAATATGGCATTATTCAGTGAATGCTGACATGTTGTAAATCTGAGTTGTATATCCCTAGCAGTTGCTCCCTGAAAAGAGAGATAAATTAGTCACACGGGCATTCATCACATGTGATGATATACATACAAGGTGTAGATCATTTCTCACATGGAAGTATTGTGTAGGTTCCTTGTTAACTGGAGATGCTAGGTATTGCACCTGGGACTTTCCGCATGCAAAGCAGATGTTCAGCCACTGAGCCACAGCCCCTCCCTAGCAAATGTGCATATGGAACTGCCATATACTGAATCAGAACTTTGGTCCGTCCAAGTAGTTGTTTGCACTCTTTTGCAAATGCTTGTGCAAGAGTTACCACTGTGCTACAATAGGCAGCAGTTCTGGTGCTTCTGTACATGTAAGAATTGCAATGCATAGAATGCCTTCTGTATATAGAAGGGTCCAACTTGTATTTGTTTTCAAAATTTACTCTGTTAATTGTTCTAAAGTGTGAACTTAGTAATAAGTAACCTAAATACAGGAGTGACTTGCAAAACAGCCAGATTTTCTGATAATGCTGAGATATTTAGGATGGATCTCTTAGATCTGTGCAACTGGGCAACAGAATGGGAGACAGAATTTTGCATCTGCTGTGCTGAACTTTAACTACCTATCTACATTGATGGGGTCTAAATTGGCTAACTATTCAAGAAAGAGACCCTGGGTCATAATAAAAAGTTCATTGGAAATGTCAGTTGAGCGTGCTGTGGGAGTGAAAAAAGCCAAATTCAAGGATTGTTAAGAAAGAAGATGAAAATGAAACAGCAAGTGTCATAATATCATTATATAAATTATGGTGCATTCACATTGGTAATCCTTTAGACAGCTGAGGGCATTGCAGGACAGTACAGAACAATCACACACTTTTAACAGGATTGAAATTAATATCTAGAGGCATCTTGCACGGTCTTTCACCTCTATTTATCTAGGTAGAGCATACAGTATGCAGTAAAATGGAAGGGAAGAATTGCATGCTGTTTACTGAATGGTATGGTTCAATGAAGAGAGAAGTCTGAAGAGAGCTTTTGTCTTGACTCTAAAAAGAGAACCTTTTGTTCCATCATCTTACTCTTGTGGGTGATTCCCCCCCCCTTTTTTTTTGCCTGGCAGCCAGACCTCTCCATCAAATCTTGCTTGCTTCCTTCCTTTCTTCCAAAATATTATCTGATCATTCTCCTAATGTCCATTTACAAAACCACAAAATAACTGCTAAACAGCTATGATAATTCTTTGAAAACAATGCAGCTCTCTGATTTGAAGTAGTGCTTGGTTTTTGTCATTCAAAACAAGAAGACTAATTAGTTTATTGAAGTGGGTTTTGAGAGAAAAGCAAGAGGAAAGAAAAAAGAAAAGTACTCTGAAGAAAAAAAGCTAACCCACAGTTCTTCCCAATAAAGAGAAAAAATATTTGAATGGAGAAAAATTACCCAGGACAAGATTGTGGGTTTTGGATTTCCCCACCACCAGGTTTCCATTGAAACATCACTAGAGCTTCTGTTTATTTAATAGGGTTGCCATGTCTGACTCAAGAAATATCTAGGGACATTGAGGGTGGAGCCAGGAGCAAGGGTGGGACAAGCATGATTGAACTCCAAGGCAATCGCATATAAAGGGCCGCGCTCTTTTTAAATGCCTTCCCGCTATTTGGACATAATGAAGGATAGGGGCACCTTCTTTGGGGGCTCATAGAATTGGACTTCCTGGTCCAATCTTTTTGAAACTTGAGGGTTGTTTTGAGGAGAGGCACCGGATGCTATGCTGAAACTTTGGTGCCTATCCCTCAAAAAACAGCCCCCCCCAAAGAGTTCCAGATACCCACCAATCAATTCTCCATTATACCCTATGAGAATCAATCTCCTTAGGATATAATGGAGCGCCCAGCAGACCTTTTCCTCCACCTTCCCCCACTTTCTGATGACCCTGAAGTGGGGGGAGGGCCTCCAAACTGGTGGATCTCCTGCCCTCAACTGGGAATTGGCAACCCTATTTGTTAATCTATTGACTTAGGCTTTATCTGAACTGGGAAGAAACAGTAAGGGTGCTAAACTAAAGTTTTATTCAGAAGGTGGAGTTTGAGAAGGGATGTTAAGGAAGAGGTGCCACCTGAATGGTCTAGAAGCAGTTCTGGGCTTAGGAGTGCAGCAGGAGAAAACAGGCCATTCAGCCCCTGACAGAAATAACAAAGGGAAGTTGTATATATTAACAAAGTGAGTGAGAGAGAGAGAGAGGGATTGTGTCAGGCAAGGCTTTGGGGAGTTTTAAAAGGGAGCATGCTAGAATATAGATTGCCATCTGCCATAGGATTGCCAGACATCCAGTTCTGAACTGGGCAGTCCACGATTTTCTCTTTCTGTTCAGTAAATAAACTGATAAAATAATGAACACATAAATGTCCAGTGTTTTCTAATTCAATAAACCTGTGGCCACTGTAACCAAACTCCGTGCATGTGCTCTTTCTTTACCTTGTGGCTTAATAAAGTGGCAACTCCTCTGTCCCCTAGTTCTCCATCATAGCCAGCAAGATTTGAACGGAGCCAAATCTACCACTCATCAGCCAGGAAAGACACTCCCAGAGAAACTGTATGGGGTTGACTAAAGAAAGCCAGAAAGGGAGAGACTCTTCATGAACACACACACACCTATACTTATTGACAAAATTTTATTAAGTGTCCAGTATTTTTATTGAAACCATCTGGCAACCCTATTTTGCTAGTATTATAATAGTTACATGGATGGAACACAGCTTCTACTGGCAGACAAAGGGGTGGCAATTTCTGCCCATTTCTCCATCTGACTGGTTCTCACAAGTATCCCTTAATCCTAGAAAGAATTTTGGACACTTCAGTGAGTTGGGAAGGCAAAGAAGTCTGTCTCACCATGTTAGTGATAAGCACAAGGTTTCTATGCAGATGAAGAAGTGGAGCCAGTAGTAATGGAACTTGAGCATGGGGCACAGTCACATGATCAGAGAATCAAGATCTGCCTTTGTCAGAAGAACTACTAGAGATGAGAAGATGGAAAAGTTGAGGGAGTTAAGATGTGAGAGGTCTGGAATGTGGACTGTCCCCTGCTGGGTGGAAACAGAGGAGAAAAGGGAGTGCTGCTTTCATGTTATTACATAGGGAAAATGACAGTACTTGGCTACAGTAGAGGCAGGACTTTTCTGTAGAAAAAGCTCAGCAGGAACTCATTTGCATATTAGGCCACACCTCCTGAAATCAAGCCAGCCGGAACTGCGTTCCTGCTCAAAAAAAGCCTTGAGTAGAGGCATCTGAAATCAGCACTGCAAAAGTTTTAGAAATGTTCTTCTAGAATAACATTTCCTCTGCCTTGATATTTTCGGTAATCTTTTCAATTTGCCCTTGTACTTGTGATCTCTGTTAATTTAATTATCTTGCTCCGTTTTTCTGCATTAACCTTCTGATGTGTATAATGTTTTTGCTTAGCTGTAGAAAGGATCCGTCTCTGAGTTCACAGCTGAGATGAATGCTGATAAAGCATTAATGTTCATACAGCACACACACTGTATAAATTAACCAGCAAGCTACATAAAACACAACGCCAACAGCCAAGTCCTGATCCAGTTACCTTCACCTAGCCTTTTAGTCCTGCTGTATAAGGAAACACAGAGTAGAAGATCTTAGCAGTCTCCTGCTTTGTTGGTTTGCTGTGAAGATAAGAATCTTATGTGTGCCTGTATAAAGAGCATTTTGTAACTAAAACATGGATCTAGGTATGTAAGCTTAGAACTCTACAGTACAGTAGAGGGAGGGTCAACAAAGAGAGCTGACCAGGCACTACACTGACACATCTCCAAGATACACAATGCTCCAGCAGCACTGCACCCCAACCAGACACCAGTGTGGCAAGCTGTTGTGCTGGCAGGGAAGGGGGCATGCCCAGGGCAGTGGCACAGATTAGTTAGCTCCCCAAGCCACCCCAGTCTAGGAATACCCCTAACTGGTGGGAAATTATGCTGTCAAAAACCATGGTGTAGCCCAAAGACCACCGTACAGCAGGAAAGGCCACGTGCCCTCCACAGGTGCAGCTCAACATAAAAGCCCTGGTGGAGCACAGGATGCCAGCTACAACCACAACCAATCACCCCTTTTCAGCAGCAACCAAACCCCTTCCCAGCACCCAAACACAGTCAGGATACCCCATGTTTCAGTAGGCAGGGCATGCAGCATGGGACTCTGTTTCAGATGTCTGTGCAACAGACTCAGCATTGCTCTTCAGAAGTGGGAGAAGCATAGAGAGGGTACTGAGCACCACTGAGGGAGCACTAAGCACTAGCACTAAAAGGAGAGAGCAAAGGCCATGCTGTGTGGCCCACTTATCTCATTTTGAACCCTAGCAGGTACCCTTTCATCAGCACCTCAGTCTGAAGAGGTGACCACACACTGACAGGTGAACAGGAGTGGGAATCCAGCTGCCCTGGCCTAGAATCCCCCCCCCCTTCTTCTTGCATGAGCCCCAATAACACTACATCCTACATCCAAGGCTACTAATGTGTACATATGGGGGTGACCAAAGTCAAGCCCATCCAGCATCATGCTCCATGTCATGCTGGGGCACACTCCTGGGGAAGTGTGGTGCCTCTGAAGGGAGATAGGTACAATGGCAGCCCCACACTAGGCTGTTAGCACACTTCTTTGCTAGCACACCGCCTGCCCTAAGGCAGGGGACAGGGCACAACTGTGGCTGGAGAGGCCTGGCAGAAGACAACAGACTCACTGAGGTCTATGGTTTAACTGACCAAATAAACATGGGTCCTGTTGCCTTGCCACATCAGAGCCCTATGCAGCAGCACCAGTAGCAGATAGAGCAGTTGCAGTTACAGAGCCATTCCTGGTAGGATCCCTAAGTGTCATATGGATGGCTACTACATGAGCCCCAGGGGGTTTCCCCAGCAGATGCCCTCCCCACCCCACTCCTCCCCCCCACTTTCTTCCAGAGCTCCATAGGTGTGGCTGTTCTGGACACATTTAATTCTGTTGCAACTGATTAAAGAAAGAGGATGATTAAACAGTGAAAGGCATCTTCCTGGTGAAATAAAATGTGTACATTTTAAAAAAATGTTGCTTTATACCTAAAATATGTGTAAACTTACACCTCCCTGATACCGTTGCAGAGGACAGGAGTTGCGAGTGATCATTTTCTTCAAGATCAAAATGTATCATTTCAGTTGCTCCTTACTTTTTGCCTATTCCATGTATTCAGAAGAACTGTCATGTTTTTTGCTCTGGGATTCCTAAAACCCCCTTGCTGTGAATGCAGTAGAAAGAAATTTGCCAGAACAAAAGTAGTAAGTTGCCTATTTTGTATTCAGCCTATCATCCCATTGCTTTTATTGGCTTCAAGGCTATATTCGCTTTCAGAAAGAAAGAGTGCAGGACTTTATGCTGGGATTTCAAGGAAGGCTGCTCTTATAAATTAGTAAAATGGATGAGTCATCTCAGCGTTGTGTTTGATGGTACTACCAGCCAAGCATAACGTGTGAGCATCTGTGCAGAGCAGAACATCCTCTTATATTCTGTGAGCCCAGCAACCCAGAGGTGACAGGGAGGTGTTGCTGTTACAACAGGTGTGAGTCAAGTTGCAGTACTATACCACAGAGAATGGCATACAAAATGAGTTAGTGTGTGAGAAAGAGAGTGCATACATAGGAAAAAGAGCTTTCCTGAAAACAAATGCTGCAGGAGACCCAAATGAATACAATTCAGATTATGATGTTAATGATCTTTTGTTTATATACTTAAACATATACTTAAAAGGCATTTTATAAGAGTACTGGCCATTTTTTTACATGGCATAGTAAAAAAAAATCATAATGCTTTAATTGTTTTCTTTCCTCTCAAATTTGATGGGATGGCTTCAAGTAGTTCTCTCCTAGAATTCATAATTTTGTTGGGAATCTGGAATCTGAATTGAGAGCACTTTAACCAGGACATTCTGAGGTGGTGACACTAGGGGTTGCCAGGTCTTAACCTGGCTGCTGTTACGGGGGGATTTCTATGGTGCCACAGAGGTTTTTTTACCAAGATGCTAGAGCATCCCCACACAACGTGCCTGGCATGATTATGTCACTTCCAGGTGCTATCATACCACTGGGCACATTGGGCACTGACAGAGCTCTTCAAGGGTGGGGTTCCCCCACTGGCCAATCCTGTGCTGGTGTATTGGAGGCCCAAAAAGTGTGGGAGGCTGAGAACCTAAGGTAATGCTGTACAATAAAGGTGACCGGTAACTCACAACTAAGGCAATGTGGGAAATGCAAACTGCCCAATGAACACACAAGCCTCATTCAGATATCAAAAGAAACCTTTGCTTATGACGTACAACTGGACTTGTGCTGTCTCCCCCCACCGCCCTTGAATTCCTCCCCTTGTGGTGGTGGTAGTGGAAAGGGCTGCAAAGTCAGAGCTGATTTATAGCCATCCCACGGGGTTTTCAATGCAAGAGGAAGTTTGCCATTGCCTGCTTCCATATCACAACCATTATATTCCTTGGAAGGTCTCCCATCCAAATACTAGCTACCCCTCAAGTCCCAGCCTTGCTCCTCCTTCCCACCTGGCCATTCTGGAGCTGTCCAGGGAAAGAGCAGAGCCCGGGTGCTATGGGCAGCCAGCCACACTGCTCCCTCCTCCTCCTCCATTGGCTGCACTCCATTGACTGTGCCCTGGAGCTGGACAGCTGCTGCAGCCCCTGGCAGCACTCGCTGGGTGGGTGGTGCCTGCTTAGCTTCTGAGATCTGACAAGATCAGACTAGTCTGGGCTGTCCATGTCAGGGCTTTTCCCAGGGCTGGCCCTGCCACTGGGAAAACTACCTATGGTGCAGGTCCTCGGGGGTACCAAACTGGGCACCCCCCACATGACTTGGCCTTTTGCCCTGGAGGGCTGCCAGGCTCCGGAGCCAGTAATGCAACAAAGGGAGCCGTGCTGGCTCACATCTACCCAGCCCATGTGCACACTGCCCACCCACCCCTCCAGCCCCAGCCTTGTTCTCGTGCTCCTCCTTCCCACCTGGCCATTCTGGAGCTGGCCAGGGAAAGAGCAGAGCCCGGGTGCTATGGGCAGCCAGCCACGCTGCTCCCTCCTCCTCCTCCTCCATTGGCTGCACTCCATTGACTGTGCCCTGGAGCTGGACAGTTGCTGCAGCCCCTGGCAGCAATCGCTGGGTGAGTGGTGCCAGCTGAATTCACCACCCTCCTCCTCCTCCTCCTCTGTCCCCTGCCTGGCCATGGGGCAGTAGGGCTGCTATGGGCAGCTCCTCCTGCAGCAGGCAAGGCATGCCCCTCACTGCACAACAGCAGCATCCCACCGCCACCAACCAAGATGCAGTGCCCACCTGCAGCCATGGGCACCACCACCCACCCAGCCACCTTGGTGGCCAGCCTTCTCCTGGTGAAGGGGCTGCCCACAGTATCAAGGTATAGCTGTAATCCTGAAGATCCCTTAAAAATTCTGCCCTGACCCTTTCTGCCAAGTTGAGGGTCCCAAAGGATGGCATCTACCCAAACCTCCCTCAGCGGGGTTCAAGAGCTTGTGTAGGATTGAAGGGTGGGGGTGGGGAGCCATTGCATGGCCAGTTTAAAATATGACTCTCTGGTAGAAATTGGTTGGCATCCAGGATCTGAGACCTTGTCCTTAAACACTGGACATCCCCAGAATTGGGAATCCAATCTGCACACATCTCTGAACCACGCCCCCCTCCCCCCAAAAAACCCTGCTGGACTGGGCTGGGCTGAGCTCAGTGCAGTGATCCATTCTTCATGGCTGCATCGGGGTCCAAAAACCCTGCCAAAATTCTCTTGTTGCAACCAAACTCCCTCCTTTTAAAAGCATCGAGCTAGGCAGTTGCCCTGGGAGCAGAGAAGAGCTCACAGACTTTAGAAACCTAAAAAAAAGAAAGAATAATAGTTGTGGAATGTCATTGGCTGTGGAAAGAGAAGTAGAACTGGTCTTCCCCAGCAGAGGGAGAATCATATCTGGGTGATATTGGGGAGGGAGTTGATCCTGGCAGCATTTGGGGTTCAGGATTTTTTTGAAAGGTGCTCCAGGAAAGTGCAGACAGTCATCCAGGTGCATGCATGTTTGATACACCAAAGCCCAGTTGATTTATATATTTGCACGTGAGCTCATCCCTTGCTTTCACTGAGGAGCCTGAAGATTCTTTCAGTAACAGTCCTGGTGAATCAGAGACAAGGGTTAGCCTGTGGGTGTGATGCTCCTGAGGTCATTTTGCAAGCTTAATGGCGGGCCAAGTTTTTGAACCCAGGATTATTCAAAATGATTTTTTTTGCATGCTAAAACTGTTTTCTGTTTGAGAAAGAAAATGAAGCGTTGTTGCATTACTTGTTCTCACTTTTTTTAAAAAAAGTAGCAATTTCAAGTTGGTTTTTTTGGTACTTGTGGGGGGGGCCACATCTGGAAGTCATGTCAACCTCTGTTGACTGACCTCTACTGGGGGCCTGGACAATATACAAGAGAGGTGACTGAATACAGCCTGTCCTCCTAACTTTATTATTTCAAGGAGGTCTCCCATCCAAATATTTGCTAGAGTTGGCCTTGCTCAGTTTCCAAAATCTGACAAGATCAGGCTCACCTGGACTATACAGGTCAGGGAGCAATTTCAAGTTTTGAGCTTTAAATTTCCTCCCACAATTCATCTGTTTTTGAAAACTGGTTATCAGTGTGGGAGGAGGGTGCCAGAAGTTAGCCTTGCCTAGGGTGCCAGTGTAATGTACTGGGAGACGAGACGTGGTGAAGGCATAGGTCTTTATTGGCTGGTACATCACACGCAACAACCAACACGCGGCCGGGTCCGCTAATATATACATGCCTCCCGGAACATCCCCTTCGCTGGCCAGCCCAATCCTGGCCAGTTAAACTTCCCGCCCTTGGTCAGGATTGGCGGTGGCTTTTCCCGCGCTGCGCACGGCGACCCGAGGGTGGCTCGGGTCGCGCGGCGCTTGCGCTGAGTCCGATACACTACACTCCTCCCCTCCTAGTTTAAACTACATAGTCCTGTAGGTACGCTGGCGTCCTGCGTTCCCGTGTTGATCTCCTCGGGGTTGCCGTTGGTGCGGGGCCCGATCCCAATGTGGGTGGCGCCGTTTCTGGCTGTTGCCGGCCCGGGTCGGGTGCTGGCTCCGGTTCTGGTCCCGCGGCTGCGGGGGCCTCGTACGTGGGTAGCTCCTGTATTGGCGGGGCCCCTTCTGGCGGTTCCGTTGCTGGCGGTTCCCTACTCTCTGCCTCTTCTGCCTCCTCGGGTAGGGTGCGGCGGCGCAGCTGGTCGATGTGCCGTCTCAGCACCTGGCCTCCGGCGGTGGTTACCTCGTATGACCGGGAGCCTGTCACCCTCAGAACCCTTCCCGCCAACCACTCGGGGCCGCTTGCGAAGTTTTTCGCATACACGGGGTCGCCCGGAAAGAATCCTCTCACTGCTTCCCGGACCTCGGGGGACCCGCGGACATCCGGCGCCCGGTCCGGGTGTAGCCTATCTAGACGAGTGGTCAGTTTCCTCCCCATGAGCAGTTCTGCGGGGCTGAAACCGGTTACAGGGTTTGGGGTGATCCTGTTGTGGAACAGGAATGCTGAGAGGCGGTGGTCCCAATCCCCATGTACTATACGGCCAAGGGCCTCTTTGGTGGTCCGCACCATGCGCTCCGCCTGGCCGTTGGTGGCTGGGTGGAATGGGGCGGACCTTATGTGCCTTATGAGGTACCGGTCGGTGAACTCCCGGAATTCCCGGGAGGTGAATGCCGTGCCGTTGTCCGTCACCAGGGTGTCAGGGATCCCGTGTGTGCAGAGGACCCTTCTGAGCGCCCTGACTGCTGCTGCGGTGGAGGTCGAGGCCACCGGGATTACCTCTAGCCATTTTGTATATGCGTCCACAAGTATAAAGAAGATCTGGCCCTGATACGGCCCCGCGAAATCCACATGGAGGCGGGACCACGGCCGCCCGTTCGACTCCCACCTGTGGACCGGGGCGGACGGCGGATTGGGTCTGGACTCCTGGCATGGTTGGCACCTTCTTACCCACCCCTCTATTTCGTCATCCATGCCCGGCCACCACACGTAGCTCCGGGCCAGGGCTTTCATTCTCACGATGCCCGGGTGGGTCTCGTGGAGATCCTCCAATACCTGTCTGCGCAGGGGGGGGGCACCACCACCCGGCTCCCCCAGAGTATGCACCCCTTGTGTGTCGATAGCTCGTCCTTCCTGGACGCGAACGGCCGAAATGCTTCTTCCACCTTGCCCGAGGGCCACCCCCTTCCCACCCAGTCCCTGACCCGTGCGAGGATGCGGTCTCTCCCAGTCGCCCGAGCCACCTCGTCCGCGTGCAGTGGGCGCTCGGGGAGCGACTCAATGAGCATCACCCCATGTGCCGGGGCGGGATCTGGGTCCGTTGTGGGTAGCGGCAGGCGGCTGAGGGCATCTGCGTGACCCATTGCTTTACCGGGGCGGTGTATCAGTGCGTAAGTGTATGAATTCAGGAACTGGTTCCACCTTAAAACCCTCTGAGACAGAATCTGGGGGGTCTGACGATCGGGGGCTAGGAGGCCGAGGAGCGGCTTGTGGTCAGTGGCGATGGTGAAACGCCTACCGTAGAGGTAGTCGTTGAACTTTTGCACCCCCGCCACGATCGCCAGGGCCTCCTTATCGATCTGGGCGTAGTTCCGCTCGGCAGGGGACAGAGTCCGGGA